>NC_072015.1:1627268-1927268 GCF_027791375.1 Indicator indicator
AGGACACAGTCCCAAGCTGCTCCAGGGGAGGTCTAGGCTGGGTGTTAGGAGGAAGTTCACAGAGAGGATGATTGCCCATTGGAATGCCCAGGGAGGTGGTGGAGTCACTGTCCCTGGAGATGTTCAAGAGAAGCCTGGATGAGGCACTTGGTGCCATGGTCTGGTTGATTGGCTAGGGCTGGGTGCTAGGTTGGACTGGATGATCTTGGAGGTTTTTTCCAACCTGGTTGATTCTATGATTCTATGATTTGTTGAAAAAGTTCTGCCTGAGACCAAAAAAAAAGGATAGGCATTCTTAACACATGATTTCCTATTTATTTTTTTAAAGAGCTAAACTATTGGAGGTCTGTGGCAGGACATCTGAATTCACATTCCTCATCCACCCGGAGACGCTTCAAGCCATAGCTGTAGGGGTGGCCAAAGGGCATCCTGGGCTGTACTGGCAGGGCTGTGCTTAGTAGGTTGAGAGAGGTTCTCCTCCCCCCCTACTCTGCCCTGATGAGGCTACATCTGGAATTTTGTGCCCAGTTCTTGGCCCCTCAGGTCAAGAGGGACAGGGAGCTACCAGAGAGAGTCCAGAACAAAGCCACAAAGATGATGAAAGGAATAGAACATCTTCCTTATGGGGAGAGCCTGAGGGAGCTGAGAGCTCTGTAGCTTGGAGAGTAGGAGCCTGAGGGGGAGCTCATTGCTGGGGATGAAGATGTGCAGGGGGAGTGGCCAGAGGCTGGAGCCAGGCTCTGCTGGGTGATGCCCAAGGACAGCACAAGGAGCAGTGGTGGAAGCTGAGGCAGAGGGAAGTTCCCTGGAAACAGGAGGATTTTTTTTTCCCATGTAAGGTTGACAGAGCCATGGAAGAGGCTGCCCAGGGGGGTTGTGGAGTCTCCTTCTCTGGAGATATCTCAAACCCACCTGAATGTGTTCCTTTGTGATCTGCTCTGGGTGATCCTGCTCTGGCAGGAAAATTATTAGCAAGACTATGACTTGATAATTTATCACCCAAGGAGCTGTAGTTCATTTCATGTAATATGCAGGAGCATCACAGATAGTAGGTCATGAGAAGAGCAGAGAAGGGCCATGGAAATTCTCAGGGGGTTGGAGCAGCTCTGCTATGAGGACAGGCTGAGGGGGTTGGGGGTGTTCAGCCTGAAGAAGAGAAGGCTCCAGGGAGACCTCAGAGCAGCCTGCCAGGACCTGAAGGGGGCTACAAGAAGGCTGCAGAGAGACTGTTTGCAAAGGCCTGCAGGGACAGGATGAGGGACAATGGCTTCAAACTAAAGCAGAGCAGATTGTGAGGAACAAGTTCTGCATGAGGAGGGTGGTGGAGCACAGGAACAGGTTGCCCAGGGAGGTGGCTGAGGCTCCATCCCTGGAGACATTCAAGGTGAGGCTGGAGAGGGCTCTGGGCAACCTGATCTGGTTGGGGATGTCCCTGCTGAGTGCAGAGGTGTTTGGACTGGATGAGCTTTGGAGGTCCTTTCCAACCCAGACCATTCTGTGATTCTATGATTCCATGATTCTATGGTTCTATGGTTCTATGATCCTATGATTATATGGTTCTATGATTCTGTGATTCCATGATTCTATGGTTCTATGATTCTATGGTTCTGTGATTCCATGATTCTGTGAATCTAAGGTGCAAGTGGTTTCATCCCTTAGAAAGGTCAGAAGTACAGCAGGATCAAAATCCCACTGCTTTTGCCTTGCCTATGATGAAAAAATCCTCGTGGGCACATTTCCTAGGCCATTGATATTGCACTTTTGAGACAGAAAAGGGAAGGCAGGCTCCTCATCCATCTGCTTGACTCATGTTATCTCTCCCAGGACAGACAATCTTGGTGCTGTGTCCCTTATGGGCACTGTACATCCAACGCCCTTCCTTGATCACCTGCTGCTATTTTTCACCTCTGCAAAGCACAGCCTCCATGCCAGGCTCTTCACCTGATCTATGGGGGTAGGAAATCAGTGAGATAAGTGTTTCTTATCTCCAGATTTTGAATTTGCAATCCATCTCCATTGCCCCTGGAGGAAAAAAAAAAACAACAAGAAAAATTCTCCACGGAAGGCTGAGTTTCACTTATTGAATAAAACTAACCCCAGTCCAAATGCAGATTGAGGTGCTCTGCAGAGACAGAAGCAATGTGCAGGAAATCATGTTCCATGTGCTGAAAACAAAGGAGAGATCATTAGCTGAAGATGTATTAGCTTCTAACTCTCCTCATATCATCACTCCATATAAAAAGGAATCTCCTCCACCGCCTGTCTGCTGCAAACTCATTTAGCAAGTGGCCTACAAAGTGTTTTCTATTAGGTGCAAGATACTTCAGCTGAAGAGAAGACATAAAACATGGTTTAGCTGACTTTTATAGCAGCCCTAATGAAACTTTCTGAACCTTTCTGGGTAATGTATGACAGCAGCTGGGGAACAATGGCTGCCTGAACAAAGGGGGGGGGGGAAAGGTTGCAGGATGTAGAGGGTGCAGTAACAGCTTCAGTGATGAACACTGTGTTCCAACATGTGCAGATGGTAAATTTCAGCCTGATGCTGCCTGCTTTCTACCCTCTGCAGCAGGCAGGAAGCTCAAGTAGACATCCAGAGGAAAAAGGGATGGATCATAGAATCATAGAATCAGTCAGGGTTGGAAGGGACCACAAGGCTCAGCCAGTTCCAACCCCCCTGCCATGGGCAGGGACACCTCACACTACAGCAGGCTGGCCACAGCCTCATCCAGCCTGGCTGCAAACACCTCCAGGCATGGGGCCTCAACCACCTCCCTGCACAACCCATTCCAGGCTCTCAGCACTCTCATGGGGAAGAACTTCTTCCTCAGGTCCAGCCTGAATCTCCCCACTTCCAGATTTGTTCCATTAATTCATGAGGTACTATAAGAGCAAGTGCAGGGTTCTGCACCTGGGCTGGAACAATCCTCACTATCAATATAGTCTGGGGGGTGAGAAAACAGCCCTGAGGAAAAGGACTTGGGGGTGCTGGTGGATGAGAAGCTGGACAGGAACAGACAGTGTGAGCATGCAGCACAGAAGATAAATAGCAGCCTGGGCGACACCAAAAGCAGTGTGGCCAGAGATGGAGAGAGAGGATCCTGCCCCTCTGCTCTGCTCTGGGGAAACCTCACCTGGAGTGATACATCCAGGTCTGGAGTCCTCAATAGAGGAAGGACATGGAGCTGATGGAGAGGGGCCAGAGGAGGGCCATGAAAATGCTCAGAGGGTTGGAGCAGCTCTGCTACAAGGACAGGCTGAGGGAGCTGGGAGTGTTGAGCCTGGAGAAGAGAAGGCTCCAGGAAGACCTTAGAGCAGCCTGCCAGGACCTGAAGGGGGCTGCAAGAAGGCTGCAGAGAGACTGTTTGCAAAGGCCTGCAGGGACAGGATGAGGGACAATGGCTTCAAACTAGAGCAGAGCACATTTGGATTGGATGTGAGGAACAAGTTCTGCACCAGGAGGGTGGTGGAACACTGGAACAGGTTGCCCAGGGAGGTGGTTGACACTCCATCCCTGGAGATATTCAAGGTGAGGCTGGACAGGGCTCTGAGCAACCTGATCTGGTTGGGAATGTCCCTGCTGAGTGCAGAGGGCTTGGACTGGATGAGCTTTGGAGCTCCCTTCCAACCCAGACCATTCTGTGATAGTTTTGAGCACAAAATTCAGAGCTGGCAACAACTGTACTGTGTGAGGCTGTTTTCTGTTTGTCTGTATTGAGCCTTTGATAACTGAAGGAAAGAAGGGCAAAGGAGCACAGAGGAGGATTTCTGTTACTTTACTGTAGCCTAGGTTATAGCTCTGAGTAGCTGAGTGTCTCTTAAGAAGATTAGCTGCTGTTATCTCCCACTCAGTGTCCACTGGGACCTCCCTGGTGAAAACCACAACCTCATTGCACCACTAATATTTTAGCAGGAGCTGAACAAACTGGCACTAGAAAGGTCTACTATGTAAGGCTATCATTTTGATAAATACAGCACATGTTATAATGGGGTTTATTAGCATGGCAGAAAGCTCAAAAGAATTAGTTATATATAAATACCTTAATCACCTCTGTTGTTATGAGCTCCAACAACAGAAAAAAAAGGTAGATTGCAAAACACTGAGCTAAAAGTCATTATCCATTTGATACTTAGATTAGCAGCACTGAGTAGAAATCTAAGCAGGTTTCTGATTCCTTAGCATTATGTAACCTAGCAGGTACTGGCAAGCCTTGGCTCTGCTCCATAAGTTACTCTTACATTTATGGGGGGCAATAATATGAAGGAGTTGGGGGTGCTGGTGGAGGAGAAGTTCACCAGGAGCCAGCAGTGAGCACTTGCAGCCCAGAGAGCCAAGCAGAGCCTGGGCTGCAGCAAGAGAAGTGTGGCCAGCAGGGCCAGGGAGGGGATTCTCCCCCTCTGCTCCACTCTGCTCAGACCACACCTGGAGCTCTGGGTCCACTTCTGGAGCCTCTGTTCCAGGAAGGATCTGGAGGTGCTGGAAGGTGTCCAGAGTAGGGCCATGAGGATGAGCAGAGGGCTGGAGCTGCTCTGCTGTGAGGACAGACTGAGGGAGTTGGGGTTGTGCAGTGTGGAGAGGAGAAGGCTCTGAAGAGACCTTCTTGTGGCCTTGCAGGATCTGAAGGGGACTCCAAGAAAGCTGGGGAGGGACTTTTTAAGGTGTCAGGTAGGGATAGGAGCAGGGGGAACTGAAGAAAAGTAGAAGTGGGTAGATGTGACTCTTTATCAGTTATGGAATCACAGAATCATAACATCACAGAATCATAGAATCACAGCATCATAGACTCATTGAATCATAGACTCATAGAATCATAGAATCATAGAAACAGGGAATCATAGACTGGTCTGAGTCGAAAGGGACCTCCCAAAGTCATCTGGTCCTCATATTAAAAATAGCTGCCACATTTGGTTCATGAAAAGTCACCACTTTAGGGGGGAAATGATGCATGGAATATTGCACCTGCAAGTCTCTGAGTCATAGTCATAGAATGGGTTTGGAAGGGTTGGAAGGGACATTCAAGAGGCATCTAGTCCAAGCCCCTCTGCAGTTAGCAGGAGCAACCTCCACTAGTCAGGTTACCAGAACCCTGTCCAGCCTTGACCTTGAATATCTCCAGGGATGGGGCATCAACCACCTCTCCCTGTGTTCCACCACCCTCCTGGTGCAGAACTTGTTCCTAACATCCAATCTAAATCTCCTCTTCTCTAGTTTGAAGTCATTTCCCCTCCTGTCACTGCAGGCTGTTGTAAACAGGCCTGGCTGATATATTTAAGGCTTAAAAGGTGCAATAATGTCTGCATAGTTTGATCTGCAGCTAAACCTCTGAGTTCCTGGAGAGACTCAGGAATAAGCTGTTCACCACATCAGGAACAGGAAAATCAGAGAACAGCAGAAAGAAAAGTCACAGGAGGGAGGTGTTAATTATTTCTGTGAGGGTTCCCAGAAGCACTGACTGCAGACATTCTAATAATTTATTAAGAAAGGAACAAAAAAAAAAAAAAAGAAAAAAAGAAAAAAAGAAGTCATCTCCCTTGCTAAATTCCCATTTAATAGCAATGAGAAGCCAGCATGGAAAATGTGTGGTTTGGGTAGAGCTATCCTGCATGAATCACAGGGTGGGGAAAAAGAGGGGGGAAAAAAAAAAAAACAACACACCAAAAAAGGTTTCATTACTACCTCCCTGTGCCATAAAATGTCAAAGCAAACAAACACATTTGTCAAATGTGGGAAACCTCTTAAACCTCTGGGGAATGCTACCCATTTCTCACCTTCCCTTCAGGCTGCCCTTCATACAAAGACAACAGTTTGGAAGTGACGGAAGGGGATTGGTGTGGCAGACCTGGGAGGGTTCATTTGATGTGAGACTAACCACAGAATCAAAGAATTACAGAGTCACAGAATGCAAGGGGTTGGAAGGGACCTGGAAAACTCATCCAGTCCAACCCCTCCCCCTGCCAGAGCAGGATCACCTGGAGCAGATCACACAGGAACACATCCAGGTGGGTTTGAGATATCTCCAGAGAGGGAGACTCCACAACCCCCCTGGGCAGCCTGCTCCAGTTTTCTGTCACCCTCACAGGGAAATAATTCTTCCTCCTCTTTCCATGGAACTTCCTCTGCCTCAGCTTTCACCACTGCCCTTTGTGCTGGCATTGGTCATCACCCAGCAGAGCCTGGCTCCAGCCTCTGGGCACTCACACTTTATATATTTATCAAGATGAACGAGGTCACAATCACTGCAAGAAGTCTAAAGGCAAACTGTGGTGAAAACCACATTCTTGAATGTTAAGGAATGTGGCAGTAAGAAAGGAGGCTGATGGTGGAAAAACTGTACTGATAAGAAATCCTTGGAATACTAAAGGAAAAAGAAGGACTCATGTGTCCTCTGCTGTGAGGACAGGCTGAGAGAGTTGGGGTTGTGCAGTCTGGAGAAGAGAAGGCTCCCAGGAGACCTTCTTGTGGCCTTCCAGGATCTGAAGGGGGCTGCAAGAAAGCTGAGGAGGGACTTTTTAGGATGTCAGGTAGGGATAGGAGCAGGGAGAATGGAAAAACAATAGAATTAGGTAGATTCAGATTGGATATCAGAAAGAAATTCTTCCCCATGAGGGTGGTGAGAGACTGGCAGAGGTTGCCCAGGGAGGTGGTGGAAGCCTCATCCCTGGAGGTTTTTGCAGCCAGCCTGCTGTGGTGTGAGGTGTCCCTGCCCATGGCAGGGGGGTTGGAACTGGCTGAGCCTTGAGCTCCCTTCCAACCCTGACAAATCTATGTAAGGAAATTAGAAAATCATTAGAATAAATTGTGTTTGCCCTATCTCTGCTATTGTTCACAGCCAACCTCAAGGCATCTCTCCTCAACCTCAGAGCAGAGAGATGTGTCTTGGTGTACTTATGTTGAATCATTTGGTAAGGATTAGACATAGGGAGGATTTCATGCTCAAATGAAGTGATTCTGACTCTTTGCTCTGCTCAGACCAAACCTCAAAAGCTGCCTCCAGTTTTGGTGTCCCCAGCAGAAGGAGGACACAGAGCTGCTGGAGAGAGGACAGAGGAGGCCAGAAAGATGCTGCAAGGGCTGGAGCAGCTCTGCTGGGAGCACAGGCTGAGGGAGCTGGGGGTGTGCAGGCTGCAGAGGAGAAGGCTCCAGGGGCACCTCAGAGCTGCCTGCCAATAGTTGAAGGGATCCTGCAGGAAGGCTGCAGAGGGACTTTTGCTGAGGGGGTCTGGAGCCAGGCCAAGGGGGAATGGTTTGGAGCTGAGGCAGAGGAGGGTGAGACTGGAGCTGAGGCAGAAGTTCTGCAGTGCCAGGGGGGTGAGACTCTGGCACAGGCTTCCCAGGGAGGCTGTGGCTGCCTCCTGCCTGAAAGAGTTCCAGGTCAGGATGGATGACTTGTTGAGCAGCCAAGAGAGAGTTCTCACTGTCTATGGCAGGGGGGGTTGGAGTAGATGATCTCTGATGTCCCTTCCAACCTAATCCAGTCTATGAAGCAGAGGTAGTTACTTCTCACCCTTGTGCTGTCAGGCTGTATGGCTCTTCATGGGAATATCTAAACTCGTTTCACCTGACTGTCATGTTCAGACAAATCCACCTGGCTGTTTTCTCTGTGAACTAAAAAAAAAAGTTTGACATTGCTTCTTTTGGAGGTGGATAGCAGGAGAAGCCCTGTTTGTCAGAATACATCACAGTCAACTTGGATGAGTGGCTTGCTGGGAATGAAGGGTTTGTCTCCCCTCATTAACTGCCCAGAATCACAGAATGCAAGGGGGTGGAAGGGACCTTGAAAGCTCATCCAGTCCAACCCCCCTGCCAGAACAGGGTCACACAGGGCAGATCACACAGGAACACATCCAGGTGGGTTTGGAATATCTCCAGAGGAGACTCCACAACCCCCCTGGGCAGCCTGCTCCAGGGCTCTGTCACCCTCAGGTTCACATGGAACTTCCTCTGCCTCAGCTTCCACCAGTGCCCCTTGTGCTGGCATTGGCTCCAGCCTCTGGGCACTCATCCTGCACATCTTTATTAACCTGAATTAGGTCACCTCTCAGGCTCCTCCTCTCCAACCTACAAAGCCCTCAGCTCCCTCAGGCTCTCCTCATGAGGAAGATCTTCCACTGCCTTCAGCATCTTTGTGGCTCTGTGCTGGACTCTCACAAACAGTTCCCTGAGGTCCTTCTTGAGATGAGGGGCCCAGAACTGGCCACAGGACTCTAGATGTGGCCTCAACAGTACAAAGAAGAAGGGGAAGAGAGCCTTCCTCAACCTAGTGACCACACTCCTCTTAATGTATCCCAAGGTACCATTGGCTTTCTTGGCCATGAGGGCACACTGCTGGCCATTTGAAGTCTTTGGAACACTTCTGAAGTGAAACAGTTTCTATTTTCTTTCTAGGGGGAAAGTTATGTTGACTTTAAAGTGATCAGAGTGATTGATCCTCTCCTCCAGTCTGCATCTGGTTTAGGAGTTTTGTAACCTGTTGTATGAGAGCACTGCAGGTTGCCTGACATACAGCTGTGCCAAGAAGTGATTGAATAAATTGGGTAATAAGTCAATATTCATTATAATAATTGATATTATATAAATAATGATATTGCTTCTTATATGCTTAACTATAATAATACTTGAATTAATTGGTTATAGAGCAGGATATTTAAATATTAGCATTTCTGTATTAATTGGAGGATTAATCAGTTGCCTGACCATCCTTAGTATAACGGTAAAGGTAAGAACAGGATACCAAAGGCATCCTCATTTCTTTTCTTTGATAACCACTCTGTATTACAAAATGCCATCCCCCACCATTTAAAGCTTAAAAGTATTATTCCAAGAGCTTGAAGTATCCATTTAACAAGAATTTAAAGCAAGTTCTAGCTGAACCCAAAGTCTACAGCCTTTAAATTCTCACTTTTAAATGCTTGTTAAATTCTAATGAAATTAAAAGGGCTATATCAGAGACTGCACTGAACAAAAGGAAGTAGAAAATGCTCTTTAAAGGTCTCACAGCAGCCGCTTAAAGTGATGAAGTGAGTGTGAACATAAAAATTTAAGGACAAATGCAGCTCAGCTCATGTCTGGAAGCAAATATCAGCTCCCTGAGATCCAGCAGATGCAACAGCTAGCCACAAAAGTGTGGGGCTGCTGAAAAGGAACAGCTGTTGGTATGTGAATCCAGTTGAAGCCTCTGAAAAGGATTTATTTGTTTCAGCTTTAATGAGGCTATAAAAAGAGCCGGGTGTTAATTGTTCTCCCTTTGAATTGGCTGCCTGACATTCCCAGGCACTTCCCCACCCACACTCTTCTTCCTAAGCTGCGGACTCTCTGTCTGCTCATCCATCATCTGCCCTGCCAACACTCAGTGTTTCTAAGAACATCATCACAGAATCATCACAGAAATGTTCAGGTTGGATCAGACTCTCAGGATCACCAAGTCCAACCCAGAACCCTACTCTGCAAGGCTCACCCCTAAACCACAGCCCCAAGCACCACAGCCAAACCACCTGCAAACACAGCCAGGCTTGGGGACTCCACCACCTCCCTGCCCAGCACATTCCAATCCCTCACCACTCTGGATGGGAAAAACTTCTTCCTGCTGTCCAGTCTGAACCTGCCCATGGCAGCTTGAGGCCATTCCCTCTTGTTCTGTCACTTACTGACCTGTGAGAAGAGACCAGCACCAAGCTCTCCACAGCCTCCTTCCACGGAGCTGGAGACAGCCAGGAGGTCTCCCCTCAGCCTCCTCTGCTTCACACTAGCCATCCCCAGCTCCTTCAGTCTCTCTCCAGCACATTTCTTCTGCAGGCCCTTCCCAGCTTCCTTGCCCTGCTCTGCCCTGGCTCCAGCACCTCCACATCTCTCTGGCATTGAGATGCCCAAAGCTGGACACAGCACTGCAGGTGTGGCCTGAGCAGAGCTGAGTGCCAGGGGACAATCCCCTCCCTGCTCCTGCTGGACACAGCATTGCTGATCCCAGCCAGGTTGCCATTGACCACCTGGACAGGATGCAGCATCCAAAAATCCACAGCATGTCGTCAACAATAATCATTTTAGTCTGTATTAAGGCTTCTGAAAAATAGTAACATCAGAGGTATTGAAGTATGCTTTCTGGTAGATGTTTTTGGTTTGTTTGTTTGGGTTGTTGGGGTTTATATTGTGGGGGTTTTTTGTTTGTTTTGGTGGGGTTTTTTTTGTGTGTGTATTTTTGGAGGATTTCAATCACAGAGTCACATAATCACAGAATTATAGAATCATAGCCAGAGAATCATAGAGTCAGAGAATCATAGAATTACAGAATTACAGAATTCACCAGGTTGGAAAAGACCTCAGAGATCATCAAGTCAAACCTATCACCCAACACCATCTCATCAAATAAACCATGGCAGTCTGATTTTAAACACCTCCAGGGATGGTGACTCCACCACCTCCCTGGGCAGCACATTCCATAGCCAATTACTCTTTCTGGGAAGAATTTCTTCTTCACCTCCAGCCTAAACTTCCCCTGGCACAGCTTGAGACTGTGTCCTCTTGTTCTGGTGCTGGTTGTCTGGGAGAAGAGCCCAACCCCCACCTGGCTACAACCTCCCTTCAGGGAGTTGTATATAGCAATGAGGTCTGCCCTGAGCCTCCTCTTCTCCAGGCTAAACACCCCCAGCTCCCTCAGCCTCTCCTCACAGGGCTGTGCTCCAGACCCCTCTCCAGCCTCCTTGCCCCTCTCTGGACACATTCAAGTCTCTCAATGTTCTTCTTGAACTGAGGAGCCCAGAACTGGACACAGCACTCAAGGTGTGGTCTGACCAGTGCTGAGCACAGGGCAGGATGACTTCCCTGCTCCTGCTGGCCACACTATTGCTGATGCAGGCCAGGATGCCATTGACCTTCTTGGCCACCTGGGCACACTGCTGGCTCATGTTCAGCTGCTGTCAACCAGTACCCCCAGGTCCCTCTCTGCCTGGCTGCTCTCCAGCCACTCTGTCCCCAGCCTGCAGCACTGCTTGGGGTTGTTGTGGCCAATGTGTAGAACCTGGCACCTGGACATGTTAAATCTCATGCCCTTGGACTCTGCCCACCTGTCCAGCCTGTTCAGGTCCCTCTGCAGAGCCCTCCTACCCTCCAACAGATCAACACCTGCTCCTAACTTGGTGTCTTCTACATAGAGTCATAGAATCAGAATCATGAAGTCATAGAGTCATAGACTCATGAGTCATGGAGTCATAGAATCATAGAATCATGGCGTCACAGAGTCGTAGAATCATGGAGTCATAGAGTCAGAATCATGGAGTCAAGCTGCCTGATGAACCTCCAGATTTTCAGATGACAAAGCTGTGGACTCTGAATGTCCTCTTAATTTGAAACAAACCGAGTGCCTCCTTCTGGATTTTGTTTTTCTAGTGAGGAAGTGCTGAATGTTAAGGCACTGTGGCACCTAGATGTAGCCCTACTCCTCATTGCATGTAGCCTTTATGTCATTTGTGTAAAGGTTTCACCCAGAGGGGAAAAATAAATGTTTGGGGTTGTTGTGGGGTTTTTTTTGCTGTCACTGGCAATTTCAAAAGCAGATTTGTAGAGTCACTTGTGCCTTAATGCCAGGCCTTAGGGATATTTACATGAACCCTTGAAATTAAACCCTTCAGATGAGCTTGCTAATCTCATAGAGGTGACAGCCATGCATTCAGCTACCTTTATTCTTCCCATCAGAGTGATTTCCAGACATTGGAGCAACTCACAGCCCCTATGTTGTACTGCCATGTCATTTTGAAGGCTGATTATTTGGATTAGCTGGGCAAGGACATTGACTAGCTCCTGTAAGATGCTTAGCAAGAGGCATCCTTGAGCTCAGCATTTCCTCCAGCTGTTTGATGAGAGAACACATTGATATGGACAGCTGAGCTCTAAACAGCAGATTTTTGCCTCAGCCAGGATGAGCAGAGGGCTGGAGCTGCTCTGCTATAAGGACAGACTAAGAGAGTCGGGGCTGTGCAGTCTGGAGAGGAGAAGGCTCCCAGGAGAGCTTCTTGTGGCCTTCCAGGATATGAAGGGGGCTACGAGAAAGCTGGGGAGGGACTTTTTTAGGCTATCAGATAGTGATAGGACTAGGGGGAGTGGAGCAAAGCTAAAGGAGGAGAGAGTTAAATTAGAGGTTAAGAAGAAATTCTTCCCCATGAGGGTAGTGACAGGTTGCCCAGGGAGGTGGTGGAAGCCTCATCCCTGGAGGTTTTTGCAGCCAGGCTGGAGGTGGCTGTGAGCAACCTGCTGTAGTGTGAGGTGTCCCTGCCCATGGCAGGGGGTTGGAGCTGGCTGAGCCTTGAGCTCCCTTCCATCCCCAACAATTCTGTGATTCTATGATTAATTAGGACAGGAGGAGCATGAGGACAATTCTGTGATTCTGCAAAGGGATGATCCTTGCACAGCTTACTTTTCCTTTTGTTAAGTGTTATTATTATTGCTGTAAACCAACATTGCATCAGCATCAGCATTTCTAATGCAAGCTATGGAATTTCAAAGATTTTTCCCTAAGAAGATTTGTCCGAGGGAGCTGCCTGGGAAGTTCAGCTGACAAACCTAAGAGCTCTGCTTAGTACTGAGTTCTTTGGGAAGTAGTAACATAAGAGAGAGATTTGTGAGACAAACAGACAGAGGCAGACTGAGAGACATCAAATGCTTCACAAAGGGATGTTTAGGAACCAAGATGTCTTTATCCCTTGCAGACTGAGACAGTGGCCTTGTTCTTGGAGATAAGACTCATTATGAAGAGTAGATGTTTCATTTCCTGTTTGATTATCTAGGCAGAAGAAAAGCTCCAAGGTACCTAATGCAGATCCAAAGTAAAAAAAAGGTTTATGAAAATTTTTTATTTGCAACTTCAAACTATTTTTTACTTTTCTTCTTTATTTTCTTTTTCTTTTTCTTTTTCTTTTTCTTTTTCTTTTTCTTTTTCTTTTTCTTTTTCTTTTTCTTTTTCTTTTTCTTTTTCTTTTTCTTTTTCTTTTTCTTTTTCTTTTTCTTTTTCTTTTCTTTTTCTTTTTCTTTTTCTTTTTCTTTTTCTTTTTCTTTTTCTTTTTCTTTTTCTTTTTTTTTTCTTTTTCTTTTTCTTTTTTCTTTTTTTTTCTTTTTCTTTTTCTTTTTTTCTTTTTCTTTTTTTTTTCTTTTTCTTTCTTTTTCTTTTTTTTTCTTTTTCTTTTTTCTTTTTCTTTTTCTTTTTTTTTTTCTTTTTTCTTTTTTTTCTTTTTCTTTTCTTTTCTTTTTTCTTTTTTCTTTTTTTCTTTTCTTTTTTTCTTTTTCTTTTCTTTTTTTTTCTTTTTTCTTTTTCTTTTTCTTTTTCTTTTCTTTTTTCTTTTTTTTCTTTTTCTTTTTTTTCTTTTTCTTTTTCTTTTTTTCTTTTTCTTTTTTCTTTTCTTTTTCTTTTTTTTCTTTTTCTTTTTTTTTTCTTTTTCTTTTTTCTTTTTCTTTTTCTTTTTTCTTTTTCTTTTTCTTTTTCTTTTTCTTTTTCTTTTTCTTTTTCTTTTTCTTTTTCTTTTTCTTTTTCTTTTTCAAATTTTTTCCTTATTATACTTTATTTTGTTTTTTTCTTTTTTTCCTTTAATTTTTTAAATGTTTTTCTTTTTTGTTTCTTTTTTAATTTCTTTTTTATTTTTTAAATTTCTTCTCTTTCTCTTTCTTTCTTTTTTGTTATTAAATTTCTTTTGGTTGGTTGGCTTTTTATGTTTTTTGTTATTTTCCTTTTTTTCTTGTTTTTTTCTTGACATTTTTCCTCTTTTTTTCACCTTTTTTCCCCCTTGTTTTGATTTTTTTCCCCTTTTTTCGCTTTGGATTTGTTTCTATTTTTTTGGAGGGGGGAGTGAGTTTATTTCCCCCTTTTTTGTTGTTGTTTGTTTTTTTCTTCTTGTTTTTTTTCCCTGTTTATTTTATAATTTTTCTATCTTTCTTCTTCTTTTTTTCTTTCTTTCTTTTTTTTTTATTTTTTTGGTTTCTTTCGTTCTTTTCTTTTAGTTCTTCATTTTACATTCACAGCAACCACTGTGCTCAAGGAGCACACCTTGCTGTGAAGCAGAATTTCCCTTCTCACTCCTCTGGCATCTGAGAGTCTCCAGCCCAGCTCAGCAGCCTGCCTCACCCAGGGAGCATTCATCACTGCACTATCTGAGCAGCAGTGAATTATGCCTCAGACCACCAACTTCTAGGGCATTTCTGTAGCTCCTCTTTTACATTTCTGGAAGCAAATGCACAAAGAGATCAATAGCCTGATTTTTCAGAGGCACTTGACATTTGACTCTCCTACCCATTCATTTCATTTGGCACTCAAAACCTTAGGTCATTTTCTTTTCTTTTATTTTTTTCTCCTATAACTGAAGGACTTTGAAAGTGCCATTTGTAAGAAACTTCCTGACTCAAAATAAATTTTCATATCCATTTTGGAAGGTGACTTTGTCTGAGAATAAGGAGGAAAACACTGAAAGCATTAGAGAACTTATCTGTTGACTTCCAGCAGCTAGCTGGGATCTTGATAGCTGTTCAAGCAATCAGAAAAAGAGGAAAACAGGCAATGAAAGCAGAACAAAGCCTTTGGATTGTCCCATTCTTCTTTATTTTATTTTATTTTATATTTTATTTTATTTTATTTTATTTTATTTTATTTTATTTTATTTTATTTTATTTTATTTTATTTTATTTTATTTTATTTTATTTTATTTTGTTTTGTTTTATCCTATTTTATTTTGTTTTACTTTATTTTATTTTATTTTTTATTATTTTATTTTATTTTATTTTAGCTTGGCTTGGTTTGGTTTGGTTTATTTTGTTTTGGTGTTTTTGTCTCTCCTCTCCTCTCCCCTCCTCTCCCCTCCTCTCCCCTCCTCTCCCCTCCTCTCCCCTCCTCTCCCCTCCTCTCCTCTCCTCTCCTCTCCTCTCCTCTCCTCTCCTCTCCTCTCCTCTCCTCTCCTCTCCTCTCCTCTCCTCTCCTCTCCTCTCCTCTCCTCTCCTCTCCTCTCCTCTCCTCTCCTCTCCTCTCCTCTCCTCTCCTCTCCTCTCCTCTCCTCTCCTCTCCTCTCCTCTCCTCTCCTCTCCTCTCCTCTCCTCTCCTCTCCTCTCCTCTCCTCTCCTCTCCTCTCCTCTCCTCTCCTCTCCTCTCCTCTCCTCTCCTCTCCTCTCCTCTCCTCTCCTCTCCTCTCCTCTCCTCCCCTCTCCTCCCCTCCCCTCCCCTCCCCTCCCCTCCCCTCCCCTCCCCTCCCCTCCCCTCCCCTCCCCTCTCCTCCCCCCTCCCCTCCCCTCCCCTCCTCTCCCCTCCTCTCCCCTCCTCTCCCCTCCTCTCCTCTCCTCTCCTCTCCTCTCCTCTCCTCTCCTCTCCTCTCCTCTCCTCTCCTCTCCTCTCCTCTCCTCTCCTCTCCTCTCCTCTCCTCTCCTCTCCTCTCCTCTCCTCTCCTCTCCTCTCCTCTCCTCTCCTCTCCTCTCCTCTCCTCTCCTCTCCTCTCCTCTCCTCTCCTCTCCTCTCCTCTCCTCTCCTCTCCTCTCCTCTCCTCTCCTCTCCTCTCCTCTCCTCTCCTCTCCTCTCCCCTCCCCTCCCCTCCCCTCCCCTCCCCTCCTCTCCCCTCCTCTCCCCTCCCCTCCCCTCCCCTCTCCCCTCTCCGCTCTCCTCACTTTTCTCGTGTCTCCCAAACTGAGGTGATCTAACACAAAACAAGGACAATAGGCTTAACTTAAGGTGAAGAAAGCCAAAAATATCTTTTCCAGTCCTTTCACAAAAAAACCCAAAAATCAATTCAAAGTTCAATAGCTGCACAGGAAATGTATAAAAAATAAAATTCCTTTGCTCCTTTTTCTGGACATACCTAATGTTGCAAAGAGTGCAAACATGACTTAATAGGTTCCAATTTATTATTTTTTCCCTTAAGTTCAATTCCAGTACCACTGACATTCCATTTGCACAGTAGGATGCATGAGCAAAGTAGGACTGAAATTCTGAACTACAACTACCTTGCTGGGGAAGCACAAATCTCATTTCTCCTGATTTTGTCAGAATCAGACACAGAAATATGTATATCTGAGTAATCACAGAGTCATAGCATGGTCTGAGTTGGAAGGGACCTTCAAAGGTCATTCAGTCAAACCCCCCTGCAGTCAGCAAGGACATCCCCAACCAGATCAGGTTGCCCAGAGGTCCATGGAGCCTAACCTTGAATATCTCCAGGGATGGAGCCTCAACCACCTCCCTAGGCAACCTCTTCCAGTGTTCCACCACCCTCATGGTGCAGAACTTGTTCCTCACATCCAATCTCAATCTCCTCTGCTTTAGTTTGAAGCCATTGGCCCTGGTCCTGTCCCTGCAGCCCTTTGCAAACAGTCTGACTCTCTGCAGCCTTCTTGTAGCCCCCTTCAGGTCCTGGCAGGCTGATCTGAGGTCTCCCTGGAGCCTTCTCTTCTCCAGGCTGCACACCCCCAGCTCCCTCAGCCTGTCCTCAGAGCAGAGCTGCTCCAACCCCCTGAGCATTTTTGTGGCCCTCCTCTGGACGCTCTCCAAGAGGTTCATACTAAGCTATCAAAGGAGCTGGGATTGCTGGTGGGTAGAAGTTCTGCATGGCACAGCAATGTGTCCTGGGGGCCAAGAAGGCCAAGGGGGTCCTGGGGGGCATTCAGAGGAGTGTGGCCAGCAGAGGCAGGGAGCTTCTCCTCCCCCTCTGCTCTGCCCTGCTCACACCTCCCCTGCAATATTGCATCCAGCTCTGGGCTGCCCAGGTCAGGAGGGACAGGGAGCTGCTGGAGAGAGTCCAAGGGAGGGCTACAAGGATGCTGAAGGGCCTGGAGCACTGCCTGGGGAGGAGAGGCTGAGAGCCCTGAGGGTGCTTAGTGTGGAGAGGAGAAGGCTGAGAGGGATCTGCTCAATGTCTCTCAAGAGCTGAGGACTGGGGGTCAGGAAGGAAGGGACCAGGACAAGATTTGCTCACTTGTGCTCTGGGATAGGACAAGGGACAATGGATGGAAACTGCAGTACAGGAGGCCACAGAGGCCTGGAGCAGGCTGCCCAGAGAGGTTGTGGAGTGTCTTTGTGTGGAGCCTTTGCAGCCCTGTCTGGATGCATTCCTGTGTGACCTGTGCTGGATTCTCTGGTCCTGCTGTGCCAGGGGGGTTGGGAGCTCTGCAGAGCTCCCTTCCAGCCCCTAACATCCTGTGAGACTGTGACAGGATGAGAAATCAAAGAGGGCTGCCCAGGTAGGTAGTGGAGTCACCAACCCTGGATGAGTTTGAAGGCTTTTTAAATGTGGTGCTTGGGGATATGGCTTAGCGCCAAATTTTTAGAGCAGAGTTAACCGTTGGACTCGATGATCCCGAGGGTCTTTTCCAACCTGAATGACTCTGTGATTGTTGAGGACTGAAGAGAGTATTTCTGCATGGAGGAAAAGCAGCACAACATAAATGTTGCACAATGTGTCCTGCTGTCAGCTGAGCCTGTCTGTTCTTGATGTGGTCTCATGGGATTTCACATTTGGACTTTGTGCTAAAGGCATCCAGATGGTGCAGCAGGAGAGTGTTCCAAACCCAATACCTGGCACCCTTGCTGCTGCTGACAGCTTCCAGCTACTTCAAGTTGTTATTTCCTTCTTCTTTGCCAGACAGAGAGAGGGTTTGTGACAACACTGCAGAAAATGAGAAACTTTGGGAATTTATGCTGTGGTAATCTTCTATTTCCACCCAGCTGAGAGTGTTCCCCTTGGAGATACAGATCAGCAGCTACTACACACTGCCCTTTGCTTTACCTTCCACTTCCATGAGGGCAGTTTCCAACTCCATCTGCTCACAAGGAGATGTCCCTTCAGTCAGGATAAGGAAAAGAAATGGACATGATTACCCTCCTGGACATAGATCCTTCCCTTTATTACCTCCCTTCACTGGAATCATTCTTATTGCCTCATAAAGCAAGGCAATGGGACTGTTACTGCTCCTCCTCTGTGAACACTGGAAATGCTGATAGCACAGAGAATAATGAAGACATCACAGATTTCAACACACCAGAATCAATTGGAAATGCTTTTTGGGTCAGCTGAGAAGCAGGCATGTAAATTATCAGCCCAGTTATGGGCCAGATTCAGAGCTGGCTGCAAACATTAGAAGGTCATCCACTGATATTCTTGGGGTGTTTTTTTCCTAACTTAACTTTGGTAGCTGAAGTATGTTTTCAGCAGCATGATCACAAGAGAAGTTGGGATTTGAAGTCTCCTTGCAAGGGTTTTGGAGAAATGAATTCAGAAATTCCTGTCTGTAGAACAACTTCAGGTATAAGGTTTTTTTTCTGTTAAACCTTACATATGTCTTTATAAAATAGAGAAGGAGACTCCACAACCCCCTGGGCAGCCTGTTTCAGTGTTCTGTCACCCACAGACTGACAAATTTTTTCCTCCTGTTTCCATGGAACTTCCTATGCCTCAACTTCCACCCATTGCCCCTTGTGCTGTCATTGGGGCATGACTGAGAAGAGCCTGGCTCCATCCTTAGAACCAAAGGAGTAAGCGATAGAGAAAAGGGTTGAGATCTGTTGGCAGAAGGATCAGGTACAGTGTTCCTACCTGTGCATAAGTTGTGTCAGGGACAGGAGAACATTTTTAATCTGGGATACATGATGGCTGACACTGAAATAAGATTCCTGAGACATGGATTCAGAATGGGATGACTTGGAAAGGACCTTAAAGATGATCTAGTTCTAATCTCCCTCCCACCAGCCCAGGTTGCTCAAAGCCTCTTCCAACCTGGCCTTGAACACCTCCAGGGAGGGGACATCCACAAGCTCCCTGGGCAAGCTCTTCCAGTGTCTCACCACCTTACCAACTGCATCTGATAACTGCGGTTGTGATAACCTCTGCTTCCTGCTATCACCTCTGCAACTCGACTGTTTATTCAAGAGCAGTTCAGTTTATTCAAGAGCAGTTCAGTTTATTCAAGAGCAGTGCAGCTTATTTCAGAGCAGTTCATTCTGGTCATGTCTCCTTCCCCTCCTTCATAACTGTGAAGGAAATATTTGGAAAGATCCAAATAAAACAAGGTGCTATAAAGCACTCAGATTACTGTTGGCTAAGCATGCCTGATTCCAGTGTCTCAGCACCCTCACTAGAAAGAATTTCTTCCTAATCCCCAGTCTAAATGTCCCCATTTCCACCTTCAGTCCATTCCCTCTCATCCTATCACCACAAGTCCTTGTGTTAAGTCCAGCTTCAGTCCATTCCCTCTCATCCTATCACCACAAGCCTTTGTGCTAAGTCCAGCTCCAATCCATTCCCTCTCATCCTATCACCACAAGCCCTTGTGCTAAGTCCAGCTCCAATCCATTCCCTCTCATCCTATCACCACAAGCCCTTGTGCTAAGTCCCTTCCCTGCTGCTCCAAATTATTCACCACTTCATCTACAAAATGTTCCACAGGAAAACATTTAACTTCCTTTTATTTTTATTCAGTCTTCAATATCTATTTAAAGACAAATAAGCTTTCTGACCTTTGTTGTATTTCATAATGAAGCAAAAAGTAAAAGGGCACAGCCCCAATTTTCTTCTGAGTCACCTTTAAGTGACTGTGTTCCATCAACATAACTTCCTTTTGTTCTGAGCTACCTCAATCAGAAGTGTCTTCCTTCTTCTTTCATTAATTGATATGACAATGATTATTTTCCCAGCTTTATGGGTTAAAGCTTACCTGGCCTGCCAAGGACAAGCTTTAGAGGATCAGAAAAAAGAAAATTTCATTCCTGTGGAGTAAGTTTCCATGCAGGCTCTCATAAAGCGCCGTGAAGCAGGGCAATAAAAGAGCAGATCAGAGAATCACAGAATTGTCAGGGTTGGAAGGGACTTCAAGGATCATCCAGTACCAACCCCCCTGCCATGGGCAGGGACACCTCACACCAGCAGGTTGCTCACAGCCACATCCAGCCTGGCTGCAAAAACCTCCAGGGATGAGGCTTCCACCACCTCCCTGGGCAACCTCTGCCAGTCTCTCACCACCCTCATGGGGAAGAACTTCTTCTTAATGTCTAAACTAAATCTCCTCTCTTCTAGCTAGGATCCATTTCCTCTGCTCCTATCACTCCCTGACACCCTAAAAAGTCCCTCCCCAGCTTTCTTGGAGCCCCTTCAGATCCTGCAAGGCCACAAGAAGGTTTCCTCTAAGCCTTCTCCTCTCCAGACTGCACAACCCCAACCCTCTCAGCCTGTCCTCACAGCAGAGCAGCTCCAGCCCTCTGCTCATCCTCATGGTCCTACTCTGGACACCTTCCAGCCCCTCCAGATCCTTCCTGGAACAGAGGCTCCAGAACTGGATGCAGTACTCCAGGTGTGGTCTGAGCAGAGTGGAGCAGAGGGGGAGAATCCCCTCCCTGGCCCTGCTGGCCACACTTCTCCTGCTGCAGCCCAGGCTCTGCTTGGCTCTCTGGGCTGCAAGTGCTCACTGCTGGCTCCTGTTGAGCTTCTCCTCCCCCAGCACCCCCAAGGCCTTTCCTTCAGGGCTGCTCTTCAGCCAGTCCCTGCCCAGCCTGTATCAGTGCCTGGCATTGCCCCATCCCAGCTGCAGGACTTTGCCCTTGGTCTTGTTGAACCTCATGAGGTTGGCTTGTGCCCAAGTCTTCATCTTGTCAAGGTCCTAGTACTAGTTCCAGTACTGATCCCTGAGGGACTTCACTTGTCCCTGGACTCCACTTGGACATGGAACCACTGGCAGCCACTCTTTGGGTGCAGCCATCAAGACAGTTCTTTATCCCCTGAATGCTCCATCCATCAAACCCAGACTTTAGCAGCTTGGAGACCAGGATGTGGTGTGGGACAGTGTGGAAGGCTTTGCTCAGGTCCAGGTAGATGATGTCAGTTGCTTGACCTTGTGGCAGGATGTTTGTGTTCTTACAGGATGTTTGTATCACAGTCTCACAGTATATCAGAGGTTGGAAGGGACCTCCAGAGATCATCAGGTCCAACCCCCCTGCCAGAGCAGTATTCCCACTCATGAGGAATTCCACTGAAACTGGTGAAACCATCTTAGCTGAATCACAGAAATATTCAGGTTGGAACAGAGCCTCAGGGTCACCAAGTCCAACTCAGAACCCTACTCTGCAAGGCTCACCCCTGAACCATAGCCCCAAGCACCACAGCCAAACCACCTGCAAACACAGCCAGGCTTGGGGACTCCACCACCTCCCTGCCCAGCACATTCCAATCCCTGAATACTCTTGATGGGAAAAAAAATTGTTCCTATTGTCCTGTCTAAACGTTCCCAGTGGCAGCTTGAGGCCATTGCCTCTTGTTCTGTCACTACTGAGCTGTGAGAAGAGACCAGCACCAAGCTCTCCACCACATCCTTTCAGATAGTTGTAGAAAGCAATGAGGTCTCCCCTCAGCCTCCTCTTTTCCAATCTAACCATCCCCAGCTCCTTCAGTTGCTCTTCATCATATTTCTTCTCCAGGCCCTTCACATCTTCCTTGCCCTCCTCTGTACTGGCTGCAAACTAAAGTGCAAAGTAAGCAGCCCCAGCTCCTTCAGGCTGAGTATGAAAGTCTGGTCCTAAATTCTTCCTCCTGCTCTTCCAGTACTTCAGGTTAGGAAGGGTAGGTCACAAAATGCAGACAACCTAAGCAGAAATAGGAGTCAGAAACCACCACTAATGAAGGGCTTTAGAAGCAGGTGAGACTAATTGCTCTGAAAGAGGTGAAAGCCTCCAACTCTTCAGCTGCCACACACCAAAATGTTTCCTCTTATCCAAATCCCTTCCCAAATTAGCCTGCCAGACAGAATCCTTTGGGAAGGCTATAAACCTTGGCAGTGCAATAACGCTCTAATCACTTGACAAAGGTCAACCCTTCCCATCTGAGCACCCTCTGTAGATGCTCATCTGCATTCTGAGGTGTGCCTGAGTGACAGCTTTGCTCTCCCTTGGTGGTCCCTCACGCAGCTCTGCAGAAGGAATATTGTACTCAGGCAGATTCACAGTCTCACAGGATATCAGAGGTTGGAATGGACCTCAAGAGATATCAGGTCCAACCCCCCTGCCAGAGCAGCATCACTCAGGGGAGTCTGCACAGGAATGCATCCAGGTGGGGTTGGAAAGGCTCCAGAGAAGGAGACTCCACAACCCCCCTGGGCAGCCTGCTCCAGGGCTCTGTCACCCTCACTCTAAAGAAGTTTCTCCTCATGGTGAGGTGAAATCTTCTATGTTCAAGTTTGAACTCATTGTTCCTTGTCCTATCACTGTGAACCACCCAACAGAGCCTGGCCCCCTCCCCTTGACACCCACCCCTCACATATTGATAGACATTGATCAGATCCCTCTCAGCCTTCTCCTCTCCACACTAACCACCCCCAGGGCTCTCAGTCTCTCTTCACAGGGGAGATGCTCAAGTCCCCAAATCCTCCTCCTGGCTCTGCCTTGGCCTCTCTCCAGCAGGTCTCTGTCTCTCTTGAGCTGGGGAGCCCCAAACTGGACACAGGATTGCAGCTGTGGTCTCAGCAGGGCAGAGGAGAGAGGTAGAAGAACTTCCCTAGCCCTGCTGGACACAGCTTTCTTGATCCATCCCAGGATCCCATTGGCTCTCTTGGCCACCAGAGCACATTGTTGTCCCATGCAGAACTTGCTGCCCACTACAACTCCAAGGTCTTTCTCTGTGGAGCTGCTTTCCACAGGGCAGCCTCTAACCTAAAGGGGGGAAAAAAGAAAAAAAAAAAAAGGAAAAAAAAAGGAAAAAAGGAAGCAGATTTTTTTCTTTCATCCAGTAACTATGTCATGTAAATTAATCCATGCTTATAGATTCCTCTTCTTGCCTTGCTTGTTTCAAATGTTTCATAGAATAATAGACTCACAGAATGCTCTGGGTTGGAAGGGACCTCCAAAGGTCATGCAGTCCAACCCCCTCTGCACTCAGCTGGGTTATCCTCAACCAGATCAGGTTGCCCAGAGCCCTGTCCAGCCTTACCTTGAATTCATTGCTTCAGCAATGTAAAATATTTATTTCATACTGCATAAGGGTTTGGGTTTGTGTGTGTGTGTGTTCATGAAAGTTGGATTTAAAACTAAAGTTGTCTGCTTGGGAAGTGTATTGGAATGGCAAAATGACTGCTATGAGGATGAGCAGAGGGCTGGAGCTCCTCTCCTGTGGAGACAGGCTGAGAGAGTTGAGGTTGTGCAGGTTGGAGAGGAGAAGACTCTCAGGAGACCTTCTTGTGGCCTTCCAGGATCTGAAGGGGGCTACAAGAAAGCTGGGGAGGGACTTTTTAGGGTGCCCCCGCTTCATGGGAGAAAATGATCCTCCTCCAGAACAGCCTCGCTTCCTGAGAGTTCTCTTTGCTTGCTGAAACACAACACCAAGGGCAAGGTCCTGCAGCTGGGTGGAGGCAATCCCAAGCACAACTCCAGGCTGGGCAGGGACTGGCTGGAGAGCAGCCCTAAAGGAAAGACCTTGGGGGTGCTGGGGAAGGAGAAGCTCAGCAGGAGCCAGCAGTGAGCACTTGCAGCCCAGAGAGCCAAGCAGAGCCTGGGCTGCATCAGGAGAAGTGTGGCCAGCAGGGCCAGGGAGGGGATTCTCCCCCTCTGCTCCACTCTGCTCAGACCACACCTGGAGCTCTGGGTCCAGTTCTGGAGCCTCTGTTCCAGGAAGGATCTGGAGGGGCTGGAAGGTGTCCAGAGCAGGGCCATGAGGATGAGCAGAGGGCTGGAGCTGCTCTGCTGTGAGGACAGACTGAGAGAGTTGGGGTTGTGCAGTCTGGAGAGGAGAAGGCTCCCAGGAGACCTTCTTGTGGCCTTGCAGGATCTGAAGGAGCTCCAAGAAAGCTGGAGAGGGACTTTTGAGGGTGTCAGGTAGGGATAGGAGCAGGGGGAATAGATCCAAGGTAGAGGAGGGGAGATTTAGATTAGATGTCAGGAAGAAATTCTTCCCCATGAGAGTGGTTTGGGCCAGAAGGCACCTCCAAAGCTCATCCACTCCAACCGCTCTGCACTCAGCAGGGACATCCCCAACCAGTTCAGGTTGCCCAGAGCCCTGTCCAGCCTCACCTTCAATATCTCCAAGGAAGGAGCCTCAACCACCTCCCTGGGCAACCTGTTGCAGTCTTCCACCACCCTCATGGTACAGAATTTATTCCTCACATCCAATCTCAACCTGCTCTGCTCTAGTTTGAAGCCATTGTCCCTCCTCCTGTCCCTGCAGGCCTCTGAAAACAGTCTCTCTCCATCCTTCTTGTAGCTCTCTTCAGGTACTGGAGTCTATTAGGTCTCCCTGAAGCCTTCTTATTTCCAGGCTGAACACCCTCAGCTCCCTCAGCTTGTATCAATCACAGCCTAATATAATCACCTGATGAATTGACCACACAAATATCTAAACTTCCCCCACAAATATCTGTCTCCTGATTTATGCTGATGGTTTAAAGCCCAGCAGTCTGAGGGTAAAAAAGCTTTCCTGTTACTGTTAGGAAAAGGCAGCACATCAGGAGAGGATATTGGGTGCAATTCTGATGGATAGGCTCAGATTAACATCTAGGCAGGGAAGACACTCAATGGTGACACATCTCCAAGGCCACTCATGCTAAATGGCACTTCTGCTGCACTTAATGTTCAGTGAACCTATTAGCGAGCAAGTCTCCCTTGAACTGGAACATTGACTGGGGGTGATGCTGAAGGAAGGACAAGAAAATATTACCCATAGAGGAAGCTTTTCTGGATGATTTTAGGCACATCCTTATTCCACTCACAGTAAAGAAATGAATCTGCTAAGTTGAGATTCAATGTTTTCTGCATGTGAGTAACAGACAATTGATACTTTTGGGATGCAAACAGTGAGATAAGATGCAATGGATTTTGTTTTGTTGTTGTTTTCCTTTATTGCATTTCAGTAACAGATAACTAATAGAATAGGTCAAGGGAGGTGATTCTCCCCCTCTGTTCCACTCTGCTCAGACCACACCTGGAGCTCTGGGTCCACTTCTGGAGCCTCTGTTCCAGGAAAGATCTAGAGGGGCTGGAAGGTGTCCAGAAAATAGCCATGAGGATGAGCAGAGGGCTGGAGCTGCTCTCCTACGAGGACAGACTGAGAGAGTTGGGGTTGTGCAGGCTGGAGAGGAGAAGGTTCCCAGGAGACCTTCTTGTGGCCTTCCAGGATCTGAAGGGGGCTCCAAGAAAGCTGGGGAGGGACTTTTGAGGGTGCCAGGTAGGGATAGGAACAGGGGGAATGGAGTAAAACTAGAAGTGAGTAGATTCAGACTGGATGTTAGGAAGAAGTTCTTCCCCATGAGGGTGGTGAGAGCCTGGCAGAGGTTGCCCAGGGAGGTGGTGGAAGCCTCATCCCTGGAGGTTATTGCAGCCAGGCTGGAGGTGGCTGTGAGCAACCTGCTGTGGTGTGAGGTGTCCCTGCCCATGGCAGGGGAGTTGGAACTGGCTGAGCCTTGAGCTCCCTTCCAACCCTGACAATTCTGTGATTCTGATTCCAATTTTCAAAGTAGTGCAGACTTCTCCTCAGGTTTGCAATTGTTCAATCCTCTCACCAAAATCACCTCAATTTTGCGAAAGATCTGATATCAAAGCAGAAAAATATAGAAAGGTTTGGGTTGGAGGAAACCTTAAAGATCATCTCTTTTCAACTTCCATGCTATGGGCAGGGACACCTTGCCCTAGATCAGGTTGCTCGTAGCCTCATCCAACCTGACATTCAAACCCACCAATGAGGCAGCATCCTCATTATTAATATTACTATTATTAATAGTACTACTAATGGTTTTGGTGGTGTTATATTATTTTTATTTTTATTTTATTTTTTATTTTTATTTTTATTTTCATTTTCATTTTCATTTTCATTTTCATTTTTATTTTTATTTTTGTATTTTTATTTTTATTTTGTAGTTTTATTTTTATTTTTATTTATTTT
This sequence comes from Indicator indicator, assembly GCF_027791375.1. Taxonomy (NCBI): domain Eukaryota; kingdom Metazoa; phylum Chordata; class Aves; order Piciformes; family Indicatoridae; genus Indicator; species Indicator indicator. The sequence continues at coordinate 1,653,126 of NC_072015.1, forward strand.
TTATTTTCATGTTTATTTTTTATTATTTTTAATTATTATTGTTATTGTTTTTGCTATTATTATTACTTTTATTATTATTACTACTACTGTTGGTGGTGGTGTTGTTACATTTTTATTATTTTTATCATTATTGTTATTGTTGCTCTTCTTCTTCTTCTTCTTCTTCTTCTTCTTCTTCTTAACCTGTTTGTTGTAGTGATCTGTTCCTGAAAAATCAATTGCAGAACTTGGAGACCCAGATCTTGCCAGACCTAGAGAACTTCTTTGTGTTCATCCAGCTGCATGATGGAAGCCAAGAGTTAACTGATACTGCAGCAGCTCAAGCTCAAGTTAGATTCCCCCTGGGGTGTTGGTTATTTGTGCCACATTTCTAACAAAGCAAATGTGAGCAGGTGAAATTTCAGCTACTCACAAAAGCCTCAGAAGATTGGTCAAAGCTCCACCAAATTAGATATTCCAGAAATGTGATCTGGCTCAGCTTCCTTAGAAATTTTGCTCCTAACCTTGTAAAAAAAAAAACAAAACAAAAAAACCCAAACAAACAAAAAGGAATGGCAGCTGTTGGATTAATCATGTGAGGGCCATGCATCTGAGACAGCAAATTGTCTGTAATCACATATTCTGTTTGAAATGTGGCCAGCACAGGCTTCTGGAGACAGATGAATGTGTTCTGACACTGAGGTACTTAGATGTGTTTTCAAAATCCCAGTGCTTATCTCTGTCTGCATTTTAAATATCTATCTATACCTATCTACATCTATATCTAATCTATATCTGTATCTATATCATCTATATCTATATCATTAATATCTATATTTAGATCTATATCATCTATATCATCAATATCTATATCTATATCACCTATATCATCAATATCTATATCACCTATATCATCAATATCTATATCACCTATATCATTTATATCTATATCATCTATATCATCTATATCACCTATATCATCTATATCTATATCTATATCACCTATATAATCTATATCATCTATATCTATATCATCTATATCTATATCTATATCACCTATATCACCTATATCATCTATATCTATATCTATATCTATCTCTATATCTATCTCTATATCTATCTATCTCTGTCTCTATCTCTATCTCTATCTCTATCTCTATCTCTATCTCTATCTCTATCTCTATCTCTATCTCTATCTCTATCTCTATCTCTATATTTATATCATATCTATATCTATATCTATCTATATAATCTATTTTATCTATATCTATACCTATATCTATATCTATACCTACATCTACATCTATAGAATCATAGAATCAGTCAGGGTTGGAAGGGACCACAAGGCTTAGCCAGTTCCAACCCCCCTGCCATGGGCAGGGACACCTCACACTACATCAGGCTGGCCAGAGCCTCATCCAGCCTGGCTGCAAACACCTCCAGGGATGGGGCCCCAACCACCTCCCTGCACAACCCATTCCAGGCTCTCACCACTCTCATGGGGAAGAACTTCTTCCTCACATCTAGCCTGAATCTCCCTGTCCATGGCAGGGGGTTTGGAACTGGATGATCCTTGAGGTCCCTTCCAACCCTGACAATTCTGTGATTTACAGGAGATGCTCAAGGTGAAGCTGGACAGGGCTGTGGGCAGCCTGATCTAGCTGAGGATGCTGAGTGCAGCAGCAGAGGGTTTTGGGCTAGACATCCTCTGGAGGTCCCTTCCAACCCAAACCCTTCTGTGAACTTATAAATCCATGAAGACATGGAGGGGATCTACAAAAGCTTCCTCTGCTATTAGAGGAGAACTCTTCCAGCTAACAACTTTTCTCCTCAGACCTTCCCTACACAGGACCTTGACGTTGTTTACAGTGGAGAACTGATGAGGATCTTGAGGGCACAAACTCCAGCTGCTGATAAAAATAATACCTCTGGGCAAAAATCTGCTTTAGCCACACACAGCTGTCTACAGCAATTTATTTTTAGAGTCAGCATGGGTGTCCCTGCAGTGCCTCACACAGCTTTAATCCAGAGGACAGGGACAGCCACAAAGCCTTCAAGCTGGAGATCCTGCCTTCTGCTAGGGAGTCATTCCCAGGAGAAGCCTGGAATCCAACAAATCCTAAGGAACAAACATTCTCTTCCTGTTTTTTATAAAGCCACTTATTTTTTATTGGAATTATGAAACCATAGCATTCAGCTTCACACAGAATGTAAGGTCAAAGGGTTGTATTTTTTTACATTAATCTCAGTGATATTTAAAATCTATGAGCTAAGGCCAAAGATACATTAAGAGACTATATAAAACTTTCATTATCTTTTTTCTTTAATTGAAGAAATGAGGCACTGGTCATAATAACAAAAATAATAATCACTACCCAGAAGGTTGTGCTGTCATTCAGCAAGACCTGGACAGGCTGAGAGCTGGGCAGGAAGAGACTGAATGAAATTCAACAAGAGTGAGGGGAGAGGCTGGCACCTGGGGAAGAACAACCTCGTGGAGCAGGAGAGGTTGGGGACTGAGCTGCTGGAGAGCAGGGAAAGGGAAAAGGCCCTGGGGGTGCTGGGGGGTGGGAGGTTGACCATGAGCCAGCAATGTGCTCTGGTGGCCAAGAAGGCCAAGGGCAGCCTGGGGTGGATCAGAAGGGCTGTGGTGAGTAGGTCAGAGAGGTTCTCCTGCCCCTCTGCTCTGCCCTGCTGAGGCCACATCTGGAATCTTGTGTCCAGTTCTGGGCCCCTCAGCTCAAGAAGGACCTCAGGGAACTGCTTGAGAGAGTCCAACAGAGAGCCACAAAGATGCTGAAGGCAGTGGAAGATCTTCCTTACGAGGAGAGCCTGAGGGAGCTGAGGGCTCTGGAGCTTGGAGAGGAGGAGCCTGAGGGGGAGCTCCTTGCTGGGGATGAAGCTGTGCAGGGGGAGTGCCCAGAGGCTGGAGCCAGGCTCTGCTGGGGGATGCCCAAGGACAGCACAAGGGACAGTGGTGGAAGCTGAGGCAGAGGAAGTTCCATGGAAACAGGAGGAAGAATTATTTCCCTAAGAGGGTGACAGAACACAGGCACAGGCTGCCCAGGGAGGTTGTGGAGTCTTCCTCTCTGGAGATATTCAAGACCTGCCTGGATGTGTTCCTGTGTGACCTGCTCTGTGTGATCCTGCTGTGGCAGGGGGGTAGGACTGGATGAGCTTTGGAGGTCCCTTCTAACCCCTAACATTCTGTGATTCTCTTGCTCTCTACCACCAAGCTTATTTAGCATCATTTTTACTCTTAAAGTTCAAATGGTTTTGCTCAAGTTTACTGAGGGTGAGATTTCTGCAAGGAAAGCATGAAATATTCTGCTGCTTAATCAAACATCTATTGAAAGCCAGATTTATTCTACTAAACCAGGATTTATTTGGTATTCTAGACAAGAAATTGCTTTCTTTTTTTTTTCTTTTTCTTTTGCTTTTTCTCCCTTAATTGAACTTGTCAGTAATGCTCCTCAGTTTGTTTTCTCAGTTTCTCCAAGAGCAAGAGTGTGGTTTCAGAGGACTTGCAAATAAAGAGCTGCTGGGAAATATTTATGCTTGATGAGTTCATTAGTTCTACCATGCCTGTACATTAATAACTGTATCTGCCTTGTAAATAAACACATCCCAACTCTTAATACCTTTCTGAGGTACAAGAGAAAATTGCTTCAAGCTTCTGACTTGAAATCTTCCTGATGATTATTAAGAAACTCTATTTACTCTCACAGCAGCTTAGAACCATAGAATCATGGAATCAGTCAGGGTTGGGAGGGACCACAAGGCTCAGCCAGTTCCAACTCCCCTGCCATGGGCAGGGACACCTCACACCACAGCAGGTTGCTCACAGCCACCTCCAGCCTGGCTGCAAAAACCTCCAGGGATGAGGCTTCCACCACCTCCCTGGGCAACCTCTGCCAGTCTCTCACCACCCTCATGGGGAAGAACTTCTTCCTCACGTCCAGTCTGAATCTCCCCACTTCCAGCTTTATTCCATTCCCCCCAGTCCTGTCACTTCCTGGGATCCTAAAAAGTCCCTCCCCAGATTTCTTGGAGCCCCCTTCAGATCCTGCAAGGCCACAAGAAGGTCTCCTCTAAACCTTCTCCTCTCCAGACTGCACAACCCCAACTCTCTCAGTCTGTCCTCACAGCAGAGCAGCTCCAGCCCTCTGCTCATCCTCATGACCCTGCTCTGGACACCTTCCAGCCCCTCCAGATCCCTCTTGGAACAGAGGCTCCAAAACTGGACCCAGAGCTCCAGGTGTGGTCTGAGCAGAGTGGAGCAGAGGGGGAGAATCACCTCCCCGGCCCTGCTGGCCACACTTCTCTTGCTGCAGCCCAGGCTCTGCTTGGCTCTCTGGGCTGCAAGTGCTCACTGCTGGCTCCTGCTGAGCTTCTCCTTCCCCAGCACCCCCAAGGTCTTTCCTTTAGGGCTGCTCTCCAGCCAGTCCCTGCCCAGCCTGTACTGGTGCTTGGGATTGCCTCCACCCAGCTGCAGGACCTTGCCCTTGGTCTTGTTGACCCTCCTGAGGTTGCCTTGTGCTCACCTCTCCAGCCTGTCCAGGTCCCTCTGGATGGATCCCTTCCCTCCAGCCTGTCTGCTGCACCACACAGCTTGGTGTCAGCAGCAAACCTGCTGAGGGTGCACTCAATGCCTCTGTCCATGGCACCAACAAAGATGTTGAACAAGCCTGGTGCCAGGACTGAGCCCTGAGGGACTCCACTTGTCCCTGGCCTCCACTGGGACACGGAGCCATTGACAGCCACTCTTTGGGTGCAGCCATCAAGCCAGTTCTTTATCCATCTGGTGCTCCACCCATCAAACCCATGTGTCACCAGCTTGGAGACCAGGATGTGGTGTGGGACAGTGTGGAAGGCTTTGCTCAGGTCCAGGTAAATGACATCAGTTGCTCTCCCCTCATCTCTTAATGTTGTCACCTGCTCATAGAAGTCCACCAGTTTTCCAAAGGTCTTTGTGGCACAGAAGAAGAGAACCTAGAAACCTCCTGTTTTAGCCTGCTGGTTCCATAGCACAGAACCACAGAATCAATGAGGGGACTTGTAAGTAACCCCTAAAGATCATTTATTACAACCCCCCTGACAAGCAGAATCACCTAAGGCAGGTCACACGGGAAAGTGTCCAAGCAAGTTTGGAAAGTCTCCAGATGGGAGATTCCCCAAACTCTCTGGGCAGCCTGGTGCAGTGCTCTGACATCCTCACAGCAAAGGATTTTTTTTCATGTTGAAGTGGAACTTCCTGTGTTCCAGTTTGTGTCCATTTGTCCCTGGAGGTGTTCAAAACCAGCTTGGCTGTGGCACTTGGAGCCATGGTTTAGTTGTCAGGAGGTGTTAGGGATTAGGTGATAGGTTGGACTTGATGACCTCTGAGGTCTTTTCCAACCTGGTTGATTCTGTGATTCCCCCAACAACATTTTCCAGAGCACTTTGTGGCATGTGGCCAGAACCAGGAGGGCTCATCATGGAAAGTAAAGGAAATTGGTTCTAGGTGGGTGCAGGAGGTGATTCTGCCACTCTACTCTGCTCTCATAAGACCCCACCCGGAATACTGTGTCCAGTTCTGGTGCCCTCAGCATAAGAGGGACATGGAATTGCTGGAGCAGGTCCAGAGGAAGCCACAAACATGATCAGAGGGCTGGAGAACATCCCCTACAGGGACAGGCTCCAGGCAGAACTTGTTCCTTACATCCAGTCCAAATCTAGAATGGTCTGGGTTGGAAGGGACCTCCAAAGATCATCCAGTCTAACCCTCTCTGCAGTCAGCAGGGACATCCTCAACTACAGAATCAAAGAATCAACCAGGTGGGAAAAGACCTCAGAGATCATCAAGTCCAACCTATCACCTAATCCCTAACACCTCCTGACAACTAAACCCTGGCTCCGAGTGCCACAGCCAAGCTTTTTTGAACACCTTCAGGGACAGGGACTCCACCACCTCCCTGGGCAGCACATCCCGATGGCCATTTACTCTTTCTGGGAAGAGCTTTCTCCTCACCTCCAGCCTAAACTTCCCCTGGTGCAGCTTGAGACTGTGTCCTCTTGTTCTGCTGCTGGTTGCCTTGGAGAAGAGACCAACCTCCACCTGGCTACAGCCTCCCTTCAGGTAGTTGGCAACTAGATCAGGTTGCCCACAGCCCTGTCCAGCCTCCCCTTGAGCATCTCCAGGGATGGAACCTCAACCACCTCCCTGGGCAACCTGTTCCAGTGTTCCACTACCCTCCTGGTGCAGAACTTGTTCCTAACATCCAATCTCAATCTGCTCTGTTCTAGTTTGAAGCCTTTGCCCCTGGTCCTGTCCCTGCAGGCCTTTGCAAAAAGTCTCTCTCCAGCCTTCTTGTAGCCCTCTTCATGTCCTGGCAGGCTCCAGGTCTCTCTGGAGCCTTCTCTTCTCCAGGCTGCACACCCCCAGCTCCCTCAGCCTGTCCTCAGAGCAGAGCTGCTCCAACCCCCTGAGCATTTTCATGTCCTCCTCTGGACCTGCTCCATCAGGTCCATGTCCTTCCTGTGTTTAGGGCTCCAGACCTGGATGGAATACCCCAAGTGAGGCCTCAGCAGGGCAGAGCAGAGGGGCAGGATCCCCTCTCTCCATCTCTGGCCAGGATGCTTTGGATGCAACCCAGAATGCAATTTGTCTTCTGTGCTGCAAGCTCACACTGCCTGCTCCTGTCCAGCTCCATTTCAGTAAAGGCAATGTGGAGCATACCTACTGCAGTAGGGGCTGCAGGGGGGAAAAAATTGGCTTAGCTGAGCCCCTCAGCCTTGGGCAGTCACCTCAGGGAAAGAGGAGGCAGATTTAGTTACTGAATGCTCAGCAGAATATCCTCAGGGAATTATCCCATGGCCTCAATCCCCCAGAACAAATTTTCTTCTCAGACATCTTTAAGTAATAGCTGCCTTAGATATGTCTGGGCTCAGGGGAGTTTGCTTATTGTGTTTCTCATTCTGCTAGGAGCTACAATCAAGAATACACCAAAAACAAAAAGAAATATCAAACCCCCCAAATATTTGTGAGTTATGCTGAGGAAACCTCTGGATAAGAAAATTAGTTCATTATCCAGGCAAATTAGTACTGCCCTGGCTGCACACAAATCAGAGAATCAGAGTAGGGGTTGGAAAAGACCTCTGGACATCATCCAGTCCAACCCCTCCTGCCAAAGAAGGGGTAGTCCACACAGGAATGCATCCAGGTGGGCTTTGAATGCCTCCAGAGAAGCAGACTCCACAACCTCTCTGGGCAGCCTGTTGCAGGGCTCCAGCACCCTCACTGTAAAGAAGTTTCTCCTCATTTTGAGGTGGAAGTTGGGTTCCAGCTTGTGTCCATTGCCCCTGTAGCTGGGCACCATCAAAAAGAGCCTGGCACCTCCATCCTGACACCCACCCCTGAGGTATTTCTGGACACTGAGAAGATACCGTCTCAGCCTTCTCTTCTCCAGACTAACAGCTCCAATTCAGCCTTTCTTGTGTGTTTTGAAGATGAGTGAGAGGTTGTGGAGTCTCCTTCTCCTTTGTGACCTGCCCTAGGTGATCCTGCTTTGGCAGGGGGGGTTGGACTCAATGATCTCCACACAGTTTGTGACATAAGATGAACCTCTGTGCACTGAAATAACATTGATGTGGATGAGGCAAAAAGAGCCTAGACAGATTGTGAAGATAATGTTGACATTGTCCTTCCCTGAAATGAGAACTCAATCCATTGAGGGTCTAGTGGAAGGTGTTCTGCCCATGGCAGGGGGTTGGAACTAGATCATCCTGAGGGACTCTTCCAACCCAAACTATTCTGAGTCACTCTTATCTTATCTAGATTTTATTAGAGAGGCATAGAAATCAGGATGTGTTCTGAACAAGTATATTAAAAGACATTTTTCCTTCTCACTTCCTTCCTTCCCTTTCAGGTAAGACAAGTTCCAGGCTGTTACCCCTTCAAACATCTCTGGAGTAGATACAAAATAATTTGACCGATCTACACCAAAACTTTTGTCCCTCTGAAAGATTAAAAAAAAAAAAAATCTGCTTCTTCTGTGCCTGTTTGCCTTCTATGAAAAGCTGCTTCAGATCTTTAAGTGCCCTCTGTGTAATCCTAAAAGCTAACTCCAGTAGCTCTGAAAGGAATTGGAAGGGGTTTATTTCTGCTGTCATTTATGCAGTTCTGCACTCAAGGCTGGCTTATAGCCAATAGATAAGACCTAGGCTACTCACAGCTACTCCCCTGAACAGCTAATTAATGCTTTGCATCACCTTTCAGAATGAGGGAAGGTGTCCAGAGCAGGGCCATGAGGATGAGCAGAGGGCTGGAGCTGCTCTGCTCTGAGGACAGCCTGAGAGAGTTGGGGTTGTGCAGGCTGGAGAGGAGAAGCCTCCCAGGAGAGCTTCTTGTGGCCTTCCAGGATCTGAAGGAGGCTCCAAGAAAGCTGGGGAGGGACTTCTGAGGGTGTCAGGTAGGGATAGGAGCAGGGGGAATAGAGCAAAATTAGATGTGGGTAGATGAAGATTGGATGTTAGGAAGAAGTTTTTCCCCATGAGGGTGGTGAGAGACTGGCAGAGGTTGCCCAGGGAGGTGGTGGAAGCCTCATCCCTGGGGGTTTTTGCAGCCAGCCTGGAGGTGGCTGTGAGCAACCTGCTGTGGTGTGAGGTGTCCCTGCCCATGGCAGGGGGATTGGGACTGCCTGAGCCTTGAGGTCCCTTCCAACCCTGACAACTCTGTGATTCTATGATGCCTTTTAACCTTCTTTGGACACCCAGCAGAGTGAAAAAATACTGAAAAGTCATTCTATATATTCTGTGAAGCAATTAACACTCCTAGGGCTCAATAATTTTTTTGCACTGAGCACAATGCAGGCATCAGATCTCTGTATAAAATCCATAAGAAGGCATTTAATGAATCTGCATTGAATGAAAGCATCAATTTCAGCAAAAACGACAACAAAAAAGACAAAGAATTGAACAAAGTTTTATGGCTGTGCACCTGTAGATGATCTTCAATTAAGTTTTTCTATATATTGAAGAGAAACTTTAAAAAAGATGATGCAGAGGACATGAAGCACTGATGTGGTAACTGGGTAACAAGCAGTGTTAATAAAGGGTGTGTTCTCCTTTTTGTTCTTGTTTTAGGTATTTTAGGTAATTTTTTATACTTATTTTAAGGATTTGTTTAAGAGGGGGAGGGATCTGCTGGAGAGAGTCCAAGGGAGGGCTGCAAGGATGCTGAAGGGCCTGGAGCAGTGCCTGGGGAGGAGAGGCTGAGAGCCCTGGGGGTGCTTAGTGTGGAGAGGAGAAGGCTGAGAGGGATCTGCTCAATGTCTCTGAAGAGCTGAGGGCTGGGGGTCAGGAGGGAGGGGACAGGGACAGGCTCTGCTCAGCTGCAGCCTGGCATAGGACAAGAGGCAATGGATGGAAACTGCAGCCCAGGAGGTTCCACCTCAGCAGGAGGAGGAACTTCTTCCCTGGGAGGGTGCCAGAGGCCTGGAGCAGGCTGCCCAGAGAGGTTGTGGAGTCTCCTTGTGTGGAGCCTTTGCAGCCCTGTCTGGATGTGTTGCTGTGTGCCCTGTGCTGGATTCTCTGGTCCTGCTCTGACAGGGATTTGGACTGGAAGATCTCCAGAGGTCCTTTCCAACCCCTAACATCCTGTGAGCCTGGGATTTCTTTTTTTTTAGGTATTTTCACTGAAATTTCCATGTAAAAGAGGGAGAACACAGCTGATAGGAAGAAAGGAGAGCACAGAAGTTTATCCCCTCTATAAAAGGAAATTGCTGGATCCAGGAAGATGACTCTCAGTTTGCTCTGGGAGTGAGGAGGGCATCTTCTTATCTTTCTACCACAAAAAAGTTTGCTTAATCTGGAGCTTTTAAAATGACCTTTCAAAATGTTGGTTTATAGCTTTGTAATCATAATGAGATGTAAAATGAGTTGTGTGTCAAAGCTTGACTCAGATCATAAATTATCTTTCATGCCATAAAGAGAACAGAACTGAGGAATCTAGATATTAAAAAAAAAAATGCAAAATTCACATTCATCTCAGAACTTCATAAAAAGAGAGTAAGCTGACATAAAATTCCTAGGTTTAAATATTTTTCCCCCCTGTACTACTTAAAGCCATTTTGAGGTTTCAACAGGCAAAAAATAAAGGAATCTAAGATGAACAACTAAGTCTTCACAGCACCAAACAATAAAATATCTTTGGAAAAGTTAATTAATCACCTAGTTGAAAATCTCTCATAATAAAATAAACCAAAAATTCCCCAAATATCCTTTTTATCATCACGTCTGTTTTTTTTTTTTCCCTTATTTCTACTCCTTTTAAACTTCCTACATAAAAGTCAGAACCCACACAACAGCTTTGCTTTACTTAAGCCTGACTTTCTTTCCACATTTAAAGCATGGTGGGCCAAGGTGAACCTCATGAGGTTCAACAAGACCAAGTGCAGAGTCCTCCTCCTGGGCTGGGACAGTCCTCACTGTCAATACAGGCTGGGGGAGGAGAGGATAGAAAACAGCCCTGAGGAAAAGGCCTTAGGGGTGCTAGCAGGGGAGAAGCTGGCCAGGAGCAGGCAGTGTGAGCTTGCAGCACAGAAGGCCAAGGGCAGCCTGGGCTGCATCCAAAGCAGCAATGGCAGCAGAGCCAGAGAGGTGATTCTGACACTTGGCTCTGCTGAGACCTCACCTGCAGTGCTGTGTGCACGGCTGGAGCCCTCAACACAGGAAGGACATGGACCTGATGGAGAGGGTCCAGAGGAGGGCCATGAAAATGATCAGGGGGTTGGAGCAGCTCTGCTCTGAGGACAGGCTGAGGGAGCTGGGGGTGTTCAGCCTGGAGAAGAGAAGGCTCTGGGGAGACCTCAGAGCAGCCTGCCAGTACCTGAAGGGGGCTACAAGAAGGATGGAGAGAGACTGTTTGCAAAGGCCTGCAGGGACAGGACCAGGGGCAATGGTTTCAAAGTAGAGCAGAGCAGATTGAGATTGGATGTGAGGAACAAGTTCTGCACCAGGAGGGTGGTGGAACACTGGAACAGGTTGCCCAGGGAGGTGGCTCGGGTCCCATCCCTGGGGATATTGAAGGTGAGGCTGGACAGGGCTCTGGGCAACCTGATCTGGTTGGGGATGTCCCTGCTGAGTGCAGAGGAATTGGACTGGATGAGCTTTGGAGGTCCCTTCCAGCCTGGACCATTCTGTGATTCTAAGCACTCAGACCCTAATCCAACCCAAATCTCCCTGTGCTTTTTTACTTCCAGCAGAGTGAGTTTTAATTCATGCCTGCATATCTCACATCTGAAACACCTCCATAGCTGGCTCAAATTAGGTCCCTGAGCAGCCCAGAGAAGTTCACCTTGCAACACCTGGAAAATTTCAAATCTGTGGGAATGCACAAGCACTCTGCTTTTAGAGATATATTCTGTGATAAATAATGGAAGAAGTCTGCAAACTGAATGGTAGATTGCCAGCCCATAGCTCCCCTGCCCTCCACATCCAATTTATCTCCTTTAAACTGCTTCTGATTTTACTTTCTTCTCATGCTGCTGCTTATCCAACTCCTTTCTCAGATTAAAAACCCCCAAAACCCAGGCAGGGACATCCTGGCCTAGCTCTTGGAGATAGCTGACAAATTCTGAACTTGGTAGAAGATGTTGTTGATATGCACAGACACAGCCTCTCACAACTTGGTTTTATACATTTGAAAATTACTCTGTCCAGCTTTGGAGCCCTCAATATAGGAAGGAGCTGATGGAGAGGGACCAGAGGAGGGCCATGAAAATGCTCAGGGGGTTGGAGCAGCTCTCCTCTGAGGACAGGCTGAGGGAGCTGGCGGTGTTCAGCCTGCAGAAGAGAAGGCTCCAGGGAGACCTCAGAGCATCCTGCCAGGACCTGAAGAGGACTACAGGAAGGCTGCAGAGAGACTGTTTGCAAAGACCTGCAGGGACAGGATGAGGGACAATGGCTTCAAGCTAGAGAAGATTTAGATTGGCTATCAGGGGTAAGTTCTTCACTATGAGGGTGGTGGAACACATGGAAGAGGTTGCCCATGGAGGTGGTTGAGGCTCCTTCCTTGCAGACATTGAAGGGGAGGCTGGACAGGGCTGTGGGCAACCTGATCTAGTTGGGGATGTCCCTGCTGAGTGCAGAGGGCTTGGACTGGATGAGCTTTGGAGGTCCCTTCTGGCCTGGTCCATTCTAGTATTCTTTGACTCTATGATTCATGTATCCTGTATTTTTCTGTATATTTTTGACTATAATTCTGCATTTCTCTCCAATTCAAGGAGAGCCTCTTTCTTTTACTATTATTGGGGAGTAAAATTCTATCATCAGCCCTGGAATTACTGGGGGCAGGATTTGGCCACATGACTTTCAGAACTACAGAGTAAATGGACACTGAGGAGATTCACTCTGACACAGAATTGTCCAGGCATGTTTGAGTGCTGATATCTGAAACCCAGAAACCCAGCAGGAGAAGGACATGGACCTGCTGGAGCAGCCCCAGAGGAGGGCCACAAAGATGATCAGAGGGCTGCAGCACTTCTTCTGTGAAGACAGGCTGAAGGCTTTGCAAACCCACCTGGATGCACTCCTGTGGACCCTACCCTGGGGGATCCTGCTCTGGCAGGGGGGTTGGACTTGATCTCCACAGGTTCCTTCCAACCCCTACCATTCTCTGATTCTCTGGATTGCATTTCCCATAGCCACCTTATGTGGTTCTCCCTTAGGAGGAGGCACTGAGGGAGCTGGGACTCTTTAGCTTGGAGAAGAGGAGCCTGAGAGGTGACCTCATCCATGTTGATAAAGATGTGAAGGGTGAGTGGCCAGAGGCTGGAGCCAGGCTGGGCTGGGTGATGCCCAATGACAGCACAAGGGGCAGTGGTGGAAGGTGAGGAATGGGAAATTCCTTGGAAACAGGAGGAAAAAAAAAATCCTGTGAGGGCACTGGAGCCCTGGAGCAGGCTGCCCAGAGAGGTTGTGGAGTTTCCTTCTCAGGGGACTTTCCAAACCCACCTGGACACACTCCTGTGGAACCTGCCCTGGGTGATGCTGCTCTGGCAGGGGGGTTGGACTTGATCTCCAGAGGTTCCTGGAAGAGCTTAGGAGGTCGCTTCCATCCCAGACTATTCCATGACTCTCTGATCTTCTGAAAAACAATGGAGTGACACTAATTAAATTACAATTAAAGATTAATTCCTAGTTTTTCATCAGAAAAAAAAAATAAATACGGACTTGGTAATGGATTTGGGAGAAATCAGCCATAAAAACTAGGAATTGTTTGGATTTTCTTACAGGGATAAAGCAGAGCATTCCTAAATTCCAGCTAATTCATTTACATGAAGGTCACAGAGAAGCTTCATTCAGTGGTGAACCCTGAACTGGTTTTGTCCCTTCAACAACTCCAAGCAGAGAGTTTTTTTCTCCCCTTCCTGTGGGAGATTTGTCCTGTCTCAAAATGTTCTCTCAGTAATGTAAGGAATTAATCCCTTAATGCTAAAAACTTGGTGTTAATTGCAGCTTGTAGCAATGACTGCAGGAAGATAATGAGCATTGTGTCATAATGTATATGTTTAGCTTCTCTTTAATTAATTGCTTTCCATTTCACTTGTTGTACCTTGTAATTGTGTGGCACAGCAGTTCAGGAGCATCTGAATTTGTAAGCTGTTCTTCATGCAGCAGCTCTCAGTTCTCAAGAAGTTCAAATACTTTCAGTTCTCAAAGGCTGTTGAAAAACCCTTGACTTGTAGAATCACAGAATTGTTAAGGATTGGAAGGGAGCTCAAGGCTCAGCCAGTCCCAACCCCCCTGCCATGGGCAGGGACACCTCACACCACAGCAGGTTGCTCACAGCCACCTCCAGCCTGGCTGCAAAAACCTCCAGGGATGAGGCTTCCACCACCTCCCTGGGCAACTTCTGCCAATCTCTCACCACCCTCATGGGAAAGAACTTCTTCATCTAAGGGGCCCAGAGCTAGATACAAGATTCCAGACACAGCTTGTTCACATTGTTTTGATTTGCTTTACTTTGTTTTGCTTTTTTGTTTTGCTTTGCTTTGTTGTGATGGTTTGAAACTGTCTTTTTAATTTTTCCTTGCAAAGTTCAGAACAGAGAAAGTGAAAGAATGTAAATAAGTCACTATTGGGTGTAAGAAAGCAAAATAACGATTGTTCTAAACACTTCCATTGGATAGATAGAAATGTTTAAGAACTATTACCCAAAACAAAGTAGGCATTCTGCACATTCTGCGTTCGGCAGTGGGGGCAGTTGCTGGGCTGTCTGGCTGCTGTTTCTTCTTCTCTTCTGGCTGAAGATAACACAGTGACCTTGGCAGCTAAGTTAACAACTTTCTGCTTAACTAACTGTGCTTCTCTGTCCAGGGGGGTCTGGGGGGAAGCTCCTGGGAGAGAGAGAGGCCCCTTTGGGAGGGTCCCCTTGGGGGGAAGCAAAGGGAGATCGGTTGTGTTTTTCTGTTGATTGTGTATATTTGTGAATGTTGTGAATTTTGTATATTTGTACATATTCATTGCATTTCATTGTAGATTTTAGACTCTGCTTGTAAATACAGCTTTTTCATTTGCTTCCAGACTGAGCTAGCCTGGTTATTGTTGGTGGGGGGGGAATTTCAGCTCACACTGACACACTTTTTATTTTTGGCGCCCAACGTGGGGCTCGATTGCTTATTTGATTTATTTCTGCTCAGATTAGGAAGCAAAATGAAGCTGTTTTGGATTTTGAGTAATTTTATTTCATCTATTATCGGTGCAATTGTCTACAGATGGGCTGTTTCCTGCATGATAGACAAGATTGTGAGATATGTGGCATATAAGTCATTTCTTTGGGTTAAGAACAAGTTACTGAATGTTGGTGAATTCTGTTGTGGTCTTATTGGGCTAAGAAGCTATGGTAACTCAACTGTGGATGCGCTAGCAGACACATATGAGTTTGTTACTCCTCTTACAACTACAGAGGGTCCTTGGAACCAGTGGTACCCTAGATATCTTTTGCTAGCCTTAATCTTAATTTTGTTGCTTCTTGGAATAATCATATGGCTACTGATAGCACTGTGTCAAGAAAGACATAAGGCTACTTGCTCTTCCAACTCTGCTGTGAATGTGAAAACCAAGCCAGTAAATTTGGTGGCCACTGTAAGCAGAAAGCGTAAAGGAGCTGCAGGAGGAGATGCAGATGCTGCAGGAGATGGTGCAGATGGAGATGAGGGTCCTTCTACTCAGGGTCCCTATGTTAAGAAAGATTCTTCTGGTGAGGAAGAGAAGGTTAGCCTTAAAACTCTGGTAGACCTCTTGAGACCCCACATGGATGATGGAGATGTAGGTCAGGATGTAGACCCTGGTAGATTAGCAACTGCTGGTAGTGCCTCTGAACTCAAGGAAATTCAACGGAGGATTACAACAGGATTATGGGGACAGCGACCTCAGGATGATGATGATGATGATGATGAGGATGAGGATGACATACAATCAGCTAGTGCACCCAGACAGGAAATTAGACATGTGAGGAAGGATTACATCAGAGGAGATAATGAGCCAGTCCTGTCTTGGCTAGCCAGGTGTTTTGATATGGGAGCCCCAGCATTGGTGGTAGGTGACAAGTCGGCCTCTCAGTTGGGGATGCTCTCAAAGGATACAGGCATAGACAGGCATCTAGGCAAGTGCATTGGTAAAGTTTCTCTGTGGGCACGCCTCCTACTGGCAGTCTCGCTGAGGTACCCCAGCAGAGATGATTTACCATGGAACCCTAAGCCTTGGACCACAATAGCTGAGGGAATCAAGCATCTGAGAGAGTTTGCTGTGAGAGAAGTAATGTATGGAGATCATAAGACTCTGAATCCTGATGAAATTCCTGTTGGAACAGGCCTTGCCAAAAAGCTCATTAAGCTTGCTCCTCCTAATTATGCTACTATTCTGGCAAGCAGGATTGTGGCAAGAAATTATGGTGGAGCACCTCCTACTGTTGGCCATTTCACTGACCAAATGAGGCAGTTGGAGGATAGTCTTGCACGTACTTCTTTGGTTTCAGCCATTGAAACTCTGTCTGGAGAGATGGAGAATTGCATGAAAGAGCTGAAGGAGGAACTTAAAACCTCCATATCCAACTTGATGAAGGGGGATGATTCTAATTCCTCTTCCTCCAGATGGATACAAGTTTCAGCTGTCAGAAACAGACGTGCTCCAAGAAGGCCACTCCAGAATAGGTCAAACCAAAACAGACAGCAGAAGCAGTCACGTGGCAGTATCTGGATAACTCTGCGTGATCAGTTTGGTGAGAACATGAACAGATGGGATGGTCAACCAACTTCTGATCTTTTCAAGAGGTTACGGGAGCTGCAGAGGGGCAGATCCCGAGGTAGCAATACCAGGAGGGTAGCTGTCGCTTCCTCAGTTTCCCAGAACAACTCTGATAGCTCCAACAGTGATCCTAATTCTGGTGCTGGACGTTGTGCCAGCTGTACATGTGGAGGTAATCCCCACCATTAGGGGTGCCCTGCCTTCCGCCAGGGGGAGGTAAGGGATAATGGAGATAACAGAATCTATTGGGATGTATACATCCAGTGGCCTGGCACTTCAAAATTTCAGAAGTACAGGGCCTTGGTTGACACAGGAGCTCAGTGCACCATAATACCATCAAATTATCAAGGGGGAGAATCTATAACTATTCAGGGAGTCACTGGTGGATCTCAAGAGTTGTTTAAGATAGAGGTTGATATAAGTTTAACTGGGAAGCAGTGGAAGAAACATACTATTGTAACAGGACCTAATGCACCTTGTATTTTGGGAATTGACTTTCTGAGAGAAGGGCGTTTTAAAGACCCTAAGGGTTACAAATGGGCTTTTGGAATAGCAGCTGTAGAAATTGATGGAGGAAAATTGAAGTTGTCTATTAGACCTGAGCTTTCAGATGAATCTGCAGTTGTGGGACAACATGAGATAGAGGATGTAAAGCTGCCGGTTGCTTCTCAAACTGTGCATCACAGACAATACAGAACCAACCGTGACTCTTTGGTGCCCATTCAAAACTTGATTCGTCAGTTGGAGAGTCAGAAGGTCAGAAGCAAAACTCATTCACCTTTCAACAGTCCAATCTGGCCTGTGAGAAAGCAGAATGGAGAGTGGCGTCTGACAGTTGATTTCCGTGCCTTGAATGAAGTAACTCCACCCATGAGTGCAGCTGTACCAGACATGATGGAACTCCAATATGAGCTGGAATCCAAGCAGGCCAAATGGTATGCTACCATAGACATTGCTAATGCTTTCTTCTCTATTCCCATAGCAGAGGAATGCAGGCCTCAGTTTGCTTTCACCTGGAGAGGCATTCAGTACACATTCAATCGTTTGCCCCAGGGGTGGATTCACAGTTCAACCATCTGCCATGCAGTGATCCATGATGCTTTGGAGAAAGGTGGAGCTCCAGAACACATTCAGTTCATCGATGACATCATCGTCTGGGGTGAGACTGCTGAAGAAGTCTTCGAGAAAGGTAACAAAATCATTGACATTCTCTTGCAAGCTGGTTTGGCTATCAAGCGAGACAAGGTGAAAGGACCTGCCAGAGAAATCCAGTTTCTGGGAGTGCGGTGGCAAGATGGTCGCCGTCACATCCCAATGGATGTGATAAACAGAGTCTCCACCATGGCAAATCCCATCAACAAGAAAGAAACTCTGCGTTTCTTAGGCATAGTGGGATTTTGGAGACTGCACATTCCTGGATACAGTCAGATTGTGAAACCTCTGTATGATGTGACTCGAAAGAGAAACAGTTTCCAATGGGGTCCTGAGCAACAAGCAGCCTTTGACCAGATCAAGCGAGAGGTAGTCCAAGCGATGGGTCTGGGACCTGTCCGAACTGGTCCAGACATTAAGAACATTCTGTACACGGCCGCGAGTGACAATGGTCCAACCTGGTGCTTATGGCAAAGAGCTCCAGGGGAGACACGAGGACGTCCTCTTGGTTTCTGGGGTCGTGGCTACAGAGGCTCAGAGGCAAACTACACTCCAACAGAGAAAGAGATTTTAGCTGCTTATGAAGGAGTGAAAGCTGCTTCTGAAGTGATTGGAACTGAGTCACGACTTCTTCTAGCTCCTAGATTGCCAGTTCTGAATTGGATGTTCAAAGGCAAAGGTTCTTCACCACATCATGCAACAGATGCTACCTGGTCTAAGTGGATGGCTCTGATAACACAGAGAGCTCGAATGGGAAATCTCGAAAGGCCTGGTTTGGTGGAGGTGATCACATTTGTTTTATTTTGTTTTGTGTTGTGTTTTGCTTTGTTTTGTGTTTTGTTTTGATTTGGTTTGGTTTGATTTCGTTTGCTTTGCTTTGCTTTGTTTTGTTTTGCTTTTGTTTTGTTTTGCCTTTTTTGTTTTGTTCTTTATTTGCTTTGTTGTTTTTTTTTGTTTGCTTCACTTTGTTTTGCTTTGGTTTGTTTTGTTTTGCCTTATTTGTTTTGGCTTGATTTGTTTTTTATTTGTTTTGTTTTGCTTTGTGTTTTGTTTTGCTTTGCTTTGCTTCGCTTTGTTTTGTTTTGGTTTGGTTTGGTGTGCTTTATTTGTTTTATTCTATTTTGTTTTTATTTGCTTTGTTTTGTGTTTTGTTTTCCTTTGTTTTATTTTATTTTGTTTTTATTTGCTTTGTTTTGTGTTTTGTTTTCCTTTCTTTTATTTTTTTTTATTTGCTTTGTTCTGTGTTTTGTTTTGCTCTGCTTTGCTTTGGTTTTGTTTTGCTTTCTTTTTGTTTTGTTTTGTTTTGCCCTTTTTGATTTGTTTTTTATTTGTTTTGTTGTTTTTTTTTCTTTACTTAACTTTGTTTTGCTTTGGTTTGTTTTGTTTTGCCTTATTTGTTTTGCTGTGGTTTGGTTTTTATTTGTTTTGTTTTGCTTTGTGTTTTGTTTTGCTTTGCTTTGTGTTTTGTTTTGCTTTGCTTTGTGTTTTGTTTTGCTTTGCTTTGCTTCATTTTGTTTTGCCTTATTTGTTTTGGTTTGGTTTGGTTTTTATTTTGTTTTTCTTTGTGTTTTGTTTTGCTTTGCTTTGCTTCACTTTGTTTTGTTTTGTTTTGTGTTTTGTTTTGCTTTGTTTTGCTTTGGTTTGTGCTTTTTGTTTTGTATTGTAATGTTTTGCTTTTTTTTATTTTGTTCTTTTGCTTTGCTTTGCTTTGTTTTGTTATGCTTTGGTTTATGTTTTCTGTTTTGTTTTGTATTATTTTGCTTTTGTTTATTTTGTTCTTTTGCTTTACTTTGCTTTGTTTTGCTTTTTTGTTTTGTTCTGTGTTGTGTTTTGTTTTGTTGGTTTTGCTTTGTTTTGTGTTTTGTTTTTTGTTTTGTGTTTGCTTTGCTTTGCTTTGTTTTTCCCCCCGCAAAGAACAGGCCTGCACAGTTTCCCAGTGCTCACACTTACCATGTACAAAATTACAACAGCACTGACAGCAGTGTATGACTCTTACATGATTCAACCTATTCCAGGACAGTTTCTCCATGCAGAGTTTGTAGGAGAAGCATAACAGATCTGTCACTGCATACAAAGCTTGTGACAGAAGCATATCCTCCCTGTCACTCCAAAGTCTCGTTCAGTCAGGCTCCACTGATGTCTGGGAAGCAGCACAGCACCTGAACCAGCACACTGCTGGCTGATGCCTCTCATCTCCATGTCTGCTGTCTGCAGTTTTCACAACACACTGACTTAGCAGACATGACTCTTAAAGTGCTGCTGTGGAGTCTGACAATACTCCAGAAGCAGAAGCAACAGAAGGAGGTAGATTGATGGTCTGGAGGGTAGCAAAGCCAAATGTGCAGTGTGCTCATCCAGCCCAGAAGGCAAATGGTATCCTAGGAAGCATCCAGAGGAGTGTGGGCAGCAGGGCAGGAGAGGGGATTCTGCCCCTTGACTCTGCTCTGCTCAGACCTCACCTCCAATCCTGCCTCCAGTTCTGGTGTTCCCATCACAAGAAGGACACAGAGCTGCTGGATCAAGCTCAGAGGAGGGCCATGAAGATGATCCAAGGGCTGGAGCAGCTCTGCCGTGAGGCTAGGCTGAGGGAGTTGGGGTTGTTGAACCTGGAGAAGACACTGAGGGAATTTTGGAGCTGCCTTGCAATAGCTGAAGGGATCCTATAAAAACCTAGAGGGGGACTTTTCATAAGGGTGTCTAGAGACAGGACAAAGGGGAATGATTTGAAGGTGAAGGAGAGTAGGGTTAGATCTGAACTGAGGAAGAGGTTCTTCAGACATGAAGGCTTAAAGAAAATAATTTCACAGAGAAAATGAAAAGGAAGAAATTCTTGACAGTGAGGGTGGTGAGACTCTGGAACAGGCTGCCCAGGAAGGCTGTGGATGCCTCCTCCCTGAGGGTGGTCAGGGTCAGGCTGGATGAAGTTCTGAGCAGCTGAGTCTAGTTGAGAGGTGTCCTTGCCCATGGCAGTGAGATTGGAGTAGATAATCTTTCAGGTGCCTTCCAACATAAGCTGTTCCATGATTCTGTGATAGGATCCTTAAAATCTTCATAGAATGAAACCTGATAGACTTCAGGAGCCAAGAGCTGGAGTGATCAGCATCATGCAGAAGGAAAACAACTGAATAGGGATTGGGCTCCTTAGTGCAATGTGCATGACAAATGTTGTGACAAATCCTATCAGCAGCAGTAACCTCTTAGCTGAAGTGGAATAAACTAATAAGTTTATTATCTCAAAAAGAAAGAACCACCTGTAGGCAGCAATGAACATCCCATGATGGAAAAAAAGGCTACAAGAAACACCAACAGTTGCACTGGAAATTAATGGAAGGCCCTCTTGATTTCCTAACCAGCTGGAAGCTCTAATGATCCTTAATATAATGAGGGCATTTAATCTTCCTTAAAGTGCCTTCCAAAAAGCTACCCAAAGATTTTTCTTCATCAGAAACAAAATGCTCTGCATCATAATCCATCAACAGGGTGTGCATTCTGATTACATTCCCCTCTTCCTGGCTTCAGCAGCCTGCTGGCACCTGTTGAGGTGACCTACATCCTGCCAGCTGAGTTTAGTTTGCAGCTTAAACCAAAAACAACAACAACAACAAAAAAGAAGTAATTTATTTTACAAATTTTATTTAAAGCTGTGCCATTTTTCCTCTGAAAAACCAAACCAAACAAACCCAAACCAAATCAAAGCAAAGCAAAGCAAAGCAAACCCAAACCCAAACCCAAAGCAAAGCAAAGCAAAGCAAAGCAAACCAAACCAAACCAAACCAAACTAAACCAAACCAAACCAAACCAAACCCTTCACCTGGTCCTGCACCTGGGGAGGAAGAATAAACTGCAGCAGGACTGGTTGGGAGGAGATCTGCTGGAGAGCAGCCCCAAGGAGAAGGAGCTGGGAGTGCTGGTGGGCAGCAAGTTCTGCATGGCACAGCAATGTGTCCTGGGGGCCAAGAAGGCCAAGGGGGTCCTGGGGGGCATTCAGAGGAGTGTGGCCAGCAGAGGCAGGGAGCTTCTCCTCCCCCTCTGCTCTGCCCTGCTCACACCTCCCCTGCAATATTGCATCCAGCTCTGGGCTGCCCAGGTCAGGAGGGACAGGGAGCTGCTGGAGAGAGTCCAAGGGAGGGCTGCAAGGATGATGAAGGGCCTGGAGCAGTGCCTGGGGAGGAGAGGCTGAGAGCCCTGGGGGTGCTTAGTGTGGAGAGGAGAAGGCTGAGAGGGATCTGCTCAATGTCTCTCAAGAGCTGAGGGTTGGGGGTCAGGAGGAAGGGGACAGGGACAGGCTCTGCTCAGCTGCAGCCTGGCATAGGACAAGAGGCAATGGATGGAAACTGCAGCCCAGGAGGTTCCACCTCAGCAGGAGGAGGAACTTCTTCCCTGGGAGGGTGCCAGAGGCCTGGAGCAGGCTGCCCAGAGAGGTTGTGGAGTCTCCTTGTCTGGAGCCTTTGCAGCCCTGTCTGGCTGTGTTGCTGTGTGCCCTGTGCTGGATTCTCTGGTCCTGCTCTGGCAGGGGGCTTGGACTGGAAGCTCTCCAGAGGTCCCTTCCAACCCCTGACATCCTCTGAGCCTGTAAAACAAAACAAAACAACCACCTGTTAAGTACACAATTTAGCACTTACACTTTTTCCATGGAGTCACTGTAGCTGCACACAGAAAACTCATGAAAGGATTCTGAAAATGCAAATTAAAGGCACCCAAGCTCCTCAGTTTTGGAATATGCAGTCTGGAATGATATTTCCCATGGAGAGTGAACTACAGTTGCCACACTGAAGAGTTTTTCCCCATTCTCCACCTCTCTTGTGAGCCCCCACCAGCTGTTGAGCACATTTTGGAGTTTTCTTGATGTTCCCCACCAGTATTTATGGTTTCTTTTCAAACCAGTTGTGTTGTACAGGAAAATTAGCTAAGCTATTGGAAGTAATTTTACCAGCCTGACTTTCCACACGCCTTAAGCCTCATTAAATGAGCAAGGAGGAATTTTTCATCCAGCTTGTCTGAAGTGATTAATTAGATTTTGCAAAACAAAACAGCAAACTCATCTCAGATGTCCACAAGTGGCATTCTGAGCACTGTGTACAGCTCAGGGCCCTTCACTGCAAGAGAGATCTTGAGGTGCTGGAGTGGGTCCAGAGGAGAGCAACCAGACTGGGGAAGGGACTGGAGGGAAAGTCTGATGAGGAGAGGCTGAGGAAGCTGGGGGTGTTCAGCCTGGAGAAGAGAAGACTCAGGGGAGACCTTCTCACTCTCTACAACTACCTGAAGGGAGGTTGTAGTCAGGTGGGGGTCAAGCTCTGCTCCCAGGCAACTTCATAGAATTAATCACAGAATTAGCCAGGTTGGAAAAAACCTTCAAGATCATCAAGTCCAACCTATCACCCATCCTTAGCTAATCAGTGAGACCATGGCACTGAGTGCCTCATCCAGTCTGATTTTAAACACTTCCAGGGGCAGTGATTCTACCACCTCCCTGGGCAGCAGATCCCAGTGGCAAATTACTCTTACTCTGAAGAACTTCCTCCTCACCTCCAAACTAAACCTCCCCTGCCACATCTGGAGACTGTTTCCTCTTGTTCTGGTGCTGCTTGCCTGGGAGAAGAGACCAACCCCCACCTGGCTACAACCTCCCTTCAGGTAGTTGTAGACAGCAATGAGGTCTGCCCTGAGCCTCCTCTTCTCCAGGCTAAACACCCCCAGCTCCCTCAGCCTCTCCTCACAGGGCTGTGCTCCAGACCCCTCCCCAGCTTTGTTGCCCTTCTCTGGACACATTCCAGTACCTCAACATCTCTCTTGAATTGAGGAGCCCAGAACTGGACACAGGACTCAAGGTGTGGCCTGACCAGTGCTGAACACAGGGGAAGAATAACCTCCCTTGTCCTGCTGGCCACACCATTCCAGATCCAGGCCAGGATGCCATTGGCTCTCCTGGCCACCTGGGCACACTGCTGGCTCATGTTCAGCTGCTGTCACCCAGCACCCCCAGGTCCCTTTCTGTCTGGCTGCTCTCCAGCTACTCTGGAATTGATAGGGTTGGAAGAGACCACAAGGCTCATCCAGTCCCAACCCCCCTGCCATGGGCAGGGACACCTCACACCACAGCAGGTTGCTCACAGCCACCTCCAGCCTGGCTGCAAAAACCTCCAGAGATGAGGCTTCCACCACCTCCCTGGGCAACCTCTGCCAGTCTCTCACCACCCTTATGGGGAAGAATTTCTTCCTAACATCCACTCTGAATATACCCACATCTAATTTTGCTCCATTCCCCCTGCTCCTATCACTCCCTGACACCTTAAATTGTCCCTCCCCAGCTTTCTTGTAGCCCCTTTCAGATCCTGGAAGGCCAAAGCTTTGATAATCTTTTGACCCACTGGAACAGTTCTATGATGCTATGAAGTCAGCTTCCTGAGCTAGAAAGCAGATAATATGAGGAACTCTAGCAAACAAAACAGAAAAACACAATTGCTCGAAAAACCCAACAAAAAATGAATTATCAGAGGAATCAAACCAAACTTTCTTCAGGCAGAAAAAAATTGAGAACCTTTTTAGTGACTCTGTTCAGGTAGTTGCTCCTCAGGTTGTTAAAAGAGCACTCAGAGATAGTAAGGCCCTGGCAGAGAAGCCAAAAGTTATTCTTCTCATGAGCTTACACTGTGAAAGAATTCACCTGCTAGACCTTAGCTCTTTTTTTTATTTTTTTTTTTTAATCCAGCAGAGGATAAGCATGGAATTGAAAAGAGATGAAAGGAAAGTTGCTAACCTGAGCACTCACAAATCAGCAGGGCTGGAAGAGTGTTTGCTTTCTAGGAGAGCTCAGAGGTAGAGCAGATAAATTACCCAGAGTAATTTTAAGCAAGAGTTTATTGACTTCCTTGCTGCCAAAGCAGAGCAGAAATCATAGCACTGGCTTTAAAAATAAAAGTACTGGGTAGATAAAGGGAGGGCCAGACTTACCAGGCTGATATTAGTATTAAAGCAGTCAAGGAAAAATCTGAATAATTAAGAGGGAAGTGGATTGGAGCAGTCTGTTTGAGAAGTTTATTTTTTCTAGGATCAGCCTCACAAATCTCTCTAAGCTGAAAGAATTAACAAAGATGCAGATAGGATCAACCCAGTGGAGCCAGGATGGTAAAGGGTTGCTAAAATGGATCCCAAAGGCTTTTTTTTTAATAGAGCTTAGGAATAAGTTTTTAGTCTTATGATTGACAGTTGCTTAAAAAAAGAATGAAATAAAAATCCAGCTTAGCATGCAGCAGTGGTCAGGGAAAAAAAAAACCTCTGCTGCAAGCTAAGGATTCATAGAGAAAGAAAAATAAAAAGCATCATCCTGAGCCTGAATTTGTGATTCACTCCACTCAGAATCATGGAATCACAGAGCTGTCAAGAGACCTTTGAGGTCCAACCACTCATCTGGAGCTCACAATCACACCACTAGCATCCAAGCCACTGCCACTGAACCATGCCCCTCCACACCACATCCATGCCTCTTTCCAATCCCTCCAGGGATGGTGACTCCCCCACCTCCCTGGGCAGCCTGCTCCAATGTCTCAGAAGCCTTTCTGTGAAGAAATTGTTCCCAATATCCAACCTGAACTGCCCCTGGCATAGCTTGAGGCTGTTTCCTGTTGGGTCTGTCACTTGCTGCATGTGAGAAGAGAGCAGAGAGCAGATTGCAGGTTTAGACTCTTCATTTTAGAGAGATTATCCTAAGGATGGAAAATGTTCAAAGAAGGGCAACATGGAGCACTGCATTCACTTCTGGAGTTACAAGAAGAACGTGGAGGGGCTGAAAGGTGTCCAGAGCAGGGCCACGAGGATGAGCAGAGGGCTGGAGCTGCTCTGCTGTGAGGACAGACTGAGAGAGTTGGGGTTGTGCAGGCTGGAGAGGAGAAGGCTCCCAGGAGACCTTCTTGTGGCCTTCCAGCATCTGAAGGGGGCTTCAAGAAAGTTGGGGAGGGACTTTTGAGGGTGTCAGGTAGGGATAGAACTAAGGGGATGGAACAAAAGTAGAAATGGGGAGATTTAGATTGGATGTTAGGAAGAAATTCTTCCCCATAAGAGTGGTGAGAGACTGGCAGAGGTTGCCCAGGGAGGTGGTGGAAGCCTCATCCCTGGAGGGTTTTGCAGCCAGGCTGGAGGTGGCTGTGAGCAACCTGCTGTGGTGTGAGGTGTCCCTGCCCATGGCAGGGGGGTTGGAACTTGTGGTGGTTTGAAACTGTCTTTTTAATTTTTCCTTGCAAAGTTCAGAACAGAGAAAGTGAAAGAATGTAAATAAGTCACTATTGGGTGTAAGAAAGCAAAATAACGATTGTTCTAAACACTTCCATTGGATAGATAGAAATGTTTAAGAACTATTACCCAAAACAAAGTAGGCACTCTGCACATTCTCTACCAAAAATCTGTGCTGGTTTGAGGCCAGCCAGAACATCTCTTGCCCCGAAAGGGACAAAAGAATGACACACGCAAACGGATTGGAGAGTGATGGAAAAAGTTTAAATGGAAAAAACGAATTGGTGAAGCTACAGAAAACTACAAACTACAAAGCATAGTGGAAAAGAACATCCTAAAGCATACAGAATCCCCTCACAGGATTCCCAAAAGCTTCCCACTCCTCCCTTCCTCCCACCTGAGGGTCTACCCAACCCCTCAGGGCTCTTCCTCCCCCCCCCCTCCTACTGCTAGGCAAGTCTCAGGCTGGCCAGGTCTGAGACTGCCTCCCCCTCCATTCTCCTCCTGGCATTAGGCCTAGACAGGCCTAAGAGGCCTTGAGGATACTCCCCCAGCATTACCCGATAAGAGAGGACATCTCCCATGGGAGCAGAGAGGGAAGAAAGAGGAAGAGAATGACTCTGCAGATGGCTTTATAGGGCACAGGATTTATGGGTAGAAATACGCCGTTTCTGTGTCCACCCCTCTTGGGTGAGCACCCAGGACACCAGAGGTGTATCTCATGCAGCAGTGGCAGGGGGCACCCAGCCCGAACTGCCACAGAACTGGATGATCCTTGAGGTCCCTTCCAACCCTAACAATTCTGTGATTCTAAATCCAACCATCAAGCTAACATCACCATGGTCATTAAACTATTTCCCAAAGTGCCATGTCCAAATGTTTCCTGAACACCTTCAGGGATGGTGACTCCACCACCTCCCTGGGCAAGTGAGAACCCAACCACATTGTCCATTTTGCCTGTGGTGCCAAATGAGTCAGAAGAACAACTGCCAGTGGCAGCTTCATTTAGAGCATGACACAAAGAGTGAGGTGCAGACTTTTCTGACAGCATTTTAGAGCTGTGAGAGAATCCTCTCTCTGCCTTCCTTGCCAAAGAAGGACCACGTGGTGGTCATTATCTCTCCTGCTCTTTCTCCATTCCTTCTCTCTTTCTCTTTCCCTTTTAGAATCATAGAATTGTTAGAGTTGGTAGGGATCTCAAGGCTCAGCCAGTTCCAACCCCCCTGCCATGGGCAGGGACACCTCACACCACAGCAGGTTGCTCACAGCCACCTCCAGCCTGGCTGCAAAAACCTCCAGGGATGAGGCTTCCACCACCTCCCTGGGCAACCTCTGCCAGTCTCTCACCACCCTCATGGGGAAGAATTTCTTCCTGATATCCAATCTGAATCTACCAACTTCTAGTTGGGTTTTTGTTTGTTTGTTTTTCAATTTTCCTTCTTTGTCTTTTTAGTCTGCAAAAAATAAATATTCTTGTCTTGATCTATAACCTCCTTTGTGTCTTAATTTCACCACCTGTAATGTTCAAAAGATCTGAGTCTCCTTCCCAACTTCTGGATGCAGAAAGTCTGATTGAGTGAGAAAGTTAAACAAGAGCACTATCAAAGGAAGGACAAAGTGACAACAGGGCCTGGCAGTAATTATGAAATCAAGGCTTGAAATGATCATTAAGATTAATTCTTTCAGATGAAGGAGATCAATTCACATGCTACAGAGAGCTGAGACCACCAGAGAATGTTATGATTAGAGCAACATTTCTCCCAAGCAATTTAGAAGTGGATGGCAAGCTAAAAATAGCTCAGCCTAAAAATATGGTTAAAGAAAATCAAGCAGAGAAGCCATTAGAATAAAATGACCCCTTGCTTGGAAGGAGCCCAGCCAGGTCACTGCTGAGCAGATATCAGTGGTGTCTTGTTCTGCCAACTGGAAGAAAACAGATGTGCCTCACCAGAGTGAGAGCAGTACAAAGAGAGTTGAAGGCATCCCATTTCCGAGCAATGCTCCAGGCTTGGGGCAGTGTGGCTGGAAAGCTGCTGGCAGCAAGGGAGCTGGGGGTGCTGATGGCCAAGCAGCTGAAGAGGAGCCAGCAGTGTGCCCAGGGGGCCAAGAAAGCCAAAGGCATCCTGGCTGGGATCAGCAATGCTGTGTCCAGCAGGAGCAGGGAGGGGATTGTCCCCTGGCACTCAGCTCTGCTCAGGCCACACCTGCAGTGCTGTGTCCAGCTTTGGGCATCTCAATGCCAGAGAGATGTGGAGGTGCTGGAGCCAGGGCAGAGCAGGGCAAGGAAGCTGGGAAGGGCCTGGAGAAGAAATGTGCTGGAGAGAGACTGAAGGAGCTGGGGATGGTTAGTGTGAAGCAGAGGAGGCTGAGGGAGACCTTCTGGCTGTCTCCAGCTCCCTGCAAGGAGGTTGTGGAGAGCTTGGTGCTGGTCTCTTCTCACAGCTCAGTAGTGACAGAACAAGAGGCAATGGACTCAAACTGCCACTGGGCAGGTTCAGACTGGACAGAAGGAAGAGGTTTTTCCCATCCAGAGTGGTCAGGGATTGGAATGTGCTGGACAGGGAGGTGGTGGAGTCCCCAAGCCTGGCTGTGTTTGCAGGTGGTTTGGCTGTGGTGCTTGGGGCTGTGGTTTAGGGGTGAGCCTTGCAGAGCAGGGTTCTGGGTTGGACTTGGTGATCCTGAGGATCTTTTCCAACCTGAATGTTGCTGTGATTCTACAAAAGTACACACAACTAACTTCCAGAGAGGAAAGCTTAAAAATAGGTAGAAGATCAAATTATGATTAAGAAAGCTTCATGAGGTGGAACAATCACAGCCCAGGACTCCATCACATCAATCTTTCAGACTTGGAGGGAGCTGGAAGTGTGCCTACTCTGCTGAATTTGGGGTTGCAGAGTCATTTATGAACATAAGCTCTGCAGAATGAAAGTGGGCAGGATTTTAAGCTGGAGTCTCTATGCAGATGGGAAGGTTGGAGATAATTTTCTTGAAGTCTAAACTTCTTTCTAAATTCAGGGACACCTGTGGTTGGTTTATCTGGACTACAAGTCAAGTCATGGTAAAAGTTTTCAGGGGTTTGGAGCAGCTCTGCTGTGAGGACAGGCTGAGGGAGCTGGGGGTGTTCAGCCTGGAGAAGAGAAGTATCCAGGGAGACCTTACAGCAGCCTGACAGGACCTGAAGGGGACTACAGGAAGGATGGAGAGAGACTGTTTGCAAAGGGCTGCAGGGACAGGACCAGGGGCAGTGGCTTCAAACTAGAGCAGAGCAGATTTGGATTGGATGTGAGGAACAAGTTCTGCACCAGGAGGCTGCTGGAACACTGCATCAGGTTGCCCAGGGAGGTGGTTGAGGCTCCACCCCTGGAGGTATTGAAGATGAGGCTGGACAGGGCTCTGGGCAACCTGATCTGGTTGGGGATGTCCCTGCTGAGTGCAGAGGGGGTTGGATTGTATGACTCTTGGAAGTCCCTTCTAATCCAGACCATTCTGTGATTCTATGATTCTGTGATTCTATGACTCTGTGAGTCTCTGATTCTATGATTCTGTGACTCTGATTCTGTGATTCTATGACTCTATGATTCCATTATTCTGTAATTCTGTGATTCTGTGATTCTGTGACTCTGTGATTCTATGATTGTGTGATTCTATGATTCTATGACTCTATGACTCTATGACTATGATTCTATGACTTTATGATTCTATGTTTCTATCCTCTGGTAGTGTTAGACAGCTGAAAGGCAACCTCCACACACCTATGTGGGGGCATATTTGCATTGCAGTCCTCAGCCAATTTAACACTTAACAGATGGGAGGTGTCTCTTGAGCAGATCAAACCTGACAGCTGAAGTGCTGCCAGTTGCAGAGCTTCAATCAGCTGCTGATGCAGACACGGAAATTCCTCACTGTGTAAGCAAGCAAAAGCTTTTAGCTCAGTTCTGTGCAGTGTCGTTTTCAGTGTTTTACCAGGCAGGCACTTTAGTAAATTGATTTGCAGAGCAGAAGGAAGGGTAGGCTGTAACAGAGGGCTTAGTGCTGGCTGCAGGCACAGATCTGTGGCATGCTTCCCAAAGGATGATGTGGCAGGGCACTCTCTTTATCTCAGCAGACATCCCACCCACAGCAACACAGTCACTGGCTTCAAGGCTCTTGCCTTCAAAACTAATGCCCTTGAACATCTAACTCAGCCTTGTGTTATGCAATCATGGAAGGTTGTGGAAGCTCTTAGCTTGTGGAGTCTCCTCTGGAGACTTTCCAGCCCTGTCTGGATGTGTTCCTGTGTGACCTGTGCTGGATTCTCTGCTCCTGCTCCGGCAGGGGGCTTGCACTTGATGATCCTCAAAGGTCTTTTCCATCCTATGATCCTATGAAACATAGAATTGTTTTGGTTGGCAAAGACATCATCCTTCTGAGGAGAGACTGAGGGAGCTGAGGGCTCTTTAGCTTGGAGAAGATGAACCTGAGGGGTGACCTCATTCACAGAATCATAAAATTGTCATAGAATCATAGAATTATTGCAAGGGACCTCAAGGATCTTCCAGTTCCAACCCCCCTGCCATGGGCAGGGACACCTCACACCACAGCAGGTTGCTCACAGCCACCTCCAGCCTGGCTGCAAAAACCTCCAGGGATGAGGCTTCCACCACCTCCCTGGGCAACCTCTGCCAGTCTCTCACCATCCTCATGGGGAAGAATTTCTTCCTAATGTTTAATCTAAATCTCCCCTCCTCTAGCTTGGATCCATTCCCCCTGCTCCTATCCCTACCTGACACTCTCAAAAGTCCCTCCCCAGCTTTCTTGGAGCCCCCTTCAGATCCTGGAAAGCCACAAGAATCTCTCCTGGGAGCCTTCTCCTCTCCAGCCTGCACAACCCCAACTCTCTCAGGCTGTCTCCAGTGCAGAGCAGCTCCAGCCCTCTACTCATCCTTGTGGCTCTTCTCTGGACACCTTCCAGCCCCTCCAGATCCTTCCTGGAACAGAGGCTCCAGAACTGGACACAGAGCTCCAGGTGTGGTCTGAGCAGAGTGGAGCAGAGGGGGAGAATCCCCTCCCTGGCCCTGCTGGCTATGCTTCTCTTGATGCAGCCCAGGATGTGACTGGCTTTCTGGGCTGCAAGTGCATAGTGGTATGTTGATAAAGGTGTAAAAGGTGAGTGCCAAGAGGATGGCGTCAAGATAGGATTCTTTGTATTTATTTTCTGGGTAGATTTTGGTACCCAAGCACATCTAGGGATCATTTTTTTCACGGCAGCACTTGCATTAAGTGCATTTTACTTCAGAGCTTTCTGCCATGCTAATAAACCCCAATTAAAACATGCGCTGTACTTATCAAAATGCTAGCCTTAGATATTAGACCTTTGTAGTGCCAGTTTGTTCAGCTGCTCTTAAAATGTTGTGCAGTGAGGTTGTGGTTTTCACCAGGGAGGTCCCAGTGGACACTGAGTGGGAGATAACAGCAGCTAATCTTCTTAAGAGACACTCAGCTACTCAGAGCTATAACCTAGGCTACAGTAAAGTAACAGAAATCCTCCTCTGTGCTCCTTTGCCCTTCTTTCCTTCAGTTATCAAAGGCTCAATACAGACAAACAGAAAACAGCCTCACACAGTACAGTTGCTGCCAGCTCTGAGTTTTGTGCTCAAAACTATCACAGAATGGTCTGGGTTGGAAGGGAGCTCCAAAGCTCATCCAGTCCAACCCCTCTGGAGGAAGAAGGTCATCCTCAGCTAGAAAGACCTAGACAACACTTCTGTTTAGATACTGCTTCTGAATCACAGAATGCTAGAGGTTGGAAAGGAGCTCCAAAGCTCATCCAGTCCAAGCCCCCCTGCCAAAAGGAGGAGCAGGTTTGAAGCTGGTCAGCAGTAGGCACCAACCTAATGGTGCTTCAGTATTATTCTTTAGATTAAATGCATTCATCTATGGTACTTGAGAATTGTCTCAAGGAGGAGGAACTTCTTCACTGGGAGGGTGCCAGAGCCCTGGAGCAGGCTGCCCAGAGAGGTTGTGGAGTCTCCTTCTCTGGAGCCTTTGCAGCCCTGTCTGGATGTGTTGCTGTGTGACCTGTGCTGGATTCTGAGGTGCTGCTCTGGCAGGAGGATTGGATTAGATGATCTTTGGAGGTCCTTTCCAACACCTAACACCCTATGATACTCTGATCTTTCAGAAGGAGTAGGTTTAGAATCATAGAATCAGTCAGGGTTGGAAAGGACCTCAAGGCTCAGCCAGTTCCAACCCCTTGCCATGGGCAGGGACACCTCACACCACAGCAGGTTGCTCACAGCCACCTCCAGCCTGGCTGCAAACACCTCCAGGGATGGAGCGTCAACCACCTATTCTTCTTCACCAGCCTTCTTTAGAGAAAGAACAGTCCCTGCAAATCTTCTGATTGAGGTCAGCATAGAAAACAATTTTGGAAGTGGGACTGGATGCAAAAATTGCTGAAGGGCTAAGAAGGTCTTCAGGTAGCACCATTGGCCTAGAGAACTTTCTCATTGATTTTGAAGTCATTTTTCTGCATTGAATTCACCTACTTTGACTGGAATCCTTTAAAGGTAATCACATCTGAAGGCTAGCTGCCAAAGAGGTATAAAACTGAGCTTGCATCAGTGTAATCCCTCCTGTAGACACATTTCTCTCCTGCTCTACAACCACCTCCATGCTGGAATAGTCCAGAAGTGTCCAGCACAGAGCCATAAAAATGATCAGGGGAGTGGAGCATCTCCCTTATGTGAAGAGCCTGAGGGAGCTGAGGGCTCTGGAGCTTGGAGAGGAGGAGCCTGAGAGGTGACCTCATTGCTGGGGATGAAGCTGTGCAGGGGGAGTGCCCAGAGGCTGGAGCCAGGCTCTGCTGGGTGGTGCCCAATGCCAGCACAAGGGGCAGTGGTGGAAGCTGAGGCAGAGGAAGCTCCATGGAAACAGAAGGAATTTTTTTTCCCCTATGAGGGTGACAGAAGACTGGCACAGGCTGCCCAGGGGGGTTGTGGAGTCTCCCTCTCTGGAGATGCTCAAATCCTGCCTGGATGTGTTCCTGTGTGACCTGCTCTGTGTGACCCTGCTCTGGCAGGGGGGTTGAACTGCGTGAGATTTTGAAGTCCCTTCCATCCCCTAACATTCTGTGATTCAGTAATTGTTGTTCTAGCAGCAGCTCCAGTGCCCATCACACCCCCTGCTCTCGCAGACATCCTCTATGTGAGCACACTCTTCGTTTTTATTTTTATTTAAGGCATCTGAGAATAGAGCACCACTGAATCACTCCTTGTGGCAGAGCTCTTCATAAAACAAGATCAAAGTTTCTCCACTTTCAATTGAGTCTGCTGCTTTTCTTTACCTCCAAAGCTATATATTGAGTTATTGTACTGAATAAGGTTTCTTTGGCAGTCCCTCATAAATACAGGGTGAGTTTACTTGCTCCTGTGTTATTACAACAGACTGTGGTTTGCCTTTTGCCCTTTGGATGGGAGCACAAGAGACAGAACTCCTCTGCAGATTCTCCTCTTTGTTGGAGGATTAGCCACAGGACTTCTGAATTTAAGCCTGGTTGTGAAGCAGAGGCTGTTAAACCTTCCAGCAGAATGGTGCAGAGCATCAGAGAGCTTTGACACTGAGTGCACCCTCAGCAGGTTTGCTGCTGACACCAAGCTGTGTGGTGCAGCAGACAGGCTGGAGGGAAGGGATCCATCCAGAGGGACCTGGACAGGCTGGAGAGCTGGGCACAAGCCAACCTCAGGAGGGTCAACAAGACCAAGGTCAGGGTCCTGCAGCTGGGTGGAGGCAATCCCAAGCACAAATCCAGGCTGGGCAGGGACTGGCTGGAGAGCAGCCCTGAGGAGAGGGACTTGGGGGTGCTGGTGGAGGAAAAGCTCAGCAGGAGCCAGCAGTGAGCACTTGCAGCCCAGAGAGCCAAGCAGAGCCTGGGCTGCATCAGGAGAAGTGTGGCCAGCAGGGCCAGGGAGGGGATTCTCCCCCTCTGCTCAGCTCTGCTGAGACCACACCTGGAGTACTGCATCCAATTCTGGAGCCTCTGTTCCAAGAGGGCTATGGACATGCTGGAAGGTGTCCAGAGCAGGGCCATGAGGATGAGCAGAGGGCTGGAGCTGCTGTGATGTGAGGACAGACTGAGAGAGTTGGGGTTGTGCAGTCTGGAGAGGAGAAGGCTCCAAGGTGACCTTCTTGTGGCCTTCCAGGATCTGAAGGGGGCTCCAAGAAAGCTGGGGAGGGACTTTTTAGGATCTCAGGGAGTGACAGGACTGGGGGGAATGGAATAAAGCTGGAAGTGGGGAGATTCAGGCTGGACATGAGGAAGAAGTTGTTCCCCATGAGAGTGGTGAGAGCCTGGAATGGGTTGTGCAGGGAGGTGGTTGAGGCTCCATCCTCAGGAGGTGTTTGCAGCCAGGCTGGATGAGGCTCTGGCCAGCTTGATGTGGTGTGAGGTGTTCCTGCCCATGGCAGGGGGGTTGGAACTGGCTGAGCCTTGTGGTCCCTTCCAACCCTGACTGATTCTATGATTCTATGATTCTATGATTTTATGAAATGAATATTCCTACATAAAATACTTCAACATTCTTACCTAATGCAGCTTGATAAGGAACTGGGCAGGGGACTGCTTGAAAGACTCCAGCACAGAGCCTCAAACCTTGAAATGGAAATGGACAGTGTTAGCATTTGGAAACTGTAATCCAGCTCTATGGGGAAAGAAAACAAAACAAACAAAACGAAAACAAATCAAAACAAAAACAAAAAAACCTAAAGCAAACCAAATCAAACCAAACCAAACCAAGCTGCATCTGGAATGTTGTGTCCAGTTCTGGACCCCTC
The DNA here is from genome assembly GCF_027791375.1 of Indicator indicator. Taxonomy (NCBI): domain Eukaryota; kingdom Metazoa; phylum Chordata; class Aves; order Piciformes; family Indicatoridae; genus Indicator; species Indicator indicator. The sequence goes on from NC_072015.1 coordinate 1,687,581, forward strand.
AGGTCAAGAAGGACCTCAGGGAACTGCTTGAAAGAGTCCAGCACAGAGCCACAAAGATGATGGAGTGGAACATCTCCCTGATGAGGACAGGCTGAGGGAGCTTGGAGCAGAAGAGTCTCAGGGGTGACCTCATTCATGCTGATAAAGATGTGAAGGGATGGAACCAGGCTCTGCTCAGGGATGCCCAATGACAGGACAAGGGGCAAGAGGTGCAAGTTGAAGCACAGGAGGTGCCAGAGGAGGTACTGTGAGCAGGCTTCCCAGAGAGGTTGTGAAGTCTCCTTCTGTGGAGATATTCAAAACCCATCTGGATGCATTCCTGTGGGACCTGATCTCTCAGGTGAGACCAACCACCCCCAGGGCTCTCAGCCTCTCCTCCCCAGGCACTGCTCCAGGCTCTTCAGCATCCTTGCAGCCCTCCCTTGGACTCTCTCCAGCAGCTCCCTGTCCCTCCTGACCTGGGCAGCCCAGAGCTGGATGCAATATTGCAGGGGAGGTGTGAGCAGGGCAGAGTAGAGGGGGAGGAGAAGCTCCCTGGCTCTGCTGGCCACACTCCTCTGAATGCCCCCCAGGACCCCCTTGGCCTTCTTGGCCCCCAGGGCACATTGCTGTGCCATGCAGAACTTGCTGCCCACCAGCACTCCCAGCTCCTTCTCCTTGGGGCTGCTCTCCAGCAGATCCCCTCCCAACCTGTCCTGCTGCAGTTTATTCTTCCTGCCCATGGTCAGGACTCTGCACTTCTCCTTCTTGCACCTCAGTAGGTTCCTCTCTGCCCAGCTCTCAGTCAGTCCAAGCCTCCCTGAATGGTCTCACAGTCTTCAGGTGTCTCAGCCAAGCCTCCCAGTTTGTATCATCAGTCTGTCTGTCTGTCAGTGTCATTGATACAGTTGTTGAACAAGACTGGACCCAGCACTGCTCCCTGGGGGAGTCCACTGCTTGCAGCTCTCCAGCTGGACTTGGCACCACTGTGCAACCAGTTCCTAATTCATCTCACATACATTTATCACCTGAGCTTCATTTTTCATTTTTTAACCTAACTGTTAACTGATTACAAAACTTTTCTCCCCAGGAACCACCATACAAAAGAGAAGATCATCAGGCCAGTAAAGAAGAGCTTGAGCTTGCTTGATGGCAAAAAGGCTTCAGGAAGTAAAATACAATCCGTCTCTAGCCAAAGGAGCTGAGAATTGATTGCTTCATTCTTGTAGTGGAAGAGGGGAAACCAAGAAAAATAAACTGCAGTGTCTCAAGATCAGAGCATAAAACACAGACAGGACTTGGTTGCTGATATTTAGACAAAGCTGCAGCCTCACTGGCACCAGAAACATTCATGACAGGTCACCAGATGGGAATTTCAGAAGAGAAATACAGAACTGGAAAGGGAGGAACTGTAACATAGAAAGACAGATATATTTGTTCTGAAACTATAATGAGGAAGAGGCTAAACTTTGGGGGTTTTATCCTGGATGAATGCAGAAAAGGAAAAGAACAAAGACTTGTCATGAGAGAGAGACTCTTTTAAACCATTGTACCTCAGGTAGGACCTTAGATATTATTTGGAAACAGAGGGATTTGGATCTGGTGATAAAGGGAAATATTAATTATCCTGTAGCTGATAGAAAGCAACACAGCCAGACACAGCTCCCAGCAGGAGTCAATACCAATACAGGCTGGGGGAGGAGGGGATAGAAAACAGCCCTGTGGGAAAGGCCTTGGGGGTGCTGGTGGAGGAGAAGCTGGCCAGGAGCAGGCAGTGTGAGCTTGCAGCACAGAAGGCCAAGGGCAGCCTGGGCTGCATCCAAAGCAGCACTGCCAGCAGAGCCAGAGAGGTGATTCTGACACTTGGCTCTGCTGAGACCTCACCTGCAGTGCTGTGTGCAGGTCTGGAGCCCTCAACACAGGAAGGACATGGACCTGATGGAGAGGGTCCAGAGGAGGCCATGAAAATGATCAGGGGGTTGGAGCAGCTCTGCTCTGAGGACAGGCTGAGGGAGCTGGACTTGTTCAGCCTGGAGAAGAGAAGGCTCCAGGGAGACCTCAGAGCAGCCTGCCGGGACCTGAAGGGAGCTACAAGAAGGATGGAGAGACACTGTTTGCAAAGGCCTGCAGGGACTGCAACAGGTTGCCCAGGAGGGTGGTTAAGGTCCCATCCATGGAGATATTGAAGTGAGACTCAGTGAGACCCTTGCCAACCTGATCTAGTTGGGGATGTCCCTGCTGAGTAGGGATGTCAGACTAGATGACATTAGGACGTCCCTTCAGGCCTGGACCATTCTGTAATTCTGTGATTCTATGATTCTGTGACTCTATGATTCTGTGATCCCATAATTCTGTGATTCTGTGATTCTCTGATTTTATGATTCTCTGATTCTATGGTTCTATGATTCTATGATTCCACGAATGCACCTAGGGAGAAAATGAAACAGGAGTTAGTTTAGCAAACTGCCTCCAGTCTCCTTTCCAAGTGACAGGAGGTGGCTGGAGGGTTGGAAGCTGGAAGGTATCAGAGGTGGTCAAAGGAGGGTCAGGTTCATAATTCTAAAGGAAAAAAAAAACACAACAAAAAAAAGGAAGAAAGGAACTAAAATAGTGATAACAGAGTGTGCTGTTTGCCAGGTTTTGTTTGGTTTATATATGGGTTCTTTTTTCCTGTAGTTTTTCTTCTTTTTTTCCAGAAGTTTCCATTCATTTTTGGATCAGATGAGTGATATGACTTACCATGAAAAAAAATGGTAATAAATAGAATAATTTGCTGTTATTGAGAATAAAAAAGTCATTTCCAGAAACAGAGGCACAGCAGAAAACTGCCTTCAATTTACAACCTCTCTAAACCAGGATTTCTGTTGGACTCAGGGGGGGAAAATAAAAGAAAAAAAATAAAGGGAAAAAAAAAATTATGTCATGAAAGCAAAGCTACAGAATTAAGCAGGAGGTCTTACCAGAACCACCACAATCATCTAGGGATAAAACTTGAAAGATTAAGTTACAGAAACAGATGACAAACAGGAAGAGACAAAGGTTCTATAAATACATCATAAGCTTGAAGACCAGAAAGGAAAATGAAGATTTCTTAGGAGAAAAAGAGCAGAGAACAGAAAACAAACAAAAAAAATCCAGAAGGATATAATTTTTCATTTCTAGAGTCTCTTTCTCTTTCCAAATTGAGTTACTTCTGATACTGACAGTGAAAATCCAAAGGCATGGTGAAAGGTGGTTAAATAGATGTGATGGCAGCTAGATGGAAGGAAGCAACAAAAGCTTGAGCACTTAATGACAGAGCTGAAGTAGGATCTGGATCACGAATCATCATCTTTGAGATCTCATTAAAGAGAGAAGTCTCCAGGGACTGATGAAGGGCAAGACCATAACCATCCCCTAGCAAAGGAGAGGCTTGAGTAATCAGTGAGACTTGGGCAGGCTGAGAGCTGGGCACAGAGGAACCTACTGAGGTGCAAGAAGGATGAGTGCAGAGTCCTGCAGCTGGGCAGGAAGAATAAACTGCAGCAGGACAGGTTGGGAGGGGATCTGCTGGAGAGCAGCCCCAAGGAGAAGGAGCTGGGAGTGCTGGTGGGCAGCAAGTTCTGCATGGCACAGCAATGTGCCCTGGGGGCCAAGAAGGCCAAGGGGGTCCTGGGGGGCATTCAGAGGAGTGTGGCCAGCAGAGCCAGGGAGCTTCTCCTCCCCCTCTGCTCTGCCCTGCTCACACCTCCCCTGCAATATTGCATCCAGCTCTGGGCTGCCCAGGTCAGGAGGGACAGGGAGCTGCTGGAGAGAGTCCAAGGGAGGGCTGCAAGGATGCTGAAGGGCCTGGAGCAGTGCCTGGGGAGGAGAGGCTGAGAGCCCTGGGGGTGCTTAGTGTGGAGAGGAGAAGGCTGAGAGGGATCTGCTCAATGTCTCTCAAGAGCTGAGGGCTGGGGGTCAGGAGGGAGGGGACAGGGACAGGCTCTGCTCAGCTGCACTCTGGCATAGGACAAGAGGCAATGGATGGAAACTGCAGCCCAGGAGGTTCCACCTCAAAAAGAAGAGGAACTTCTTCCCTGGGAGGGTGCCAGAGGCCTGGAGCAGGCTGCCCAGAGAGGTTGTGGAGTCTCCTTGTCTGGAGCCTTTGCAGCCCTGTCTGGATGTGTTGCTGTGTGCCCTGTGCTGGATTCTCTGGTCCTGCTCTGGCAGGGGGTGGACTGGAACATCTTTGGAGCTCCCTTCCAGCCCTTAGCATGCTGTAAGCTTATGATCACTGACCAGATGTAGGATTTTCAGTGTGTGGGAAGGCACTGGGAGAAGTTATTAAACAGCCAATTCATAAACACTCTACAGGAAAATAAAAAAGGTGATAAAAAAAATAATAAATAGGCACCATGGCTTTCTCAGGAGTACATCAAGTCAAAACAATCTAATTCCCTCCTTTGGCATAGCAGCTTTTAGTGTAATGGCTAAGAAGGAGGTAGAAGATGAGATTGCTTTTACTTTCATAAAGCTTTTCTCTCACTGCCACTTGAGACCTGGCAGGAAAGCCAGGAAAAAAAAAAAAAAAAAAAAGAATAAAAATGCAGCTTTATGGTCCCAGCCTGAAGAAAAGATTTAAACAACCCTGAGGATGTGTCATACATGCTAAGAGAAGAGATGATGTTGCTGAAAAACACAGCATCAAAGCAAAATATCAGCCTGGTCTTTCCAAGCTCAGCCACTAAATCTTTGTCCTCTGTTTTTAGTGATATTCTTTACATCAGGTTTTCAAATGAAGCTGAACCTAGGATAAGCTGTGGTTAGAAAACAACAAAATCAAAGAAAACATCAAGTTGGAAGAGACTTCCAAGCTCATCCAGTCCAACCTTCCACCCAGCACTGAAGGCTCCACACTAACCCATGTCCCTAAGCTCCATCTCCACAGCTGCTTGAACACCTCCAGGCATGGTGACTCCAGCACTGCCCTGGCCAGACCATTCCAATGGCTGAGAGCCCTCTCAGTGCAGAAATATTTCCTAGCATCCAGCCTGAACCTCCCCTGCTGCAGCTCAAAACCATTGCCTCTGCTCCTGTCCCTTGCCACCAAGGAGCAGAGGCTGTCCCCTCCTCCCTCCAACCTCCCTTCAGGGAGCTGCAGACAGCAATGAGGTCTCCCTCAGCCTCCTCTTCTCCAGCCTGAACACCCCCAGTTCCCTCAGCCCCTCCTCTAGCCCAGGGGCTCCAGGCCCTTCTCCAGCCTCCTTGCCCTTGTCTGGACAGGCTCCAGCCCCTCAATGTCCTTCCTGCAGTGAGGAGCCCAGAGCTGAACACAGCACTCGAGCTGCGGCCTCAGCAGTGCTGAGCCCAGGGGGATGATCCCCTCCTGGCCCTGCTGCCCACCCTGCTGCTGACCCAAGCCAGGCTGCCAGTGGCTTTCTTGGCCCCCTGGGCACTGCTGACTCAGATTTAATCCACTGCCAAACGGAGCCCCCAGGTCCCTCTCCCACTCACAGCTTCCCAACCACACATCCCCAAGTCTGGAGCTCCCCATGGGGTGGTTGTGACCCAGGTTCAGGACCTGGCTCTTGGCCTTGTTAAACTTCACCCAAGCAGCTTTGGCCCATGGGTCCAACCTGGCCAGGTCCCAAATGCATTTGGATTCAATTTGTGAAGAGCTTGGGTTGATATTCTTCCTTTTGAAGTCTCATCAGAGATAACACTGAAATGTTTGCATTAATCGCTGAGCAAGCTGCCTCCTGCAGAACTTCAGCCAAGATGAGGGACAGAAACCAACCAAGAGGAGGTAAAATCCAGTGGCCAAACATTGATGGTGACGATAAATTTCTATCAGTTGTGATTTACCCAGTGACAAAATATTGATGGTGACAATAAATTGCTATCAGTTGTGATCCATCCAGTGACCAAACATTGGTGGTGACAATAAATTGCTGTCAGTTGTGATCCACCCAGTGACCAAACATGGTTGTAACTTCAGAAGGCTAATCCAAAAAGGAAGATTGCTCCACAGACACAGGCACTAGACCAGGTTGCTCAACCATCTCCCTGGGCAGCACATTCCAATCCCTGACCACTCTTGCTGGGAAAACAATTCTTCCTACTCTCCAGTCTAAACCTCCCCAGTGGCAGCTTGAGGCCATTCCCTCTTGTTCTATCACTAATAATGACCTGTGAGAAGAGACCAGCACCAACCTCTCCACAACCTCCTTCTAGATAGCTGTAGAGAGTGATGAGGTCTCCCCTCAGCCTCCTCTTCTTCAAACTAACTATTCCCAGCTCCATTCATGATGCCCAAGCCCCTGAAGAAAAAAAAATGCCCTCTCAAACCTCTCTCAAGTCATGCTGATCTCCACTCTTTTCCTGTAAAACCAAAGTTCAGCAGCCTAGGTAAAAAAAAAAGCTTTCAAAGGAGTGCACCACAGGTTAAAAGTCACATTCAGCTAACAGGTATTTGAGATTCACTCAGGCTGTGTGAATATTTGATGTGAGATTCATGCAAAGGCTTGGGATGGACTCTGTTCACATCAGTGAATGATTCAGAGGAGGAGGTAGAAAATGTTCTTTGACATTTTGCAGGGATCACCAAACCAGCAAAAGAGTAAACACTTCCAAAGGCAGATCTGAATCAGCTTGTCAAAAGCCATCCAATTTAATAAGATGAAGTTGACAAAAGAGAAAAGCAAGATGAGATAAAGCAGATAGAAATATTAGATTGAGAGATCTCAAAGCAGGGAAGAGCTGTCTCATAGCACTGCTTTAAAAAGAAATTCGGAAGCTTTATTGGATTGCAAATCAAGTCAGTAATGCAATATTGTAATAAATGAAAGAAAAGTAAAATAAAAATAAAAATAAAAGTGAAAAAAATAGAAATCTCAGGCCTGGGATGTACTTCACCTTATAAGCAAGGAAATTTTTCTCCTCTTGTCAGTTTTGCTAACATCACAGTTAGAGGATTCCTTTCCAGGTACATTGTATGGAAAAGCAAAGAAGAGATGAAGAGACATAAAGCATAGAAGGAGGATGAAGTAGAATTTGCTTTGAGATAGGGATAATAACTTACTTGAAGAAAGAAAGAGAGGAAGGAAAGAATGAAAAGAGAGAAAGGAAAGAGGGTAAGAGAAATGAAAGAGAGAAAGGAAAGAGAAGGGAAAGAGAGAAAGGAAGGAGGAAAAAGAAAGAAAATAAAGAGAAGGAAAAGAGAGGAAAGAGGGTAAGAGAAATGAAAGAGAGAAAGGAAAGAGAAGGGAAAGAGAGAAAGGAAGGAGGAAAAAGAAAGAAAATAAAGAGAAGGGAAAGAGAGGAAAGAGGGTAAGAGAAATGAAAGAGAGAAGGGAAAGAGAGAAAGGAAGGAGGAAAAAGAAAGAAAATAAAGAGAAGGGAAAGAGAGAAAGGAAAAAGGGAAAAGAAAGAAAGGAAAGAGAAGGGAAAGAGAGAAAGGAAATAGGGAAAAGAAAGAAAAGAAAGAGAAGGAAAAGAGAGAAAGGAAAGAGAAACAAAAGAGAGAAAGGAAAGAAAAAGGAAAGAAAGAAAAGAAAGAGGGAAAGAGAGAAAGGAAAAGCAGGAGGAAAGAAAGAGAGGAAGAAAGAAAAGAAGAAAGAGGAGGAAAGGAGGAAAGGAAGAAAGGAAGCACCAATATAATCTGGGAAGGGATTGGCTTCAGAACAGGCCTGAAAAAAAGGCCTTGGGGGTGCTGGGGGAGGAGAAGCTCAGCAGGAGCCAGCAGTGAGCACTTGCAGCCCAGAGAGCCAAGCAGAGCCTGGGCTGCAGCAAGAGAAGTGTGGCCAGCAGGGCCAGGGAGGGGATTCTCCCCCTCTGCTCCACTCTGCTCAGACCACAACTGGAGCTCTTGGTCCAGTTCTGGAGCTTCTCTTCCAGGAAGGATCTGAATGAATGACATTCTACAAGGGCAAGGGGAGAGTCTGGCACTTGGGAAAAAACAACCTCATGGAGCAGCAGAGGTTGGAGACTGAGCTGCTGGAGAGCAGGGAAGGGCAAAAGGACCTGGGGGTCCTGGGGGTGGGAGGTTGACCATGAGCCAGCAATGTGCTCTGGTGGCCAAGAAGGCCAAGGGCAGCTTGGGTGGATTAGAAGGGCTGTGGTGGAGGGGGTTCTCCTCCCCTTCTGCTCTGCCCTGCTGAGGCCACATCTGGAATCTTGTGTCCAGTTCTGAGTCTCTCAGCTCAAGAAGGACCTCAGGGAACTGCTTGAGAGAGTCCAGCACAGAGCCAAAAATGGTGAAGGGAGTGGAACATCTTCCTTTTGAAGAGAACCTGAGGGAGCTGAGGGCTCTGGAGCTTGGAGAGGAGGAGCCTGAAGGTGACCTTATTCATGGTGATAAAGCTGTGCAGGGGGAGTGCCCAGAGGCTGGAGCCAGGCTCTGCTGGGTGATGCCCAAGGAGAGCACAAGGGGCAGTGGTGGAAGCTAAGGCAGAGGAAGTTCTGTGGAAAGAGGAGGATTTTTATTTTCCCTGAGAGGGTGACAAAACCCTGGCACAGGCTGCCCAGGTGGGGTTGTAGAGTCTTCCTCTCTGGAGATATTCCAAACCCACCTGGATGTGTTCCTGTGTGCCCTGCTCTAGGTGATCCTGCTCTGGCAGGGGGGTTGGTCTGGACGAGCTTTGGAGGTCCCTTCTAGCCCCTAACATTCTGTGATTCTGAGTACAAAACATGAGGAAATGAGTGTGGGTGGCTGAAAATATTCTTACTTAAAACAAATTTTCTTGCTGTGAATTTCCTTGCATTTAATTCTTAATTTAACTTCTGAAAGGCTTGCTTGGATAAAATTAGAATGAAGCACAAAGCAATCAGCAAAAGCTGAGCAATTAAAAAAGATTTTCACTCACAAGTAAATTAAAACCAAGTGTTTAATTTTGTCTTGAATTAAATGTTTTGTTGTTTTATTTATGGTTTTGTTTTTATTTTTTTTTAATTTATTTTTCCTGGTCACAGAATGTATTTTTTTTTCTTTAATTTGTCAGAGTATTCTGGAAGCTTTTGTAGAGCTGAGAAATTATTGTCAGAGAAACTTAGTTGCTTGGTAGCCATCCAGAGCCAGCACAGTAGAAAATTTAATAAGGGAGAAAATATCTTGGTTTTTTTTGTTTTGTTTTTTTTCCCCTACACATTCTTTGCTAAGAAGTGAAATGAAATTCTTTCACTACCATGGACTTCAGAATATGATCTCCTGCAGGAGCAGGTTTTTAATTGTCTTGAAATGATTTAGTGATTTGAATTGTTGGGTGGTTTGGTTTCTCTATTTTTCTTTCTCCTTATGGGGACAGACTGAGAGAGTTGGGGTTGTTCAGTTTGGAGTAGAGAAGGATCCCAAGAGACCTTCTTGTGGCCTTCCAGGATCTGAAGGAGGCTACAAGAAGCTGGGGAGGGACATTTTAGGATGCCAGGTAGGGATAGGAGCAAAGAGGAATGGATCCAAGCTAGAGGAGGGGAAGTTTAGATTAGACATTAGGAAGAAATTCTTCCCTGTGAGGGTGGTGAGAGCCTGGCAGAGGTTGCCCAGGGAGGTGGTGGAAGCCTCATCCCTGGAGGTTTTTGCAGCCAGGCTGGATGTGGCTGTGAGCAACCTGCTGTAGTGTGAGGTGTCCCTGCCCATGGCAGAGGGGTTGGAACTGGCTGAGCTTTGAGCTCCCTTCCAGCCCTGATACTTCTGTGATTCTATAATGATTGTTTCTAAAACCATTTTCCCATATCAGTGATGCTATGCATACATTCATGTTCTTTCTCACTCTCCAAATTGCATGCAGGAAATATTTACAAGCAAAAATTCTTGTTGCAAGCACCACTTGGTGGTTTGGGTTGGAAGGGACCTCCAAAGCTCATCCAGTCCAAGCCCTCTGCACTCAGCAGGGACATCCCCAATTAGATCAGGTTGCCCACAGCCCTGTCCAGCCTCACCTTCAATATCTCCAGGGATGGAGCCTCAACCACTTCCCTGTGCAACATGTTCCAGTGTTCACCACCCTTGTAGTAAAGAATCTGTTCCTCACATCCAATCTCAATCTGCTCTTCTCTTGTTTGAAACCATTGCTTCTCATCCAGATCCTGCAGGACTTTGCAAACAGTCCCTCTCCATCATTCTTGTAGCTCCCTTCAGGTACTGGAAGGTTTCTATTAGGTCTGCCTGGAGCCTTCTCTTCTGCAGGCTGAACACCCCCAGCTCACTCAGCCTGTCCTCAGAGCAGAGCTGCTCCAACCCCCTGAGCATTTTCATGGCCCTCCTCTGGACCTGCTCCATCAGCTCCACATCCTTCTTGTGTTGAGGGCTCCAGAGCAATTTTAGAGGCAATTTTCTACCCCATGAAGCTGAAGCTCACAATCAATGAGGTCCTAACTTTGTCTACCTGATCACTAAGTCTTCTTTAGGAAGCACATTCAAACCTCTGACTTAGGGAAGCCAGTAAAAACTCTCCCCTGTGTGTAAAAGCTCCTTGTGAAATTAATCTGAAGGGCTGAGCTTGGTCTCAGCATTCTGCACACCGAGGTGAACATTGATCTGCAATGTAAAGACTTCCCAGCAACCTTTTTTTTTTCCCTGTGTCTGATGATATTTCTCTAGGACAATGAGGTGAGATGATTAAAAAGCATCCTGGTGGCTAAAGAGGAGCATGAAATGCAAGGCTCTGAAGTCAGTGCTGCCAATTTGTTTGCAGGCCATGCCCCTAAGTCAATTGGAAGATGTGTGAAATAAAGCCATTAAATGTCATTTAGATGCAGGAGAGAAAAGCTGTGGGAATATAATGTGTGGCTTCCAGCTTTGCCTTTATCATCTCCTAAAATAGGCTTTGCTAACTGTGACTGAGAATTGCTCAGCTTTTATTTATTTATTTTCCTTTTTTTTTTTTTCTGGTTTTCAGTTTAATTTTGGGTAAGAGCAACTCCTTTTTACCTGTCTCCTGACAGCACTGAATCTGCTGCCTGCCTGGAACTCTTATCTGCGCTTACCCCTTGTTTGTCTTTCATTTCCAAAGTCCAATCACTTTGTTCAGATCCCTCCATAGGGACAATCATAGAATGCATTGGGTTGGGAGGGACCATCAAAGGTCATTTTCTCCCAGCCCCCTGCATTGAGCCAGGACATCTCTGACTAGATCAGGTTGGTCAGGGATCCATCAAATTTCACCTTGACGGTCTCCACAGGTGGGAGCTCCACCACATCTCTGGGCAACCTGTTCCAGTATTTCACAAGCCTCATTGTCAGAAACTTTCTGCTGATGTCCAACCTAAATCTTCCCTGCTCTGGTTTCCAAATATTGGCCTTAACCTGCATCTCTGTCTCCACCACATTGCAACAGATCGGAACTGATTCCAACCAATTTTACCTCTAAGTAGTAATTGACTTCAACGCTTCTTCTCCCTGGTCTCAGGTGACAGAATGAGAGGAAATGGCCTGAAATTGTGCCAGGAAAGGTTTAGGCTGGAGGTTAGGGGAAAATTCCCTTACTGGAAGACTGGTCAGGGATTGGAAGAGGCTGCCCAGGGAAGTGGTGGAGTCCCCATCCCTGGAGATGTTCAAGAAATGTGTGACCATGGCACTTGGGCACGTGTTTTGATGGCCATGGTGGTGTTCAGTTGATGGTTGGACTGGATGATCTTAGAGGCCTTTTCCAACCAAAACAATTCTATGACTCTTCTCCCTCTCTAAAAGCCAATAATTATTGGAAATTTCTTCCTTCCTTCCTTCCTTCCTTCCTCTTTCAAGACACTCTCCACATCCACTGCTGTTATTAACAGGGCTGCACATTTTACACAATGGTTTAGAATTCATTTATCTGAGTTGTTTTTTTTTTTTTATTATTTCTACTACCAGAAGATGAATTTTGTTGATAAAGGAGATCAAAATAAACCAATATAGGAATGAAATGTGATAAATCATACTGGTTGCAAAAATTTCTGTGGATGTTCTGTTTTATTCCACTATTTTTGCCCTAGCTATTATAGCCTTACCTGTAACTACTCACAGTCTCACAGGATATCAGAGGTTGGAAGGGGCCTCCGGAGATCATCAGGTCCAACCCCCCTGCCAGAGCAGCATCACTCAGGGTAGTCTGCACAGGAATGCATCCAGGTGGGGTTGGAAAGTCTCCAGAGAAGGAGACTCCACAACCCCCCTGGGCAGCCTGTTCCAGGGCTCTGTCACCCTCACTCTAAAGAAGTTTCTCCTCATGTTGAGCTGAAATCTTCTCTGTTCTAGTCTGAACTCATTGTTCCTTGTCCTATCACTGTGAACCACCCAAAAGAGCCTGGCCCCCTCCACTTGACACCCACCCCTCAGCTATTGACAGACATTGATCAGATCCCTCTCAGCCTTCTCCTCTCCACACTAACCACCCCCAGGGCTCTCAGTCTCTCTTCACAGGGGAGATGCTCAAGTCCCCAAATCCTCCTCCTGGCTCTCCCTTGGATTCTCTCCAGCAGGTCTCTGTCTCTCTTGAGTTGGGGAGCCCCAAACTGGACACAGCATTGCAGCTGTGGTCTCAGCAGGACAGAGTAGAGAGGTAGAAGAACTTCCCTAGCCCTGCTGGACACCTTTCTTGATCCATCCCAGGATCCCATTGGCTCTCTTGGCCACCAGAGCATCTTTTTTGTCCCATGCAGAACTTGCTGCCCACCAGCACTCCAAGGTCTTTCTGTGTGGAGCTGCTTTCCAGCAGGGCAGCCTCTAACCTGTCCTGGTGCCTGTTGTTATTTCTCCCCAGCTGCAGGACTCTGAACTTTTCCTTACTGAACTCCATGAGATTTGCCTGCAGGCAGCTCTCAGCCTGTCCAGGTCATGTTGGAAGTCATAGAACCATAGAATTGTTAGAGCTGGAAGGGACCTCAAGGATCATCCAGGTCCAACCCCCCTGCCAGAGCAGGATCACCCAGGGCAGGTCACACAGGAACAGATCCAGGTGGGGTTGGGAAGGCTCCAGAGAAGGAGACTCCACAACCCCTCTGGGCAGCCTGCTCCAGGGCTCTGTCACCCTCCCTGTAAAGAAGTTTCTACTCATGTTGAGGTGAAATCTTCTATGATCTAGTTTGAACCCTTCGTTCCTTGGCTTGTCACAGGACACCACTGACAAGATCCTGGTCCCTTCTTGTCCCCCCACCTTTCAGATATTCATAAATACTGATCAGATCTCCTCTCAGCCTTCTTTTTTTCCCAGGTCTCTCAGCCTTTCCTCATCAGACAGATGTTCCAGGCCCTTCATCATCCTCATAGCTTCCACTTGCCACTCTCTAGTATTTCCCTGCCCCTCTTGAACTGGGGAACCCAGAACAGGGACACAACTCCAGATGTGGTCTCACCAGGGCAGAGCAGAGGGGGAGGAGAACCTCCAGAACCTCTAGAAATCCCATAACTACTGGTAATATCTTTATTAATCATTAATTCTTTTTTTCCATATCACTTATACCTCTCCAAAAGACCTAAAATCTTATCAACAGAGCAAATTTTGCAACATTTCCTCCTTTTTAGATTTCCCTCAGGGTTTTGGCCATGAGTGCCACAGTGCAGCTTAACATGAAGGTGACCTTAGACACTTTATTGCTGTTAACAGCTTGAGAATACCTCTTAGATGCTGAGGGTTTTCTACAGCCTGACCTAAAGCAGTGCTCATTCCACTGGGACAATTTACTTCCAGCAGAAATTACTTTTCAATTCCTGTTTCTCACCTCCTATTTGCTGCTGGTAACTTTATCTGGCAGCTTATTTTAACCTGAAGCTGAGGGAAAGAGGTTTGCAGAATTAAGAATCACATTGCCCTTTGTGCCCTTTGCCTCTGTATTTCCTTTCTGATTTCCTCTCTAATTTTTTCTTTTTTTTCCAGCAAGTGCAATGCTCCTCCTGTGTGTTAAAGAAGCCTCTGCCAGAGCTCACACTGCAGGAGGTGAAGCATTGCAGGAGCTGAGTGTGTGGAGTGCCCTGTGAGGGTAACCAAAGAGAACACCACTGTGTCAGCATGAATTAAGGATGCTGTCTCTGTGATACCAAATGTAAGTAGAATCACATAAGGTGGCTATGGGGAATGACATTCAGAGAACCAGAGAATGGTAGGGGTTGGAAGGAACCTGTGGAGATCAAGTCCAACCCCCCTGCCAGAGCAGCATCACCCAGGGTAGGGTCCACAGGATTGCATCCAGGTGGGTTTGGAAAGTCTTCAGCCTGTCTTCATAGAAGAAGGACCACACATTGTAGCTCAGCTTACAGAGGAACACATCCAGACAGGGCTGGAAAGGCTCCCGAGAAGGAAACTCCACAACCTCTCTGGGCAGCCTGCTCCAGGGCTCCAGTGCCCTCACAGGATTTTTTTTTTCCTCCTGTTTCCAAGGAATTTCCCATTCCTCACCTTCCACCACTGCCCCTTGTGCTGTCATTGGGCATCACCCAGCCCAGCCTGGCTCCAGCCTCTGGCCACTCACCCTTCACATCTTTATCAACATGGATGAGGTCACCTCTCAGGCTCCTCTTCTCCAAGCTAAAGAGTCCCAGCTCCCTCAGTGCCTCCTCCTAAGGGAGAACCACATAAAGTGGCTATGGGAAATGCAATCCAGAGAATCAGAGAATGGTAGGGGTTGGAAGGAACCTGTGGAGATCAAGTCCAACCCCCCTGCCAGAGCAGGATCCCCCAGGGTAGGGTCCACAGGAGTGCATCCAGGTGGGTTTGCAAAGCCTTCAGCCTGTCTTCACAGAAGAAGTGCTGCAGCCCTCTGATCATCTTTGTGGCCCTCCTCTGGGGCTGCTCCAGCAGGTCCATGTCCTTCTCCTGCTGGGTTTCTGGGTTTCAGATATCAGCACTCAAACATGCCTGGACAATTCTGTGTCAGAGTGAATCTCCTCAGTGTCCATTTACTCTGTAGTTCTGAAAGTCATGTGGCCAAATCCTGCCCCCAGTAATTCCAGGGCTGATGATAGAATTTTACTCCCCAATAAGAGTAAAAGAAAGAGGCTCTCCTTGAATTGGAGAGAAATGCAGAATTATAGTCAAAAATATACAGAAAAATACAGGATACATGAATCATAGAGTCAAAGAATACTAGAATGGACCAGGCCAGAAGGGAGCTCCAAAGCTCATCCAGTCCAAGCCCTCCGCACTCAGCAGGGACATCCCCAACTAGATCAGGTTGCCCACAGCCCTGTCCAGCCTCCCCTTCAATGTCTGCAAGGAAGGAGCCTCAACCACCTCCATGGGCAACCTCTTCCATGTCTTCCACCACCCTCATAGTGAAGAACTTACCCCTGATAGCCAATCTAAATCTTCTCTAGCTTGAAGCCATTGTCCCTCATCCTGTCCCTGCAGGTCTTTGCAAACAGTCTCTCTGCAGCCTTCCTGTAGTCCTCTTCAGGTCCTGGCAGGATGCTCTGAGGTCTCCCTGGAGCCTTCTCTTCTGCAGGCTGAACACCGCCAGCTCCCTCAGCCTGTCCTCAGAGCAGAGCTGCTCCAACCCCCTGAGCATTTTCATGGCCCTCCTCTGGACCTTCTCCATCAGGTCCACCCTAACACATACACAGGATACATGAAAAAAACACTTTCCTCAGCCAGACTAAACCACAAGCCAGCCCCACTGCTCCTTTTCTCGCCACCACCATCCCCTGCACACCCTCACCCCCTCATTGTCTTGCTTCCATGAAGCCCAAACAGGCCAAAATGGCACAGAGCAAATTAATCAGGTCTCTGAAAGCCACAAACAGGTCTCCTTCCCCATGTTACCAGATAAGGACTCCCTCCAGAGAGCTGAAAGGAGGGAGAAAAGAGACATGCAGTGCTACAGGCTGGGGACAGAGTGGCTGGAGAGCAGCCAGGCAGAGAGGGACCTGAGGGTGCTGGGTGACAGCAGCTGAACAGGAGCCAGCAGTGTGCCCAGGTGGCCAAGAAGGCCAATGGCATCCTGGCCTGCATCAGGAATAGTGTGGCCAGCAGGAGCAGGGAGGTCATTGTACCCCTGTACACAGCACTGGTTAGGCCACACCTTGAGTACTGTGTCCAGTTCTGGGCTCCTCAGTTCAAGAAGGACATTGAGAGACTTGAATGTGTCCAGAGAAGGGCAAGGAGGCTGGGGAGGGGTCTGGAGCACAGCCCTGTGAGGAGAGGCTGAGGGAGCTGGGGGTGTTTAGCCTGGAGAAGAGGAGGCTCAGGGGAGACCTCATTGCTGTCTACAACTACCTGAAGGGAGGTTGTAGCCAGGTGGGGGTTGGGCTCTTCTCCCAGGCAACCAGCACCAGAACAAGAGGACAGAGTCTCAAGCTGCACCAGAGGAAGTTTAGGCTGGAGGTGAGGAGAAAGTTCTTCCCAGAAAGAGTAATTGGCCATGGAATGTGCTGCCCAGGCAGGTGGGGGATTCCCCATCCCTGGAGGTGTTCAACAAAACCTTGGCTGAGGCACTTGGAGCCATGGTTTAGTTGTCAGGAGGTGTTAGGGATTAGGTGATAGGTTGGACTTGATGACCTCTGAGGTCTTTTCCAAGCTGGCTGATTCTGAGATTCTGTGAAACTGACTCTGCAGCCAATTTTCTAGGGGTGCAAGGCACCTGGGAATGAAACAATCTCCTGCATCCATCCACTGGACTGGACTCTCTGTACCTCCTGGAGGTCTGTGCTTTGTGCTTCTTAAAGGCACCTAGCCTTTAAACTAGCACAGCTGAGGACAGCTGGAGTCACAACAGTGGTGGCTCTTCCTGGAGGAATTCTGTCTGGAAGGAAGAAGATGAATAGGATTCCTCCCCATCCATGCTGAGGAAGTCTAAACTGAGCCAGAGCTGAAGCATTTGCTCTCCCCAGTGCTAGCTGTGGACATCTGGTCAGGGCCTGTGGGCCACCTGTGCCTGACCCATTTATCTTTGCTGTGATTAGTGAAATTAATGATGCTATTAACAGCTTTCAAAACACTTGGGAGCCTGGGCACCAAGAACTTAACCCAGATATGCAGGGCAGCAAATCATAGAACCATAGAATTGCTGCATGCCTGGTTTTTTTCTGCTTCTCCAAGACAGGGGCAGAAATACTTCTGCCAGCTATAAAATAGACCAAGGACAGCATAGTAACAACATTTTCCTTCTTCCATGTACCCTCTGTGCCTGTCTTTGAAGCATTTCTTCACAGGTAAAAATAAATGTTATGTATATTACAGATTTTTTTTGTTTCCCCACCTCCAGCTGGCAGCTTTGGCTGTGATGGATTTGTGTTAAAACCTGGAATGGAATTTTAATTAGTCTTGCATGGTAAACTCTATTAATTCAAATTAGCACTAAAGGAGAGACTGGTGGTGGCTGTGATTCTGTCCTAACATATGCAGGAACTACAGAAGTTATTATTTCAAACAACTGAACTAAAAAGTAAAGAAAATATTTTGATTTGCTTCTCCCTCCCTCCCTCCAAATAATTCATAGGTTCATAGGATGCCAGGTGGGAAGGGACCTCAAGGATCATCTAAGTCCCACCTCCCAGGGCAAGAATAGAGTTGAAAGGAGGTGGTCTTAAGCTGGGCCTTCAAACTGTCTCATGTTGGGGAATCCATCAGCTCTCTGAGTTGCTGGGGGCTAAGCACATTCCTTATCAGGTAAGGCTGAGAGCCCTGGGACTGTTCAGTCTGGAGAAGAGAAGACTGAGAGGGGTATGGGAAAAACTGAATTCAGCTTTGGCTTTATTCCACAAGGAGTGATAAAGAGAATTAGGAACTGGCTCAACTTTGACTCCTTTCCACTGTTAAGTGATAATCAGAGACCAAACTTCAAGGCAAATCCACCTATTTTCTATGTGGTTGAAAAATAGGAGCTGTTTTGTCATCCATGTCATTCATAGCATTCACAATGAGCCACAGAGGAAGATCTTTGAGGACAAAGTGCTTAATTTAGACAGAAGAGTCTTGAATTCATTTCCATCCCCAGCTTCTGCAGGATTTTCAGCAAGTCATTTACTCTTTCAGTTTTCTTCATGAAAATCGGGGAGGGGGTAAGATCTTAATCACAGGATTACCCTAAATAGCCAAACTGCATCCAGCTCTGGGCTGCCCAGCTCAGGAGGGACAGGGAGCTGCTGGAGAGAGTCCAAGGGAGGGCTGAAGGGCCTGGAGCAGTGCCTGGGGAGGAGAGGCTGAGAGCCCTGGGGGTGCTTAGTGTGGAGAGGAGAAGGCTGAGAGGGATCTGCTCAATGTCTCTCAAGAGCTGAGGGCTGGGGGTCAGGAGGGAGGGGACAGGGACAGGCTCTGCTCAGCTGCAGCCTGGCATAGGACAAGAGGCAATGGATGGAAACTGCAGCCCAGGAGGTTCCACCTCAGCAGGAGGAGGAACTTCTTCCCTGGGAGGGTGCCAGAGGCCTGGAGCAGGCTGCCCAGAGAGGTTGTGGAGTCTCCTTGTGTGGAGCCTTTGCAGCCCTGTCTGGATGTGTTGCTGTGTGCCCTGTGCTGGATTCTCTGCTCCTGCTCTGCCAGGAGGGTTGGACTGGAAGATCTCCAGAGGTCTCTTCCAACCCCTAACATCCTGTGAGACTGGCAGAGGGGTTGGAATTACCTGATCTTTAAGGTCTCTTCTAACCCAAACCTTTCTCTGGATCTGGCATCCTTAAGGTCATGTCCAACCCAAATGATGTTTAAGATGTCTTCTGGCCCAAAACATTCTCTGAATCTGTGGTCCTCAAGATCATTTCCAACTCAAATCATCCTGTGATCTTCAAGGTCTCTTCCAACTGAAACCATTCTCTGAATGTGTGATCTTCAAGATCCTTTCCAACCCAAATCATCCTAAGATATTTAAGGTCTCTTCCAACTCAAACCATTCTCTGAATCTGTGGCCTCTAAAGTCATTTCCAACTCAAATCATTCTCTGAATCTGTGATCTTCAAGGTTATTTCCAATCCAAATCATTCTGTGGTCTTTAAAGTCCCTTCCAACCTAAACCATTCTCTGAATTTGTGATCTTCAAGATCATTTCCAACCCAAATCATCCTATGATCTTCAAGGTTTCCTTCAACCCAAACCATTCTCTGAATCTGTGATCTTTAAGATAATTTCCAATCCAAATCATTCTGTGATCTTTAAAGTCTCTTCCAATCCAAACCATTCTCTGAATTTGTGATCTTCAAGATCATTTCCAATCCAAATAATTCTGTGGTCTTTAAAGTCTCTTCCAATCCAAACCATTCTCTGAATCTGTGATCTTCAAGATCATTTCCAATCCAAATCACTCTGTGATCTTCAAAGTCCCTTCCAACCCAAACCATTTTATGATTCTATCATAAAATCCTTCCCCTAGGAGCTCCCTTAACTGGGTAGCATTGAGCAGTGCTGTACTGGAGCAGGTGAGTTCCATCTTTTATTAATATACTCTACCAGCTCAAAGTGATTATGGAGATGAAGAGCATGTGCTGTAAAAACAAGCAAAACAAGGAACCTGCTGCTGAGTCAATAATGTCACAGCAAACAGAAGCTATTGACTCTACAACATTATTACACTGCCAAAAAATTGATAGCTTAACTACAGTGCAAAAAAAAAAAAAAAACAACAAAAAACAACTCAACAAAATATATGAAACAGATGCTGCTGAAGGGAAAAAAAAAAAAAAAAAAGCTGAAGCTGTAAAATTTAATTACTCAAAGGCAGACAGGGAAGAAAAGTGTAGCCTGAATGTGAAATGCAGATTAGTTTTAAATATTTTGACATTTTAAAGGAGTTTGCAGAAGAATCAAGTAACACTAAGAAATAATGTATTTTATCATGGTGTAGAACACAGAATCATGGAAGAGTCATAGGATCTTAGAATCCTAGAGTCACAGAATCATAGAAGTCATGAGGATGATTTGGGGACTTGAGCATCTCGCTTGTGAAGAGAGACTGAGAGACCTGGGGCTGTTTAGTCTGGAGAAGAGAAGGCTGAGAGGGATCTGATCAATGTCTATCAATAGCTGAGGGGTAGGTGTCAAGGGGAGGGGGCCAGGCTCTTTTGGGTGGTTCACAGTGATAGGACAAGGAACAATGGGTTCCAATTTGAGCATAGAAGATTTCAGCTCAACATGAGGAGAAACTTCTTTGGTGTGAGGGTGACAGAGCCCTGGAGCAGGCTGCCCAGGGGGGTTGTGGAGTCTCCTTCTCTGGAGCCTTTCCAACCCCACCTGGATGCATTCCTGTGCAGACTACCCTAAGTGATGCTGCTCTGGCAGGGGGGTTGGACCTGATGATCTCTGGAGGTCCCTTCCAACCTCTGATACACTGTGAGGCTGTGAGACTGTGAGTCTGTGATAGAGTCCTAGAGTTATAGGATCCTAGAATCATAGAATCATAGAATGGTCTGGGTTGGAAGGGACCTCCAAAGCTCATCCAGTCCAAGCCCTCTACACTCAGCAGGGACATCCCCAACTAGACCAGGTTTCCCAGGGCCCTGTCCAACCTCACCTTCAATATCTCCAGGGATGGAGCCTCAACCACCTCCCTGGGCAACCTCTTCCAGTGTTCCACCACCCTCATAGTAAAGAACTTTTTCCTCACATCCAATCTCAATCTGCTCTGCTCTACTTTGAAGCCATTGTCCCTCATCCTGTCCCTGCAGCCCTTTGCAAACAGTCTCTCTGCAGCCTTCTTGTAGCCCCCTTCAAGTCCTGGCAGGCTGCTCTAAGGTCTCCCTGGAGCCTTCTCTTCTCCAGGCTGAACACCCCCAGCTCCCTCAGCCTGTCCTCAGAGCAGAGCTGCTCAAATCCCTTGAGCATTTTCATGGCCCTCTTCTGGACTCTCTCCATCAGGTCCATGTCTTTCCTATATTGTTAGATAATAATAAAGCTGTGCAATATTTTTTTTTCAGTTTTTCAAGTCTGATAAACTGTTGGAGTTTTTGTCTTGTTGGTTGGTTGGGTTCTTTTAGATAGGTATTTAAGTCTGACCTGGAAATCAGGAAAAAAAAAAAAAAATCTGAATCAGTTAAATCTGTGTCTAAGCAAATCCTGCCTGTGAAGCTATCCTCACAAGACTCAGTTTTGTAGGTCTCTTCTTACTATCAAGTGATAGTAGAAATGAAATGGTTTAATATCCAGCCTAGCATAATCTCACACCATGTTCCCAAGTGCCATGGCCATAGGTTTTTTGAACACCTCCAGGGATGGGGACTCCACCACCTCCGTGGGCAGCCACTTCTAATCCCTGACCACTCTTGCAGCAAAGAATGTTTCCCTCATCTTTAACCTAACCCTCTCCTGGCACGATTTCTGGCCATTTCCTCTCATTCCATCACCTGATAGTAGGATGACCAACCTCTCATCTCACTGCAACCTCCTTGCAGGGAGCTGTAGAGAGTAAGGAGGTCTTCCCTCAGTCTCCTCTTCTCCAGCTCACACAGGAGCACATCCAGACAGGGCTGGAAAGGCTCCAGAGAAGAAGACTCCACAACCTCTCTGGGCAGCCTGCTCCAGGGCTCTGTTGCCTTCACAAGAAAGAAATTTTGCTTCATGTTGGGGTGGAACCTCCTGTGTCCTACCTTATATCCATTATTTCTTGTCCTACTCTTGGGTGCCACCCAAAAGAGCCTGGCCCCTTCCTCTTGTACCCCACCCCTCAGCTATTGACAGACACTGATCAGATCCCCTCTCAGCCTTCTCCTCTCCACACTAACCACCCCCAGGGCTCTCAGTCTCTCTTCCCAGGGGAGATGCTCAAGTCCCCAAATCATCCTCATGGCT
This sequence comes from Indicator indicator, assembly GCF_027791375.1. Classification (NCBI taxonomy): domain Eukaryota; kingdom Metazoa; phylum Chordata; class Aves; order Piciformes; family Indicatoridae; genus Indicator; species Indicator indicator. Next base: position 1,709,195 of record NC_072015.1, read on the forward strand.
CTCCCATGGACTTTCTCCAGTAGATCTCTCTCTCTCTTAAGATGACCTTTATTCAGTTATTTACTTTATTCATTTCTGTATTTTATTCATTTACGTATTTTATTTATTTATGTACTTCATCTATTTCTGTATTTTAATTTATTTCTGTATTTTATTTACTTTATTTATTTATGGATGTTATTTATTTATATTACTTATTTCTGTATTTTCTTTCTGCATTTTATTTATCACTGTATTTTGTTATACTTATTTCTGTATTTTATTTATTTTATTTTATTTATGTCTCTATTTTATTTATTTATGTATTTTTATTTATTTCTGGATTTTATTTATTTCTGGATTTTATTCATGTCTGTATCTTTATTTCAATATTTTTATTTATTTATGTATTTTTTATTTATTTTATTTATTTCTGGAGGTTATTTATTTATTTTACTTATTTCCGTATTTTATGCCTGCATTTTATTTATCTCTGTATTTTATTTTATTTATTTCTGTATGTTATTTATTTTATTCATTTCTGTATTTTTTTCTGTATTTTATTTATTCCTGTATTTTATTTATTTATTTTATTTATTTCTGTATTTTATTCATTTATATTACTTCTTTCTGTATTTTATTTCTGTATTTTATTTATTTCTGTATTTTATATTTCTGCACTTTTTAGTTTATTTTTGTCTTAATTTTATTGATTTTATTTATTTCTGTATTTTATTTATTTTGTTTCTGTATTTTGTTTTCTTTCTTTCTCTTTCTTTAGTTCTTTCTTTTCTTTCTTTCTTTCTGTCTTTCTTTCTTTCTTTCTGTCTTTCTTTCTTTCTGTCTTTCTCTAAAAGATTATTCCTAAATAAGAAATATGGTGAAATAAAAACATAATATTTGGTTTTGTTTGGGCTTTTTTTTCTTTTTAGATTTTTTTTTTCAAGCCAGAACTTCTGCCTGGGATTGATGTTTCCCATCCTGCTAAAAGCAGCTCTTGCAGCCATCCTACAGCTTTTTCCAGCCTCTTTAGCTGTGCAGCTGGCTGTCACTTTCTGCTCATCTGGAAGCAGGGGAGGGATCAAAGAACAGAATGCTTTGCATGTCTTGAAAGAGCAGCAAAACCCTAGAAATACTTAGTTCTGTGAATATCCTCAGCACATAGAAAGCTAAGGGCTGTGTCAGTATTTATGTAGATTCTGTGCTGGAATGCAGATGGCAGATGAGGGCTGGCAAACCTCAACATGCAGTTGAAGTAGGGATGATCATAAACTGGGTGTGTTTGCAGAGTCACCTTGGAGGCCTGCGGCCAGTGGTGTCCCCTGGGGACTGATCCCTGGGGATCAGTACTGGGTCCACTTTTGGTCAATATCGTTAGCAATGACCTGGCTGAGGGCATTGAGAGTACCCTCAGTAAGTTCTGATGATACAAACTGGGGGGTGGCTGACACCCCTCAGGCTGTGCTGCATCCAACATGACCTGGACAGGCTGAGAGCTGCCTGCAGGCAAACCTCATGGAGTTCAATCAGGACAAGGTCAGGGTCCTGCAGCTGGGGAGAAATAACAACAGGCACCAGGACAGGTTAGAGGCTGCCCTGCTGGAGAGCAGCTCCACACAGAAAGACCTTGGAGTGCTGGTGGGCAGCAAGTTCTGCATGGGACAACAATGTGCTCTGGTGGCCAAGAGAGCCAATGGGATCCTGGGATGGATCAAGAAAAGTGTGTCCAGCAGGGCTAGGGAAGTTCTTCTACCTCTCTCCTCTGCCCTGCTGAGACCACAGCTGCAATCCTGTGTCCAGTTTGGGGCTCCCCAGCTCAAGAGAGACAGAGACCTGCTGTAGAGAGTCCAAGGCAGAGCCAGGAGGAGGATTTGGGGACTTGAGCATCTCCCCTGTGAAGAGAGACTGAGAGCCCTGGGGCTGTTTAGTGTGGAGAAGAGAAGGCTGAGAGGGATCTGATCAATGTCTATCAATATGTGAGGGGTGGGTGTCAAGGGGAGGCCAGGCTCTTTTGGGTGGTTCACAGTGATAGGACAAGGAACAATGAGTTCAAACTTGAACAGAGAAGATTTCAGCTCACCATGAGGAGAAACTTCTTTAGAGTGAGGGTGACAGAGCACTGGAACAGTTTCCCCAGGGGGGTTGTGGAGTCTCCTTCTCTGGAGCCTTTCCAACCCCACCTGGATGCATTCCTGTGCAGACTACCCTGAGTGATGCTGCTCTGGCAGGGGGATTGGACCTGATGATCTCTGGAGGTCCCTTCCAACCTCTGATATACTGTGAGACTGTGGGACTGTGATACAGATTTTAGATACCTTATAAGGTGTTAGTAGGTTTAGAAAGAAAAATCCAGAAGCCTTATCAGGTGTTTAAAGGACCCCTGGGTATCTATTTCCTAGAATGACAGAAAATGTTCTGTGTTTCAGTGATGTGCTGTGAGACACAAACATAAACTGTGGAGCAAAACTAGAAATGGAGAGATTCAGTTTGGATGTTAGGAAGAAATTCTCTACCAAGAGGGTGGTGAGAGACTGCCAGAGGTTGCCCAGGGAGGTGGTGGAAGCCTCATCCCTGGAGGTTTTTGCAGCCAGGCTGGAGATGGCTGTGAGCAACCTGCTGTGGTGTGAGGTGTCCCTGCCCACGGCAGGGGGGTTGGGACTGGCTGAGCCTTGAGGTCCTTTCCAACCCTGACAATTCTGATTCCATGATTCACTTTTAGCAGTGATAAGGATGGGAGATACTTCTAGACCTAGGAGAAAGAAAAAAATTCCAAAGCACTGGATTGAGGACTGAGATAGTCCTGGTCACCGAGGAAGCCACTTTACATCTATGGGGAGAGCATACAGCCAGAACGGCAACACTTCATCTGCAGTCTGCACAGATGCAGATGATGAAAGGTGTTGAGAATAGTTGGGGGAAGCAATACTTGAACCAGCAGCTCCCAAAGTTTTCTCTGCATCCCAACTCCATTTACCTTTTCAAAGTGCAAAACTCAAAGTTCTGGAATATTGGCTTGATCATTAAAAAGGGAACAGTGCCTGGAGAAATTACCCCTGTTATTGGATCTCTCATGGCAAAGGGAGTAAAGAAAAAGGTAGACAGGCATCTTTTTTATTGCTTTTCTTGGTAGAGGAGAGAATGGACACATATTACAAGGTTTAATAACATTTAGCCTCTCCCTGAGTGCAGGGGCAGGGGGAAAAGCACCACATAAGCAACCAAGAAATAGAAGCCACTTGTGCTGTTCATTTAGCAGAGCTCACATTTATTATTTACCTTCTCAAGTCTAATCCAGAGATTTGTTGTCAGATGAAGAACAATGCTGGTGCTTCTTGACTGCTACTGCTCCACAGGGCACTTCCTGAGTGCTGGAAGCCAAACTGTGACTTCTTTGCATTGTCAAGCTCATGACCAGTCTAAGAGAAGCCAAGGTATTGGCGGAGTCATGTATAATCAAAGAATGGGTTGGGTTGGAAGGGATCTGAAAGCTCATCCAGTTCCCACTCTCATGCCATGGGCAGGGACACCTCCCACCAGCCCAGGCTGCTCAAGACCTCATCCAGCCTGACCTCAAACACCTCCAGGCATGAGGCACCCACAACCTCCCTGGGCAACCTGTTCCAGGGTCTCACCACCCTCACTGCAAAGAATTTCTTCCTAATCTCCAGCCTCAGTCTCCCCTCTTCCAGCTCAAAGCCATTGCCCCTTGTCCCATCCTTGCAATCATTCTGTGCTCTTAATGCTACGTTACAGTCTGAAAGGAGAACTTCAGCCTAGAGCCTGACTGCAAAGACTGAAAGGAAAATAAATTACCATTGGATGTAAAAAGGAAACTAATGATCAGGTCTATAGAATTCTTTGGATTGCTAATGGGGTATAGAGCAGAGGCATAAAGAAGTTTTTCTCTCTTTTCTTCTTGTCTTGCTTCTCCTTAAAATTTTCTTCTCCTCACGGCCTTCCCAGGGGTATCTCTGTTTTGACTACTGTGTGAGGTAACAGGAAGGAAGGAGAGACTAGGGGAAGAGGTAAGCAGGACCCCTGGAACCATCCAGAGGGGTCTAAGGAGATTCTGTGTTGTTTATAAATTGCAAATATATCTATATTGTACCCAGATATTAGTGAGGTGGGTTGAGAACTGGTTGAAGGAAAGAAGTCAGAGAGTTGTGGTCAATAGGACAGAGTCTGGTTGGAGACCTGTATCAAGTGGAGTCCCTCAGGGGTCAGCACTGGGACCAGTTGTGTTCAATCTCTTCATCAACCACCTGGCTGAGGGCACAGAGGGCACTGGCAGCAGCTCTGCTGCTGGCACCAAGCTGGGAGCAGAGGCTGCCCCAGGAGGGTTGTGCTGCATTCAGCCAGACCTGGACAGGCTGAGTTGGGCAGGGAGAAATGGAATGAAGCTCAACAAGGGCAAGGGGAGAGGCTGGCACCTGGGGAAGAACCTCCCCAGGGAGCAGGACTGAGCTTGCTGGAAAGCAGGGAAGGGGAAAAGGCCCTGGGGGGAGCGAGGTCCTGGTGGGTGGGAGGTTGCCCAGGAGCTACCAATGTGCTCTGGTGGCCAAGGGCAGCCTGGGCTGGGTGAGAAGGGCTGTGGTGAGCAGGTCAGAGAGGTTCTCCTCACCCTCTGCCCTGCTGAGCCACATCTGGAATCTTGTGTCCAGTTCTGGGCCCCTCAGCTCAAGAAGGACCTCAGGGAACTGCTTGAGAGAGTCCAGCACAGAGCCACAAAGATGCTGAAGGCAGTGGAAGATCTTCCTTACGAGGAGAGCCTGAGGGAGCTGAGGGCTCTGGAGCTTGGAGAGGAGGAGCCTGAGGGGGAGCTCATTGCTGGGGATGAAGCTGTGCAGGGGGAGTGCCCAGAGGCTGGAGCCAGGCTCTGCTGGGGGATGCCCAAGGACAGCACAAGGGGCAGTGGTGGAAGCTGAGGGATAGAAAATTCCATGGAAACAGGAGGAAGAATTATTTCCCTGTGAGGGTGACAGAAGCCTGGCACAGGCTGCCCAGGGGAATTGTGGAGTCTCCCTCTCTGGAGATATTCCATCCCCACCTGGATGTGTTCCTGTGTGAGCTGCCCTGGGTGCCCCTGCTCTGGCAGGGGGGTTGGACTAGATGAGCTTTGGAGGTCCCTTCTAACCCCTAATATTCTGTGATTCTGTGATATATTGCATATTTTGTACACACTCATTTCATTTCACATATTCTAGATTGTGACTTGCTTGCAAACAGAGCTTCTTTTGCTTCCATCCCAAACTGAACTGCTCTGGTAAGTTTCTTTTTGCCCTAGGTCACTCTATAAGATACTTCCCATGAGGTAATCTCATGGTGTCTTTGTAGGCATCCCTGAGGGCTGCACACTTGTGTTGATAAAGAACTATTTCTGCTCCACAAGTGCTGCAAGGTGATTTGAAAACCAGTGGCCAAATCAGTTCTGCTTTGTGCTCAGAACCCTCAACAGGACAAACACAGAAAAGAAACAAAACTCTTTTGCCATTAGACAAACTGTTTGCCACCAAAGAAAAGGTGTAAAGAAGATCCTAAAACAGGACTAAAATATATATGTTTGTCTGTTTGTTGTTTTTCTTTGTTTGACTGTTTGTTGTTTTTTTGTTTGTCTGTTAGTTTTTTGTTTGGTTTGGTTTGCTTTGATTTGTGGTTTTTGTTTGCTTGCTTTGTTCTTGTTGTGGGGTTTTAGTTTTTGTTTTGTTTTGTTTTGTTTTGTTTTGTTTCTTTTTGATGGAAGATGCACAAAAAAAAAAAGACCAACCCTGACTGCTGTTGTTGAGGGATTACACTGAGTACATTCAGAAGGCAAAATCAATCACTGGGCAGACATGGCTCTGGTGGTGTTTTGCCACACCAAACAATAAATCAGCTTTGACTGCTGGATTTTTGAATGTGATTTGCTTTCACAGTTCACAGCTTCCCCTAACATTGTGATTTCACTTAGTGACACAGAAAAAAAACAATGCAGCTGCTGAGAGTCAGGAGATGTGACAGAGCTCAGCCCGTGGGGAAGGGATCTTGGACAGCACACAGCTCAGCCAGGCACTCCCTCTGCCTGTCAATGCATTCACCCACACTGTCAATGCAGACTGGGGTAGGGGGGTGCAAGAAAACAGCCCTGAGGAAAAGGCCTTGGGGGTGCTGGTGGGGGAGAAGCTGGCCAGGAGCAGGCAGTGTGAGCTTGCAGCACAGAAGGCCAAGGGCAGCCTGGGCTGCATCCGAAGCAGTGCTGCCAGCAGAGCCAGAGAGGTGATTCTGATGCTTGGCTCTGCTGAGACCTCACCTGCAGTGCTGTGTGCAGGTCTGGAGCCCTCAACACAGGAAGGACCTGGACCTGATGGAGAGGGTCCAGAGGAGGGCCATGAAAATGCTCAGGGGATTGGAGCAGCTCTGCTATGAGGACAGGCTAAGGGAGCTGGGGGTGTGCAGCCTGGAGAAGAGAAGGCTCCAGGGAGACCTCAGAGCAGCCTGCCAGGACCTGAAGGAGACTACAAGAAGGATGGAGAGAGACTGTTTGCAAAGGCCTGCAGGGACAGGATGAGGGACAATGGCTTCAAACTAGAGGAGAGTAGATTGAGATTGGATGTGAGGAACAAGTTCTGCACCAGGAGGGTGGTGGAACACTGCAACAGGTTGCCCAGGGAGGTGGTTGAGGCTCCATCCCTGGAGCTATTCAAGGTGAGGCTGGACAGGGCTGTGGGCAACTTGATCTGGTTGAGTATGTCCCTGCTGAGTGCAGAGGGACTTGGACTGGATGACTTTTGGAGGTCCCTTCTAACCCAGACCATTCATTTAAAGCTCTAACACAACAGCTTTTGCTTACCCAGAATTGCTCCTTAAGCCTTATGTGCAAGTCAGAATTTGTGGCAGTGTGAAACACTTCAGTTCCTGTGTTAAAGACATTTGCCATTTGTATCCTGCTTTGATTCCTTGCAGCTGAAGGCAGGATTAGCCTTTGATCCCTTCTGGAACGCAGCAACCTGGGATGCAATCATGGTTTTAAGTCTTGTTTCCACCTCTCCTTCAAAAGCTCTGTGGGCTGTCTAGGTCAGGACTAATAGCACAGCAAGGACAGGTCGAGTTGCATCACTCTGTGAGCATTCTCTGCTCTTGCTGCCAAGGCAGAACTTGTCCAAACCTTTTCCACTTGGTAATCTAAAGGCTGGCTGTGCACAGCTGGGCTTCAGGTGTTAAAGGACAGAATCACAGAATCAGACAGGTTGAAAAAGACCTCTGAGATCAGCAAGGCCAACCTATCACCCAGCACCATCTAATCAGCTAAACCATGGCACTAAGTTCCTCATCCAGTCTTATCTTAAACACTTCCAGGGATGATGAGTCTCCCAGGAGAGATCCTGTCTAACTAGCCTGATAGCCTTCCTTGAAGTTATGAACAAGTGGGTAGATGAGGGAGGAGCAGTGGGTGTCATACATCTTGATTTCAGCCAAGCTTTTGATGCTGTCTGCCATGACATCCTCATAGAACAGCTCAGGAGATGTGGCACAGATGGTTGGTCAGGGAGGTGGATTGCAAAGTGGCTCCACAACAGAGCTCAGAGGGTTGTCATCAGTGGCACAGAGTCACCTTGGAGGCCTGTGGCCAGTGGTGTCCCCCAGGGATCAGTACTGGGTCCAGTTTTGTTCAATATCTTTATCAGCGACCTGGCTGAGGGCATTGAGAGTGCCCTCAGCAAGTTCTGATGATACAAAACTGGGGGGTGGCTGACACCCCTCAGGCTGTGCTGCATCCAACATGACCTGGACAGGCTGAGAGCTGCCTGCAGGCAAACCTCATGACCCAGCTGGCTGTGTTTCTGTATGACCTGTGCTGGATTCTCTGGTCCTGCTCTGGCAGGGAAGTTGGACTGGAAGCTCTCCAGAGGTCCATTCAAACCCCTAACATCCTGTGAGCCTGTGGCCCTGTGACCACTTACACATCAACTGCAGCAGCTATGCACATAGGAGAATGCCCTTCTTGTTGGTCATGTTCCCCCATTGCTCTTTCCTCTTGTGTTGTGCTGCACTGCTGTGTCTTGCTCCTGCTCTTTGCATACTCCCTGAGCCACTACCACAACTGCAGTACCTCAGAAGCAGCACTGTGTGTTTCTAGAAGACGTGCAGTTCATGATCTCAATGTGACACTGAGTGCACCCTCAGCAGGTTTGCTGATGGCACCAAGCTGTGTGGTGCAGCAGACAGGCTGGAGGGAAGGGATCCATCCAGAGGGACCTGGACAGGCTGCAGAGCTGGGCACAAGCCAGCCTCAGGAGGGTCAACAAGACCAAGGGCAAGGTCCTGCATCAATCCCAAGCACAACTACAGACTGGGCAGGGACTGGCTGGAGAGCAGCCCTGAGGAGAGGGACTTGGGGGTGCTGGTGGAGGAGAAGCTCAACAGGAGCTGTCAGTGAGCACTTGCAGCCCAGAGAGCCAAGCAGAGCCTGGGCTGCATCAGGAGAAGTGTGGCCAGCAGGGCCAGGGAGGGGATTCTCCCCCTCTGCTCAGATCTGGTGAGACCCCACCTGGAGTACTGCATCCAGTTCTGGAGCCTCTGTTCCAAGAGGGCTATGGACATGCTGGAATGTGTCCAGAGAAGGGCCATGAGGATGAGCAGAGGGCTGGAGCTGCTCTGCTGTGAGGACAGACTGAGAGAGTTGGGGTTGTGCAGTCTGGAGAGGAGAAGGCTCCCAGGAGACCTTCTTGTGGCCTTGCAGGATCTGAAGGGTCCTACAAGAAAGCTGGGGAGGGACTTTTTAGGATCTCAGGGAGTGACAGGACTGGGGGGAATGGAATAAAGCTGGAAGTGGGGAGATTCAGGCTGGACGTGAGGAAGAAGTTGTTCCCCATGAGAGTGGTGAGAGCCTGGAATGGGTTGTGCAGGGAGGTGGTTGAGGCTCCATCCTCAGGAGGTGTTTGCAGCCAGGCTGGATGAGGCTCTGGCCAGCCTGATGTGGTGTGAGGTGTCCCTCCCCATGGCAGGGGTTTGGAACTGGATGAGCCTTGTGGTCCCTTCCAACCCTGACTGATTCTATGATTCTCTGATCTTAACAATCACTCCATGATAAAGATATTTTTTCTTCCACACCTATGGACATGCCAGTGATCCTGAACTCATTTTCATTGAATCAGGGAGGTGAGTAGGGAAACAGAGGAGCAGGAACTGTTTTAGCCCAGCCATGGCAGCTTAGATGCAAGATAAAGAATAGTCAAAGCCTCTTACCCTGCTCATGCACATAGTCACAGAATGGGCTGGGTGGGATGGGACCTCTTGAGCTCATCCTGCCCAAACCCCTCTGCAGCAGGAGCATCCTCAACTAAATCATGTTGCCCAGAGCCCTGTCCAGCCTCACCTTCAATATCTCTACAGAAGGAGATTTTCTGAGTTTGCTATGAAGAAATGAAGAGTTTAATAGAAAAACAAAAAAAAAAAGCATCAAAACCCAAACAAAATTATTAAGTAGTGCAGCACTGTGAAGGATTACTGAACTTCTGTGGGAAGATAAGCTGCTTAGAGAAGGAAATCAGAAGGTTATACAGAATTTAGAGGCTGTGGCTTTTGGCTGAAATATAATGAAGGGGTTAGCTGCAGGATCACAACAGTTTTGTAAACATGAGGAAGCACCAAGTGCCCCTGAACAGAGAGAAGTTCTCTTCAGCATCCAATTAGTCCATGCCAGTTTGCATCATGTTAAGCATCCAAGTGCAACAAACCTGTGTGACAGGGCTAAAACTTATTCATGGGTGGGGTCACAGGATCCCAGGGGTTGGAAGGGACCTCTGGAGAGCTTCCAGATGAACCTCCCTGCCGGAACAGGACCAGAGAACCCACTACAAGGCACACAGGAACACATTCAGACGGGTCTTGAAAGGCTCCAGACAAGGAGACTCCACAACCTCTCTGGGCAGCCTGCTCCAGGCCTCTGGTACCCTCCCAGGGAAGAAGTTCCTCCTCCTGCTGAGGTGGAACCTCCTGGGCTGCAGTTTCCATCCATTGCCTCTTGTCCTATGCCAGGCTGCAGCTGAGCAGAGCCTGTCCCTGTCCCCTCCCTCCTGACCCCCAGCCCTCAGCTCTTGAGAGACATTGAGCAGATCCCTCTCAGCCTTCTCCTCTCCACACTAAGCACCCCCAGGGCTCTCAGCCTCTCCTCCCCAGGCACTGCTCCAGGCCCTTCAGCATCCTTGCAGCCCTCCCTTGGACTCTCTCCAGCAGCTCCCTGTCCCTCCTGACCTGGGCAGCCCAGAGCTGGATGCAATATTGCAGGGCAGGTGTGAGCAGGGCAGAGCAGAGGGGGAGGAGAAGCTCCCTGCCTCTGCTGGCCACACTCCTCTGAATGCCCCCCAGGACCCCCTTGGCCTTCTTGGTCCCCAGGGCACATTGCTGTGCCATGCAGAACTTGCTGCCCACCAGCACTCCCAGCTCCTTCTCCTTGGGGCTGCTCTCCAGCAGATCCCCTCCTAACCTGTCCTGCTGCAATTTATTCTTCCTGCCCATGGTCAGGACTCTGCACTTAACCTTCTTGAACCTCAGTAGGTTCCTCTCTGCCCAGCTCTCAGTCTGTCCAAGTCTTACTGAGTGGTTGCACAACCTTCAGCTAAGCCTCCCAGTCTGGTATCATCATTTCCCCTACGGAGTGCTTTGTGCTTCCAGTCCTCCAGCAGCAGTGCTGAATTATGCTGCCTAAAAGCATTCAAAGAATCTCATGGACACACAGTTTGGGAAAAGCTAGGACTTTTCCCACATCCCTGGTGACAAGTGAAATTTTTAATGCCTTTTAATTTTCATAGATTCACCACTGTCAAGGGTTGAGGTTGGGCTGGGCACTAAACTAATACCAGAGGCTATTAACTCCTCTCCCTCTCCCTCTCCCTCTCCCTCTCCCTCTCCCTCTCCCTCTCCCTCTCCCTCTCCCTCTCCCTCTCCCTCTCCCTCTCCCTCTCCCTCTCCCCTCTCCCTCTCCCTCTCCCTCTCCCTCTCCCTCTCCCTCTCCCTCTCCCTCTCCCTCTCCTTCTCCCTTTCCTCTCGTCTTAGCTAGGGAGGAACATTTTAGGGTGTCAGGTAGGGATAGGAGCAGGGGGAATGGAGCAAAACTAGAAATGGGGAGATTCAGATTGGATGTTAGGAAGAAATTCTTCCCCATGAGGGTGGTGAGAGACTGGCAGAGGTTGCCCAGGGAGGTGGTGGAAGCCTCATCCCTGGAGGTTTTTGCAGCCAGGCTGGAGGTGGCTGTGAGCAACCTGCTGTGGTGTGAGGTGTCCCTGCCCATGGCAGGGGGGTTGGAACTGGCTGATCCTTGAGGTCCCTTCCAACCCTGACAGTTCTATGCCCCAGCACTGTCACTACAAGCAGCAGACTCTGTCTGAGAAAAGAACAAACCCTTCACTTCAGAATGTGCAGTTACCTAGAAGAGCCTGAGCTAAAAACTAAAACGTCCTGAGCAGAGAATTGTCTCTGCAGTAGCTCAAAGCAGGAGAAGCATTTATTGTAAAAGGATTGCCTTGGATGCCCTCTCTGGCATTTTATTAACTCTCTGTAAAGAAACACTCTGCTGTTAGGGGCTGATATAATCTGCAGCAAATAATAATCATTTAGCAGCTGTTCCTTGCACAAAACATGTTTCCTCTGAAGAAAAATAACCATGCAGGTGGCTGAGAGTAATGTGTGCCTTGTGCTACAAGGCAGATAATGCTTAGCCATCAAAGTAAGCTGGGTAGATGTAGGAAAGCCTCACAGGACCACAGGATGGGAGGGGTTGAAAGGGGCCTCTGGAGATCTTCCAGTCCAACCCCCCTGCCAGAGCAGGACCAGAGAACCCACCACAGCTCATACAGGAATGCATCCAGATGGGTCTTGAAAGTCTCCAGAGAAGGAGACTCCACAACCTCTCTGGGCAGCCTCCTCCAGGGCTCTGGGAACCTCACAGTGAAGAAGTTCCTCCTCATGTTGAGCTGGAACCTCCTTTGCTGGAGTTTCCATCCATTGCCCCTTGTCCTATCCCAGGGTGCAAGTGAGCAGAGGCTATCCCTTCCCTCTTGACTCCCCAGCCCTCAGATATTTATTAATATTGATTAAATCCCCTCTCAGTCTTCTCCTTTCCAGGCTAAAGAGCTCCAGGGCTCTCAGCCTCTCCTCACAGGACAGTGCTCCAGTCCCACAAGCATCCTGGTAGCTCTTCTTTGGACTCTTTCAAGTAGATCTCTGAAAGTAAGGGAATCAGAAGTGAGGAAAGTGTCAGCTTTTTGTAACAGATAATCTTCTGGGGTCATTGATTTAAGGAGCAAAAGAGCCCAGTTTTTCCTCCTCCATGAAAGGGGATAGAATGCTAAAGATGAGCTCCAAAGGTCTCTTGAGAGCTCCCTGCTCAGCCTAGGAAAGGTACAGGAGTATCCATTGAGATGGCAAAATGTATGTCCCAACATGAAGGGCTCCAGCTCCTTCCTTCCTCAGCTATCAGAGTAGCTCTCTGTAATAAGCCAAGCTGGAGGAGACATTCCTCTGACTGAAGGCCATCTGGAGCTCCATTTAATAGACAATTTTACATTGGAAAGGGCTGTACCCCCAAATCACCACTGCCTGCAGGTTTATAGATGCTTTCCAGTTTGCCCCTCTTGCTCTTGATGGGATTTTCTCTCATCTTTCACTAAACACCTGGGAATTCATTTGTCCCTTGTGTTCCTGATGGGATTCTCTCTCATCTTTCCCTAAGCACCTGGGAATTCCTTTGCCCCTTGTGTTCTTGATGGGATTCTCTCTCATCTTTCCCTAAGCACCTGGGAATTCCTTTGCCCCTTGTGTCCTCGATGGGATTCTCTCTCAACTAAACCTCTGGGACCTCCATGCATTTTTCTCCCTGGATTTTTACAAGGAAATGTTGTGGTCTGATGAGCAGACAGATCCAAAAAGAGCCAAAAGAAAACTGCTCACACAAAGGATTGGGCAGGAATAGGAAGTTGAAATGGAAAGGCTATTTATATGTACTATAGTGCTACAGTGGTAGAGTGCAAAGCACAGCAAAGAATATAAAATACACCAAAATCCACAGCCTGGGCTTAACACAGAACCCCAGGAAGCCAAACCTCCCTCTATACCTGGCCAACAAAACCCAGGCTTCCATGCCCCCTTCCCCACCAAGTTTCTCTACCTTCCACACCACTCCATTTGTGATGCAGCACAGCATTCAGCTTGGCAGCTCCAGGTCCCCATTAAGCCTCTCCAGGCCTAATTGGCAACATTGCTAAAGTCAACCAGGATCTTAGTCCCCTGCCAGGGAGAGAAGAACCTGCTTGTCCTTCCCAGGAGGAGAAAAGTAGGGGAAAAAAAGTAAGAAAGTAACTTTGCAGCCAGATTTTCACAGCATCACAGAATGTTAGGTGCTGGAAGGGACCTCAAAAACTCACCCAGTCCAACCCCCCTGCCAGAGCAGGGGCACCCAGGGCATCTCACACAAGAACACATCCAGGCAGGTCTTGAATATCTCCAGAGAAGGAGACTCCACAACCCCCCTGGGCAGCCTGTGCCAGTCTTCTGTCACCCTCCCAAGGAAATAATTCTTCTTCCTGTTTCCATGGAACTTCCTCTGCCTCAGCTTCCACCACTGTCCCTTGTGCTGTCCTTGGGCATCCCCCAGCAGAGCCTGGCTCCAGCCTCTGGGCACTCCCCCTGCACAGCTTCATCCCCAGCAAGGAGCTCCCCCTCAGGCTCCTCCTCTCCAAGCTCCAGAGCCCTCAGCTCCCTCAGGCTCTCCTGCTGAGGAAGATCTTCCACTGCCTTCAGCAGCTTTGTGGCTCTGTGCTGGACTCTCTCAAGCAGTTCCCTGAGGTCCTTCTTGAGCTGAGGGGCCCAGAACTGGACACAAGATTCCAGATGTGGCCTCAGCAGAGCAGAGCAGAGAGAGGGTTTTATAGAGATGCAGGACTTACAGGGATGAATTATGAAGATTACACTTTCTGCTACACCTCCTGAACCCTTCTAGCTTCTGGAGGTCTGTACCTCTGTGGTGTTCTTAAAGGCAACTCCACAGGAAGGAGGTCTGACATCCTTCTGCTCCCTTCTACTCTTCAAATAAGAGTTACACTTAAAATTCTTTGCTAATTAAGCAAGGAAGCTGTGTTTTGTGGTGCTGTGTGAGAATGGAAGAAATTCTTCCCAGAAAGAGAGATTGGCCATTGGAATGTGCTGCCCAGGGAGGTGGTGGAGTCAGCATCCCTGGAGGTGTTCAAAATGAGATAGGATGAGGCCCTTAGTGCCTTGGTGTAGTTGCTTAGATGGTGCTGGGTGATAGGTTGGACTTGATGACCTCTGAGGTCTTTCCCAACCTGGGGAATGCTGTGATTCTGTAATGTGTATTGCATATCCCTGCCAAATGACAGCAAATGTTTGGCATTCCAAAACACCTGGTAAAATAAAAAAGGAAGAAAGAGAATTGCTCTCTGGAGCTCCCATGCCACACGTAATGAGTGGGAAAGGAAGCTAGGAAGGCTCTGACCTTGTACCTCATGCTGTGGAATCAGAGCTTAGCTTGGGCAGGGACCTGCAGCAGCTGTTGCTTTGAACATCAGTTTCACAGGTCATGAGCTGCAGAGGAAAGGAGGTAGGGAGGTGGAGAGAGACAGTAGTGGTGAAGAAGAGCATTGCTGCTATTCAGAGCAGCCTGGAAATTAAAGATCATGACAGGCTACTTCCAGTGAGAGCAACACTCAAAGGTGCTGGAAGCTTCCATGGCTGCAGAGTGTTAATTAAACACATGGCAAACAGAAAACTTTGGAGGATGGAGACTGCAGCCCTGAAAAATCCAGACCATGTCCTCAAAGACCAGCTCTGCTTTTCCACCAAAAGAATTCATTTACTTCAATATGTTGGCTTCTTATTGTTTTAAAGGCAGCCAAACTGCTCAGAATCTCCTCTGGAGACTTTCCAACCCCAGATGGATGCATTCCTGGGCAGACTGCGCTGGGTGATACTGCTCTGGCAGGGGGGTTGGACTGGATGATCCCTGGAGGTCCCTTCCCACCTCTAATGCACTATGAGACTGTGATATTGTGAGTCAGACCTGGGATATCTTGCAGTAACAGTCTCACAAACCCAGAGCTCTCTGCATTTTCCCTACCAGAGATTGCACCCTGACAACACAAAAGCTTCATTAGGAGTTGATAATCACAAAATCACAGAATTGTCAGGGTTGGAAGGGACCTCAAGGATCATCCAGGTCCAACGCCCCTGCCATGGGCAGGGACACCTCACACCACAGCAGGTTGCTCACAGCCACCTCCAGCCTGGCTGCAAAAACCTCCAGGGATGAGGCTTCCACCACCTCCCTGGGCAACCTCTGCCAGTCTCTCACCACCCTCATGGGGAAGAATTTCTTCCTAACATCCAATTTGAATCTAGTTTTGCTCCATTCCCCCTGCTACTCTTCCTACCTGACACCCTAAAAAGTCCCTCTCCAGCTTTCTGGTAATGCTCAGCTTGACACCTGGCAGACATTGAGTGGTGCCTGTGGGCCCAGAAGTTCTCAGTGAACCATAAAGCTGCTGAGTTTGGAAGAGACCTTTGAAACCACCAAGCCCAGCTGCTCCCCTGGAGCTCACAATCCCAACACTACTGCCACTGAACCATGTCCCTAAACAGCACATTTCTTTTAAACACCTGTCCAAAGAACCCTCACTGCAAAGAAATCTTTCCTCATGCCCAACCTGGACCTGCCCTGCCTTACTTGTTTCTAATTAGCCTTCCAGCCAATTACAAACTGGTGGCAGGGTGTAAATGGAGCCCTGTAGGGAGCCATTTGGATTTTGGCTTCCTGCAGCAAGTGGCTTAGTAGTTGGATCCCCTTCCCTTAGACTGGAATGTTATTTAAGGAGCTCTCACCTCCTCTTTTGTAAGGGAACCCTGAGTGGGAGATTCTCCCTTTGTGAGTGGGTGCATGTTTGGGTCAGCTTAATGAGTAGTGTAGCAGCAGACTCCCAAACCTGCAATATTAGAGTGTTGAAAGGACTGCCAAGGAATTATAAGAAGTTCACATTTTCAGGTGGCTTTTGCTCTCTGTTTTGTGGGTGCCTCAGCTTGCCCCAACAAGCTTAGTGTGGCCCAAGAGGGATCCAAAGATGAATCAGAAAATGGTCTGGTTTGGAAGGGAGCTCCAAAGCTCATCCAGTCTAACTGCCTCTGCACTCAGCAGGGACATCCCCAACTAGATCAGGTTTCCCACAGCCCTGCCCAGCCTCACCTTCAATATCTCCAGGGATGGAGTCTCAGCCACCTCCCTGGGCAACCTGTTCCAGTGTTCCACCATGGTGTAGAACTTGTTCCTAACATCCAATCTCAATCTCTCCTCTAGTTTGAAGCCATTGTCCCTAGTCCTGTCCCTGCAGGCCTTTGCAAACAGTCTCTCTCCATCCTTCCTGTAGTCCCCTTCAGGTCCTGGCAGGCTGCTCTGAGGTCTCCCTGGAGCCTTCTCTTCTCCAGGCTGAACACCTCCATCTCCCTCAGCCTGTCCTCAGAGCAGAGCTGCTCCAACCCCCTGAGCATTTTCATGCCCCTCCTCTGGACCTGCTCCATCAGGTCCATGTCCTTCCTACCTTGAGCGCTCCAGACCTGGATGTATCACTCCAGGTGAGGTCTCAGCAGAGCAGAGCCAAGTGTCAGAATCACCTCTCTGGCTTTGCTGGCAGCCCTGCTTTGGACGCAGCCCAGCCTGCCCTTGGCTTTCTGTGCTGTAAGCTCACACTGACTGCTCCTGTCCAGCTTCTCACCCCCCCAGGCATCCCCAAGTAATTTTCCTCAGGACTGCTTTCTATCCCCTCCTCCCTCAGTCTGTGTTGACAGTGAGGATTGTGAAGGGAATGTGGTTTGAACAGGAGTTGATCTGCAAATACAGATTTTCAGGCTGGTTGTGGCTATAACTAAGTACATTAGGCACATTACCACTCCTGTGAAGACAGACTGAGAGAGTTGGGGCTGTTGAATCTGCAGAAGAGAAGGCTCTGAGGGGAACTTCTCATGGCCTTCCAGTATCTGAAGAGGGCTCCAAGAAAGCTGGGGAGGGACTTTTTAGGGTGTCAGGTAGGGAGAGGAGCAGGGGCATGGAGCAAAACTAGAAATGGAGAGACTGAGATTGGATGTTAGGAAGAAATTCTTCCCCATGAGGGTGGTGAGAGACTGGCAGAGGTTGCCCAGGGAGGTGGTGGAAGCCTCATCCCTGGAGGTTTTTACAGCCAGGCTGGATGTGTATGCTGGTTTGAGGCCAGCCAGAACATCTCTTGCCCCGAAAGGGACAAAAGAATGAGACTCACGCAAACGGATTGGAGAGTGATGGAAAGTTTAAATGGAAAAGCAATTGGTGAAACTACAGAAAAAACTACAAAGCATAGTGGCAAAGAACATCCTAAAGCATACAGAGTCCCTTACACAATTCCCAGAGGCTTCCAATCCTTCACTTCTCCCCACATGAGGGTCTACCCAAATCCCCCAGGGCTCTTTCTTCCCCCCCTCCACTGCTAGGCAAGTCTCAGGCTGGCCAGGTCTGAGACTGCCCCCCCCTCCATTCTCCTCCTGGCATTAGGCCTAGTCAGGCCTAAGTGGCCTTGAGGATACTTCCTTGGCATTACCTGATAAGAGAGAGCATCTCCCATGGGAGCAGAGAGGGAAGAAAGAGGAAGAGAATGACTCTGCAGATGGCTTTATAGGGCACAGGATTTATGGGTAGAAATACGCCGTTTCTGTGTCCACCCCTCTTGGGTGAGCACCCAGGACACCAGAGGTGTATCTCATGCGGCAGTGGCAGGGGGCACCCAGCCTGAACTGCCACATCCCACCCCTTATTTCATACCCATAATTCCTGCACCCAAAACATATCATCAGATCAGAGACAGTTCTTAGATGACATGTCTGGCAAAGTCCAGGTCCTCATCTGGGCCTCCTTCCAAAAGGTCTGTCCCTCGGGCTCAGGTCACAGTTCCAGTTCATTCCAGCTCTTCTCCCTCATCCTGTGGAACCTCCCAGCGACGCAGAGTTCATTCTTCTGCACGGTGAACTCTTCATGGATCCGATGGAGCATCCTGGCCACCTGGAAACAACCTCACAACTTCTCAATCAAACATCAATCTCCATCCACTCAAGCGGCATGTCTCCACCCCTTGGGACAATCGAGTCAGAACAATCAGGCTCACCGACTCGACTCCTTCCACCCCTTGCAGGCAACAGCACGCTGAGACTTTCCAAAGCTGCACGGACCTTTCCCAAGCCCAGTGCTGACCGCTTCCAGCCGCGGCCCAAGGCTAATATGGATACACACCGCGCACAGGCACACCGCTCCCCTGAGCGTACGCATGCCGAGGCATGGAGGCATCCGGCTACACAGCCCTCCCCCGAGAGGGAGTGGCTGCACTGCAACCCGCCGAGAAGAGAGGCGGAGCCAGGTGCTTAGGCGCCATTTTCGGAATGCGTCCGAAAGTCAGGGGAGAGATAACTGCCACAATGTGGCTGTGAGCAACCTGCTATGGTGTGAGGTGTCCCTGCCCATGGCAGGGGGGTTGGAACTGGTTGAGCCTTGAGGTCCCTTCCAACCCTAAAAATTCTATGATTACACCCAAGAACTGGTTGCTCTGAGTTTTCCAGTGGAAATAAAAACCGAAATAGGCCATGAATCACAGGGCACTGATTTATTCTTCAGAGGAAGGATTTACAATCTATGTCTGGGTGGGAACTGTCTTCAAGCAGCTCCTTCCAGAACTGGTTCACTCTTACCTTCAGTAAATCTATTCTTAGTGGTGCTTTCTTTTCCTCCCAAAGATGAGGAAGGAGACTTTCTTGGAGGTAAAAATGCAGAACTCCCAGTGCTCAAACTTCAGGAAAGTAGCACTTCTGCAGTTTCCATAGGAACAACTCAGAAAAATGCCACCTGGCTGGCATTCGCAGGGCACTCTGCCAGCAGCTGCAGCTCCTGGCTGGCTGTCACTTGTTGTTCCTTCTTCCCCATTTCTCACTTCTTTTACTATTGCCAATGCAAGGAGCTGAGGCACCAGAATGATGTAGGGAGTAGCACCTGGTTGGTGTTTTTCCAGACAGATCAGTCCCCAGTCCCCAGTCCCCAGTCCCTGGCTTGCCACAAAAATGTTTTTGCAAGTAGTGAGATGAGTAAGGAAACACAGAGGAGCAGGAACTGTTTGATCACAGCCATGGCAGCTTAAATGCAATTAATGGCCAAAGACTCTTACCCTGCTCATGCACATAGATCACAAAATGGTCTGGGTTGGAAGGGATCTCCAAAGCTCATCCAGTCCAAGCCCCTCTGCACTCAGCAGGGACATCCCCAATTAGATCAGGTTGCCCAGAGCCCTGTCCAGCCTCACCTTCAATATCTCCAGGGATGGAGCTTCAACCACCTCCCTGGGCAACCTGTTCCAGTGTTCCAGCACCCTCCTGGTGCAGAATTTATTCCTCACATCCAATCTCAATCTGTTCTGCTCTAGTCTGAATCCATTGTCCCTAGTCCTGTCCCTGCAGCCCTTTGCAAACAGTCTCTTTCCATCCTTCTTGTAGCCTCCTTCAGGTCCTGGCAGGCTGCTCTGAGGTCTCCCTGGAGCCTTCTCTTCTCCAGGCTGAACATCCCCAGCTCCCTCAGCCTGTCCTCATAACAGAGCTACTCAAACCCCTTGATCATTTTTGTGGTCTTCCTCTGGACCCTCTCCATCTTTTCCCTGTCCTTCTGGGCAGTGAGGGATATTACACAGAATGACAGAATGGTCCAGGCTGGAAGGGAGCTCTAAAGCTCATCCATTCCAAGCCCTCTGCACTCAGCAGGGACATCCCCAACTAGATCAGGTTGCCCACAGCCCTGTCCAGCCTCACCTTGAATTCTCCAGGGATGGGACCCCAAACAATGGTGTATGGTGACACATCCAGTTGGCAGTCAGTCACTAGTGGTGTCCCCCAGGGATTAGTGCTGGGCCCCATCCTGTTCAATATCTTTATTGATGATCTGGATGAGGGGATGGAGTCCATCATCAGTAAGTTTGCAGATGACACCAAGTTAGGAGCAGGTGTTGATCTGTTGGAGGGTAGGAGAGCTCTGCAGAGGGACCTTGCCAGGCTGGATGGGTGGGCAGAGTCCAATGGGATGAGACTGAACAAGGCTAAGGGCAGGGTTCTACACTTTGGCCACAACAACCCCAAGCAGTGCTACAGGCTGGGGATAGAGCACCTGGAGAGCAGCCAGACAGAGAGGGACCTGGGGGTGCTGGTGGACAGCAGCTGAACATGAGCCAGCAGTGTGCCCAGGTGGCCAAGAGAGCCAATGGCATCCTGGCCTGCATCAGGAATGGTGTGGCCAGCAGGACAAGGGAGGTCATTCTGCCCTGTGCAGCACTGGTCAGGCCACACCTTGAGTCCTGTGTCCAGTTCTGGGCTCCTCAAGTCAAGAGAGATGTTGAGGTACTGGAAGGTGTCCAGAGAAGGGCAAGGAGGCTGGGGAGGGGTCTGGAGCACAGCCCTGTGAGGAGAGGCTGAGGGAGCTGGGGGTGTTTAGCCTGGAGAAGAGGAGGCTCAGGGCAGACCTCATTGCTGTCTACAACTCCCTGAAGGGAGGTTGTAGCCAGGTGGGGGTTGGGCTCTTCTCCCAGGCAACCAGTGACAGAAGGAGAGGACATAGTCCCAAGCTGCTCCAGGGGAGGTCTAGGATGGATGTTAGGAGGAAGTTCTTCACAGAGAGGGTGATTGCCCATTGGAATGTGCTGCCCAGGGAGGTGGTGGAGTCACCATTCCTGGAGATGTTCAAGAGAACCCTGAATGAGGCACTTGGTGCCATGGTCTGGTTGATTGGCTAGGGTTGGGTGATAGGTTGGACTGGATGACCTTAAGGTCTCTTCCAACCTGGTTGATTCTATGATTCTATGATTCTAACCATCTCCCTGGACAACCTGTTGAACTTCATTCAACACAGTCAAGAGCCAGTTATTAGTTACAGCAATACATAACCCAACAACCATTTCCCCATAACTGCAGAGAATTCAGAAGCTGCACAAAAGAGGTCAAGCTTTTTGGTCATGAGACAATTGCAACTGCAGCTAAACCCACTGGAAGTGAATCTCTAGATGGGTGAAGACAGGTTAATACAGAACAGTCCATATCCTGTGACCTTTCTCAACTTAACAGCAGCTTAAGCCCTCTTGCAAGAAATGTTAACATCATCTTGAACTGTGCCACAAAGCTACACAGCTTCACAGAATGCCTGACCACTCTTCCAGGAAAAAAATACCGTTCCTAATATCCAACTTCAACCTCCTCAGGCACAATTTCAAGACCCCTGATGACAACATTCTTTTAAGTGTTTATAATCATGGAATGGTCTAGGTTAAGAGGGACCTCTGAAGATCACAGTATTGTCAGGGTTGGAAGGGAGCTCAAGGCTCATCCAGTTCCAACCCCCCTGCCATGGGCAGGGACACCTCACACCACAGCAGGTTGCTCACAGCCACCTCCAACCTGGCTGCAAAAACCTCCAGGGATGAGGCTTCCACTACCTCCCTGAGCAACTTCTGCCAGTCTCTCACCACCCTCATGGGGAAGAGTTTCTTCCTAAAATCCTAAATCCTAAAATCCTAACATCCAATCTGAATCTCCCTGCTTCCAGTTTTGCTCCATTCCTCCTGCTCCTCTCCCTACCTGACACCCTAAAAAGTCCCTCCCCAGCTTTCTTGTAACCCACTTCATATACTGGAAGGCTACAAAGAGGTCTCCTGGGATCCTTCACTTCTCCAAACTGAACAATCCCAACTCTCTCAGCCTGTCCTTATAGAAGAGGAGCTCCAGCCCTCTGCTCATCCTCATGGCCCTTCTCATCTAGCCCAAAGCCTTGTGCAGTGCCTCAGCTTGCCCCAATGAGCTTAGTGTGGCCCAAGGGGTCGCAAAGATGAATCATAAAATGGTCTGGGTTGGAAGGGAGCTCCAAAGCTCATCCAGTCCAACCCCCTCTGCACTCAGCAGGGACATCCCCAACCAGATCAGGTTGCCCACAGCCCTGTCCAGCCTCACCTTCAATATCTCCAGGGATGGGACCCCAACCACCTCCCTGGGCAACCTGTTGCAGTGTTCCACCACCCTCATAGTAAAGAGCTTATTCCTAATGTTAATGTTAGGAGTCTGCTGGACTATCTTGTCCAGCTCACTGATGCTGATTTGAAATCCTGACAGCACAGGAAATGAGTAATAGAAGAAACTGCAGTGCTGGATTTGGCCATCTGGCATCCTTTGTCCTCAGGAGTCTGGGATGAGAGCCCCGTGTGAGACATTGCCCTGCCTTGGTTAGTGAGCACACAGAACGATGTAGTGGAACCAGTCAGTGATTTACAGCACCATCAGTTCAGCCCAGTGGTGACTTCTGTGCCATGTTAAGCAGTTCTGTGTTCTTCATGACTTTGGAGAAAACAGGAAGAAGTCAGAGAGTTCAGAATCTGGCGGGGCTTGCAGAAACCTGGGGAGGCACTGTTTGCAAAGGTCTGGAGTGATAGGGTGAGATGAAATGGCTTCAGTCTAGAATCATAGAATCATAGAATCAAAGAATCATAGAATCAGTCAGGACCTCAAGGATCAGCCAGTTCCAACCCCCTGCCATGGGCAGGGACACCTCACACTACAGCAGGCTGGCCAGAGCCTCATCCAGCCTGGCTGCAAACACCTCCAGGGATGGGGCCTCAACCACCTCCCTGCACAACCCATTCCAGGCTCTCACCACTCTCATGGGGAAAAACTTCTTCCTCATGTCCAGCCTGAATCTCCCCACTTCCAGCTTTATTCCATTCCCCCCCAGTCCTGTCACTCCCTGAGACCCTAAAAAGTCCCTCCCCAGCTTTCTTGCAGGACCCTTCAGATCCTGGAAGGCCACAAGAAGGTCCCTTCCAACCCCTAACATTTTGTGATTCTGTGGGAAAATAAAGTTCTTGATATGTCTTGATGAAAACCCCAGAATGTAAAGACCACTCCAACATGGCTTTGATGAAAACCAGATGTAGGTATTCAAACAATATGAGGCTTTGATTATTTCTTAATGCTGCTCCTTTAAAGATTTCCCTGAACAGTCATATTCCAAGGATCTTTTTTTTTTTTTTTTTCAGGAAAAAGCTTTTTAAAGGAAAGATGCAAACTGTTAGGTTTTCAGTGCTCATCCAATGGTGTTTTAAGAGGGATGTACTCCACTGCATCGCATTCACAGCTGCTGAATTCAGCAGGAGAGGGAAATTGAATTAGGCTGCTCCAAGCTCAGCCTGCACAACATCCTACATTTACTTGGAATGAAAAAAAAAAGAATAAAATGTTGCTCAGTTCACTGTGCAGATGGTGAAAGTGTCATCAGCATTTTGAATTTTAGCAAGATATGTTAAAACCAAAACAACAACAAACAAACAAACAAGGGGACATTGAAATTTTCAGTCCCAGACAGTCCCAAAGATTTTATTCCTCCCTTTATTTTCTTTCTTTATTTTGTTTTGTTGGCTTGGTTTGGTTTTTGTTTCGGTTTGGGTTGGGTTTTGGTTTGGTTTAGTTTTTGATTTTGCTTGGCTTGGTTTGGTTTGTTTGTTTTTGTTTTGGTTTGTTTGGTTTTGGTTTGGTTTGGGTTTTGGTTTGGTTTGGGTTTTGGTTTGGTTTCGTTTTTGGTTTGCCTTGTTTTGTTTTGGTTTGGTTTCGGTTTTGTTTTGGTTTGGTTTGGTTTTTGGTTTGGTTTGGTTTGGTTTTTGCTTTGATTTGTTTTGGGTTTTGTTTTGGTTTGTTTTTTGTTTTGTTTTGGTTTGGTTTGGTTTTTGTTTTGGTTTGGGTTTTGGTTTGGTTTGGTTTGGTTTAGTTTGGTTTTTGTTTAGTTTTGGTTTGGTTTATGGTTTGGTTTGGTTTGGTTTGGTTTTTGGTTTGGTTTGGTTTGGTTTTTGTTTGTTTTGGTTTGGTTTAGTTTGTTTTTTGTTTAATTTTGGTTTGGTTTTTTTTTGTTTGGTTTAGTTTGTTTTTTGTTTAGTTTTGGTTAGGTTTTTGTTTTGGTTTGGTTTTTGTTTTGGTTTGGTTTTTTGGTTTGGTTTGGTTTTTTGGTTTGGTTTGTTTGGTCTGTTTTTTGCTTTGGTTCGTTTTGGTTTGTTTTTTGTTTTTGTTTTTTTTTTTTTTTTGTTTGGTTTGGGTTTTGGTTTGCTTCTGTTTTGGTTTGGTTTGGTTTAGTTTGGGTTTTGGTTTGGTTTGGTTTCGTTTGGTTTGGTTTTGTGCAGTATTTCACAGGGCTCAGTTTCACTTTGCTGGGGTTATTTGTATCCCACTCTCCCTTATTATGCATAAGCAAATCAGAGTTTTCTTAGCTAGACCTCATTGCTCTGCAGGCATTTTGCTCAGAGCACTGCTGATGATGATACAAACCTGGGGGGAGATCTGGACAGGCTGAGAGCTGGGTGCAGGCAAACCCCATGAGGTTCAATCAGGACAGGTGCAGGGTCCTGCATCCGGGGAGGAACAACAGCAGGCAGCAGGACAGGTGAGAGGCTGCCCTGCTGGAGAGCAGCTCCACAGAGAAAGACCTTCTATTGAGGTGCCCAAAACTGGACACAGTACTCAAGGTGTGGCCTCATCAGAGCTGAGTACAAGGGGACAGTCACCAAGGCTGACTAGAGGGGAAGGATCACCTCTCTTGATTTGATGGAGATGCTTTTCCTAACACAGCCCCAAAGGCTGTTGGCTTTCCTTGCCACCAAGATGTGTTGCTGACTCCTAGTCAGCTGCTTATCCACCAGGCCCAGCAGATCTTTTCCTGCCAAGCTGCTTTCTAACCTCTTGGTCCCCAGCATGTGCTGGTGCTGGGTGCTATTCCTTAGGATATGAGCCTTGGTATTTAGAATCATAGAATTATCAGTTTTGGAAGGGAGCTCAAGGCTCAGCAAGTCCCAACCCCCCAGCCATGGGCAGGGACACCTCACACCATAGCAGGTTGCTCACAGCCACCTCCAGCCTGGCTGCAAAAACCTCCAGGGATGAGGCTTCCACCACCTCCCTGGGCAACCTCTGCCAGTCTCTCCCCACCCTCATGGGGAAGAATTTCTTCCTAACATCCAATCTGAATCTACCCATTTCTACTTTTGCTCCATTTCCCCTGCTCCTGTTCCTACCTGACACCCTAAAATGTCCCTCCCCAGCTCTCTGGTAATGCTCAGCTTGACACCTGGCAAACATTAAGTGATGCCTGTGGGCCCAGAAGTTCTCATTGAACCATGTTTGGAAGAGACCTTTGAAACCATCAAGCCCAACTGCTCCCCTAGAGCTCACAATCCAACTGGATGGCCACATGAAGGTCTCCTTCAAGCCTTCTCTTCTCCAAACTGAACAACTCCAACTCTCTCATCCTCTCTCCCTTTGTTGAACATCAGGAAGGTGCTGTTCATCCATTTCTTAAGCTTGTCAAGATCCCTCTGAATTCTTGATGTGAAAAAAAAAAAAAAGTCCATAGGGTGAAGAAAATTTTCTGTATTGCTTTCCTCTTTATATGTATATTTTCTTTTTGGCACAGAGTTACTGCCTTTGATCAAGGCTGGGAAACCAAATGAGGAAGAGTTCTTACCTTCTTCTCCCCTAGTTTGTTAAATTGATGGAAATCCATACTTCATCTGCTTTACATCTGCTGCAATTATGCTTTTTTTACAGTGCTGTCAGGAGATGACAGAAGTATTTAGTCTTTGGCAATTCAGGAAGTGAATGTTTTGATAACCTTCCTTCTAGACCAGATTTTAAGGATTTTTTATCCCCCCTCCTTTCTATTTCCAGCTTTTACAGGTTGTAGATTCAAGCTGACAATGCATGAAGTAACAGCCAAAACCCACAGAACACTTCTGCATGCAGACAGCTTGAAACAAATGTTTAACCTCCATTCAAAACTAACAAAGAATAGAAAAATGCAACTTGTAGCAGAATCCTCACCCTCTCGGAAAGAGTTTTTTCTGTTCAGGAGGCACCTACAGGAACTATTTCTGGCTGCAGCATGCTAGTAGCAGGAACAAGAATCTGAGCTGTGCATCCTCTTCTTGGGATCATTCAGATTTTATCTTCCCAAGGTCCTGCAACTTCTTTTCTGTGGTAGTGAGTGGGTGGTTATTCCATGATTCAATCAAAACTGAGCTGCAGCTCTCACCTTTTTTAATTGCTGGCTTGGGTATTTTACCTCCTGCCTTTCCTTTGCTTCAGAAATAAAAACAAAGAAAACAAAAGAAAAAAGAAAATTTTAAAGATGTAGTCACTTCCATAAGCCCATAATAAGCCCCCAGATTGGGGCTGTTCAGTCTGGAGAAGAGAAGGCTCCCAGGAGACCTTCTTGTGGCTTTCCAGTACCTTAAGGGGGCTACAAGAAAGCTGGGGAGGGACTTTTTAGGCTATCAGGTAATGATAGGACTGGGGGGAATGGAGCAAAACTAGAAGTGGGGAGATTCAGATTGGTTGTTAGGAAGAAATTCTTCCCCATGAGGGTGGGGAGAGACTGGCAGAGGTTGCCCAGGGAGGTGGTGGAAGCCTCATCCCTGGAGGTTTTTGCAGCCAGGCTGGAGGTGGCTGTGAGCAACCTGCTGTGGTGTGAGGTGTTCCTGCCCATGGCAGGGGAGTTGAAACTGGTTGATCCCCGAGGTTCCTTCCAACCCTAAAAATTCTGTGATTCTATGAATATTATCTTAGAGCCTTGATTATCATTAATATCAAATTATAACTACCCATTATATATCTGTTACTATTTATATATCATATGTAAAATATGGAGAAAGACCTTGAAGTTGTAGTGGGTAGCAAGTTCTGCATGGGACAGCAATGTGCTCTGGTGGCCAAGAGAGCAAATGGGATCCTGGGGAGCAGCAAGAAAGGTGTGTCCAGCAGGGCTGGGGAGGCTCTGCTCCCCCTCTGCTCTGCCCTGCTGAGACCACAGCTGCAATCCTGTGTCCAGTTTGGGGCACCCCAGTTCAAGAGAGACAGAGACCTGCTGGAGAGAGTCCAAGGGAGAGCCAGGAGGAGGATTTGGGGACTTGAGCATCTTCCCTGTGAAGAGAGACTGAGAGCCCTGGGGGTGGTTAGTGTGGAGAGGAGAAGGCTGAGAGGGATCTGATCAATGTCTATCAATAGCTGAGGGGTGGGAGTGGGGGATCAGTGGAGGGGGCCAGGCTCTTTTGGGTGGTTCACAGCAATAAGCCAAGGATCAATGGATACAAACTTGAACAGAGAAGGTTTCAGCTCACCATGAGAAGAAACTTCTTTGGTGTGAGGGTGATGGAGCCCTGGAACAGGCTGCCCAGAGGAGTCTTCTTCTCTGGAGCCTTTCCAAACCAACCTGGATGAATTCCTGTGTGGACTTCTCTGGGTGATGCTGCTCTGGCAGGGGGGTTGGACTGGATGATCTTTGGAGGTCCCTTCCCACCTCTAATGTACTGTGAGACTGTGGTAATATTATTATAAACTATACGGTTTATTTATAAATGATATAATGTATTTATGATTACAGAATTAATAATTTTTCATGTCTCAGAAGTTGAATTTGATTCTTCTCTAAAATCCCAAGAGTTAAAAAACAATCAAGCAAACAAACAACAACAACTAAAATCCAACAAAAAACAAAGAAACAAAAAGCAAGGAAAAAAGAAAAAAGAAAAAATACAAACAAAAAAAACTCAATCCAATTTATTTAGGTAAAAGCATCTCTGGTACTTTCTTTCTTTTTTCTCTTTTTTCTTCCCCAAAAGTCTGGGAAATATTTTTTGCTAGAATTTTTAGGAAATTGTTTCAAGATGGAAGTGTGGTTACAGGAAAAAATATGGGGAGGGAAACAACAGAGCTAAAATTCAGTTGTTTTAAACAAGGAGAAACAAAAGGTTTAAGCAGAGTGTTCCTTGTTTGTATTGTTAAGAAAAGAAAATGTAAACAGATATTTTTTTCTGGCTGCTCCCAAGACCTCAGCATCATAGAATGGCTCTGGATGGAAGGGTTAGATTCTATGAATCCATGAAGGGACCTCAGACATTATCTGCTCCAACCTCCCTGCCATGAGCAGGGACACCTCTCAACTAGACTTGGCTGCTCAAGGCCTCATCCAAGCTGGCCTTGAACACCTCCAATCTTGTTATGGTTTCTTTTCCTTTGCAAAATATAAAACACAGGCTCACAGGATGTCAGGGGTTGGAAGGGAGCTCTGGAGAGCTTCCAGTCCAAGCCCCCTGCCAGAGCAGGACCAGAGAATCCAGCACAGGGCACACAGCAACACAGCCAGACAGGGCTGCAAAGGCTCCACACAAGGAGACTCCACAACCTCTCTGGGCAGCCTGCTCCAGGCCTCTGGCACCCTCCCAGGGAAGAAGTTCCTCCTCCTGCTGAGGTGGAACCTCCTGGGCTGCAGTTTATCTAGTTTTTACCACCAGAAATGTCTCCATCAGATTCTCATCTAGAGATTTCTTTGTTTCCTTCTCCAGGATCAATTCAGTGTATTGAATGTTTTAAACCTTTCAGTGGTTCTATGATCTCTAAATAACCCAGCAATAAATACCAGTCAAGAGGATAATTCTCCAGGTCAGTTCAGAAATGCAGGGCTCTAGTGTGGCAGAAATGGTCATAAATAGCTGAGGGCTGAGGGTCAATAGGCAGGGGACAGACTCTGCTCACTTGCACCCTGGGATTGGACAAGGGGCAATGGATGGAAACTGCAGCACAGGAAACTACATCCCATCAGGAACTGGGAGTGCTGGTGGGCAGCAAGTTCTGCATGGCACAGCAATGTGCCCTGGGGGCCAAGAAGGCCAAGGGGGTCCTGGGGGGCATAGAGGAGTGTGGCCAGCAGAGGCAGGGAGCTTCTCCTCCCCCTCTGCTCTGCCCTGCTCACACCTCCCCTGCAATATTGCATCCAGCTCTGGGCTGCCCAGGTCAGGAGGGACAGGGAGCTGCTGGAGAGAGTCCAAGGGAGGGCTGCAAGGATGCTGAAGGGCCTGGAGCAGTGCCTGGGGAGGAGAGGCTGAGAGCCCTGGGGGTGCTTAGTGTGGAGAGGAGAAGGCTGAGAGGGATCTGCTCAATGTCTCTCAAGAGCTGAGGGCTGGGGGTCAGGAGGGAGGGGACAGGGACAGGCTCTGCTCAGCTGCAGCCTGGCATAGGACAAGAGGCAATGGAAGGAAACTGCAGCCCAGGAGGTTCCACCTCAGCAGGAGGAGGAACTTCTTCCCTGGGAGGGTGCCAGAGGCCTGGAGCAGGCTGCCCAGAGAGGTTGTGGAGTCTCCTTGTCTGGAGCCTTTGCAGCCCTGTCTGGCTGTGTTGCTGTGTGCCCTGCTGTCCCAGGGGGCTTGGACTGGAAGATCTCCAGAGCTCCCTTCCAACCCTTAATATCCAGTGGTCCTGTGATTGCTTCCTGGATGCAAGGAAGGAAATTATTTAGAGACTATTTTACTGTTTCACTTCAATCCCCACAGATCAGGAGCAATTGTTAAAGGACATCTTCAGTGCTCTCCTTCCAGCTCTAGGCTGGCATAGGATCAGTCACTCGGTTAAAGATATCCCAAGTGCTCCAGCAGTTGTCTTTGTTAAGCTCTGAGGAGTATCTGCCGAGTATGAAGGGTTTGTGGGCTGGCTGAACCCTCATGGATTTTTCACACAGATGGTAAAACACATGCTCTGTAAGCAGCCCAAGCTGCCCTCCTTGCCAGATCCCTGTTGCAAAGCACAATTTTATAGCAGTGGTCAGAAAAATTCTTCAGTTTTGGTTTGTTTTGCTTTGGTTTTTTTTGTATTTTTTTTTTACATATGTGTACACCTACCTTTGTATTTCCTTTACTTTCTTCTCATAGAGCATTTAGTTGTTTAGTTTCTGTCCAAGGTAGACTGAAAATTCAACCCTGAGGTCCGAATTTAGTTTTTAGCAAACAATCTCCCTTGAATCCCATAAGGATTCATTACCCACATTATATCCATGACCCACAAGGAGCAATGGATATAACTTCCAGCACAGGAGGTTCCACCTCAACAGGAGGAGGAACTTCTTCACTGGGAGGATCACAGAGCCCTGGAGCAGGCTGCCCAGAGGGGATGTGGAATCTCCTTCTCTGGAGACTTTCCAGCCCCTGTGTGACCTGTGCTAGATTCTCTGATCCTGCTCTCTCAGGGCGGGTGGACTGGATGATCTTTGGAGGTCCCTTCCAACCCCTCTCTATGATCCATAGCAGAATCCACCTTGAGGCCCATAGCAGAATCTTCAGCAATATTTATAGGAGATAGTATTCACAGAATGTTAGGAATTGGAAGGGCCCTCCAAAGCTCATCCAGTCCAACTCCCTTGCCAGAGCAGGGTCACCTAGAGCAGGTCACACAGGAATGCATCCAGACAGGTTTTGAATATCTCCAGAGAAGGAGACTCCACAACCTCCCTTGGGCAGCCTGTTCCAGGTGGTGAAGAGGTTTTCCCTCATGTTCCCATGGAAAATCCTCTGCTCCAGCTTGCAGCCTTTGCCCCTTGTGCTGTCCTTGGGCATCACCCAGCAGAGCCTGGCTCCAGCCTCTGGGCACTCACCCTGCACATTTTCATCACCACAAATGAAGTCACCCCTCAGCCTCCTCTGATCCAAGCTAAAGAGCCCTCAGCTCCCTCAGCCTGTCCTGTGCTTTACCAAAATCTTTTCAGTTAGGTCTACAACCAACCAATGTGAAGTAGCCTTTCCAAAGTTCTATCTTTTAACTGTTTCCTTAATTATTTTTAGTTATACTTTTCATGCAAGATGCTTATTAACTCCCTGCAGGCTTCTACTGCTGCTGTTGGATTTCCACATCCTCAGATGGTTTGGAATGATCCCCAGAAATTTAAATCAAAGTAGGACACACATTGTAGTACATGACAGGTCTAGCACTGAAAGGGGGAATTAATTTCCCTCCTATCACTAGCAGAAGGCTTTGAACTGTGATAAAGGAAATGCTTGTCTGGGACAGGATTAAAAAGATTGATGCTTTACTTGAACAGAAGCACAGTTTTGCAGGCAGGACTTTTTGCATCATACACCAGAAGTCATCTCACAGAATGACAAGAATTAACCAGGCTGGAAAAGATCTTTCAGGTCATCAAGTCCAACCTATCACCCAGCACCATCTCACCAACTAAACCATGGCACTGAGTGCCTCATCCAGTCTCTGTTTCAAACACTTCGAGGGATGGGAACCCCATAACCTCCCTGGGCAGCACATCCCAATGACCAATCTCTCTTTCTGGGAAGAATTTCTTCCTAACACCCAGCCTAGACCTCCCCTGGTGCAGCTTGAGACTGTGTCCTCTCCTGTCACTGATTGCCTGGGAGAAGAGCCCAACCCCCACCTGGCTACAACCTCCCTTCAGGGAGTTGTAGACAGCAATGAGGTCTGCCCTGAGCCTCCTCTTCTCCAGGCTAAACACCCCCAGCTCCCTCAGCCTCTCCTCATAGGGTTTGTGCTCCAGACCCCTCCCCAGCTTTGTTACCCTTCTCTGGACACATTTAAGCAACTCAACATCCTTCTTGAATTGAAGGGCTCAGAACTGGACACAGGCATGCAGCAAGGGGACACTCCATCTAAACAGTTCTGTAAATCAAAGATGCTTGATATCCCATGGTCCAGCTAGTTGCTAATAAAATAGCATCCATCAAATTCCAAGAAAAACAAGGCCATTACTTCAGTGATGTGGAATTCCTGTGTGTCCAGAGAAGGGCCACGAGGATGAGCAGAGGGCTGGAGCTGCTCTGCTGTGAGGACAGACTGAGAGAGTTGTGGCTGTTCAGTCTGGAGAAGAGAAGGCTCCCAGGAGACCTTCTTGTGGCCTTCCAGGATCTGAAGGGGGCTACAAGAAAGGTGGGGAGGGACTTTTTAGGGTGCCAAGCAGTGATATTATTAGGGGGAATGGAAAAAAATAGTAGAAATGGGTACATTCAGTTTTGATGTTTGTGGATGAGGGTGGTGAGAGACTGCAACAGGTTGTCCAGGGAGGTGGTGGAAGATTCATCCCTGAAGGTTTTGAAGGCTGGGTTGGATGTGGTTGTGAGCAACCTGATCCAGTGTGAGGTGTCCCTGTCTATGGCAGGAGTGTTGGAACTGGATGAGCCTTGAGGTCCCTTCCAACCCTGACAGTTCTGTGATTCTGCTCTCAGGGTGCTCTCCAGATCTCCCAGCCTCTTTCCCTCTCGGACAGCTTCTTATGGGATTGCACTGAACACAGGATTGCAGCTGTGGTCTGAGCAGGGCAGAGTAGAGAGGTAGAAGAACTTCCCTAGCCCTGCTGGACACCTTTCCTGATCCATCCCAGGATCCCATTGGCTCTCTTGGCCACAAGAGCACATTGCTGTCCCATGCAGATCTTGCTGCCCACCAGCACTCCAGGGTTTTTCTCCATGGAGCTGCTCTCCAGCAGGGCAGCCTCTAACCTGTCCTGGTGCCTGTTGTTATTTCTCCCCAGCTGCAGGACCCTGACCTTGTCCTTACTGAACTCCATGAGGTTTGCCTGCAGGCAGCTCTCAGCCTGTCCAGGTCATGTTGGATGCAGCACAGCCTGAGGGGTGTCAGCCACCCCCCAGTTTGTATCATCAGAACTTGCTGAGGGCACTCTCAATGCCTTCAGCCAGGCTGTTGATAAACATATTGAACAAAACTGGACCCAGTACTGATCCCTGGGGAACACCACTGGCCACAGGCCTCTAAGGTGACTCTGTGCCACTGATGACAACCCTCTGGACTCTGCTGTAAAGGCAGAGCCTCAAACTCCCACAATCTCAATGCACCTCTCATCTTCAACCTGTTCACTGTTTTGCCTGGAGCAGCAAGGCCAGAAGAGTTGTTTTCTGCAGACCAGACAAGCCCCTGGGGCAGCCAGGCAGGGGTTTGTGTCTGCAGAGCTCTCAGCTTGGCGCTGCAGCTCCTGCTGGCACATGGAGCTGGGCTGAGGCTTCCAGCCTGCCTCACAGATGGCTCTGAATGCAAGCAGCCAAGACACAGGGAACACTCTGCCTTCCTGTGAGCCAGAATTCCCACATGGGAATGTTTTTGGAGTAGCTGTTTCAGCCAGCTGGGATTCAGATCTGTGTTGTGTTAGCAAAACCAGATCATCTGCAGCCGGCTGTGGCGTGGCTGAGGCTTGGCTTTTGTTTTCTTTTTTTTTCTTTTTCTTTTTTTTTTTTTTTTTTTTGCCTAGGTTGTGATGAGCCTGCAGAAGCCTCAATGGAATTGTGTGTTTGTTCCTTCACATGGAAGAAATTTTTCTTTCTTTGTTTTTAATCCAAAATGTGGGCCAGTTGCCTTGCACCAGCTTTTAACAATAGAGCAGCCTCCTTGTAACACTATCACAGTACTACAGGATATCAGAGGTTGGAAGGGACCCCCAGAGATCATCAGGTCCTACCCCCCCTGCCAGAGCAGCATCACCCAGGGTAGTCTGCACAGGAATGCATCCAGGTGGGGTTGGAAAGGCTCCAGAGAAGGAGACTCCACAACCCCCCCCTGGGCAGCCTGTTCTAGGGCTCTGTCACCCTCACTCTAAAAAAATTTCTTCTCATGTTGAGCTGAAATCTTCTCTGTTCAAGTTTGAACCCATTGTTCCTTGGCTTATCACTGTGAACCACCCAAAAGAGATGTCACAGGATGTTAGCGGTTGGAAGGGAACTCTGAAGATAATTGAGTCCAAGCCCCTTTTCTACCTCCTGCTGTTTGCTTATTGAGGCCCCTGTGTAATGCTCATCCTTCCTGCTGGATTCCATGACAGCTATTGAAGCCTCACTCAAATTTCTCAGACATTTAGATTGGGTAAGAGGAGGGGAGAAGCATCCTGCAATGTAAAGCTTCAATCCAATTTATTTTTCCCTTATATTATTCATATTAAAATTTGGAAGCTCAGCTTTCTGATGTGACCCAAAGAAAAGCAAATATTTTAACTTAGAATCATAGAATCAGTCAGGGTTGGAAGGGACCACAAAGACCATCTGGTTCCAACCCCCCTGCTATGGGCAGGGACACCTCACACTACAGCAGGCTGGCCAGAGCCTCATCCAGCCTGGGTAATTCCAGGACAGACCTACAACACTGGTTGGAATGGGAAAAGCAACTGATGACATTTACCTGGACTTGTGGAGTCTCCTTCTCTGAAGGCTTTCAAGACTCATCTGGATGCATTCCTGTGTGACCTGTGCTCGGTTCTGTGTTGCTGCATCTGACTTGGTGATCTTTCATTCTGCAGAGCTGGGCACAAGCCAACCTCAGGAGGTTCAACAACACCAAATGCAGGATACTGCAGCTGGGTAGAGGCAATCCCAAGCACAACTACAGGCTAGGCAGGGACTGGCTGGAGAGCAGCCCTGAGGAGAGGGACTTGGGGGTGCTGGTGGAGGAGAAGCTCAGCAGGAGCTGTCAATGTGTACTTGCAGCCCAGAGAGCCAAGCAGAGCCTGGGCTGCAGAAAGAGAAGTGTGGCCAGCAGGGCCAGGGAGGGGATTCTCCCCCTCTGCTCAGCTCTGCTGAGACCACACCTGGAGTACTGCATCCAGTTCTGGAGCCTCTGTTCCAAGAGGGCTATGGACATGCTGGAAGGTGTCCAGACAAGGGCCACCAGGATGAGCAGAGGGCTGGAGCTGCTCTGCTGTGAGGGCAGACTGAGAGAGTTGGGGCTGTTCAGCTGGGGCAGCTCATTGTCCATGTGGAGACCAGTGACAAGTGGAGGTCCTCAGGTTGTCAGCAATGTGCCCTTGTACCCAAGAAGGCCAATGGGGTCCTGGGCTGCATTCAGAGGAGTGTGTCCAGCAGAGCCAGGCAGGTTCTCCTCCCCCTCTATTCTGCCCTGCTGAGACCTCACCTGGAGTATTGCATCCAGCTCTGGGCTGCCCAGGTCAGGAGGGACAGGGATCTGCTGGAGAGAGTCCAAGGGAGGGCTGCAAGGATGCTGAAGGGCCTGGAGCAGTGCCTGGGGAGGAGAGGCTGAGAGCCCTGGGGGTGTTCAGTCCAGAAAAGAGAAGACTGAGAGGGATCTGATCAATGTTTATGAATATCTGCAGGGTGGGGGGCAAGGAGAAGGGGCAAGGCTCTGTTCAGTGCTGCCCAGCAGTAGGACAAAGGGCAATGGACACATATTGGAGCCCAGGAAGTTCCACTTCAACATAAGCAACTATTTTGGTGTGAGGCTGCTGGAGCCCTGGAGCAGGCTGCCCAGAGAGATTGTGGAGTCTCCTTCTCTGGAGACTTTCCAATCCCACCTGAATGCATCCCTGTGTGGTAGATGGGGGAGTTGAACTTGATCTGCAGAGATCCCTTCCAGCCTCTACAATTCAATGGTTTAGTTTCTATTAATTGGCCCAAAGCAGGGAATTCATCGATGAGATAATTTGGTGTCTATGCTAGAAGGGTGATTTAAAGCTGACAGACTTAAAGTACAATAAAATAATCCAAATCCTTTTTTTTTTTAATTTATTTTTTATTCTTTAGGCAATTCTCAACATTGCAAAAGTGGAATTGATAAGGAAGTTTCAGTCAGTCAGGCTGAGACTTCCTTCAGTCCGTCTGACTGAAGCAGTCAGACTAAGGTGCTTCAAAGTGTTGTGGGATGTGTGTATGTGAAAACT
This sequence comes from Indicator indicator, assembly GCF_027791375.1. Classification (NCBI taxonomy): domain Eukaryota; kingdom Metazoa; phylum Chordata; class Aves; order Piciformes; family Indicatoridae; genus Indicator; species Indicator indicator. The sequence continues at coordinate 1,744,749 of NC_072015.1, forward strand.
GACAATGCCAATGTCAGTGTTTCAGAAAGGCTTTGGTGTTAAACCCATTTTTAAGTCCAGGCTGGATGTGGCTCTGAGCATCCTGATCTAGTGTGAGGTGTCCCTGCCCCATGGTAGGGGGGTTGGAACTGGATGAGCCTTGAGGTCCCTTCCAACCCTAACAATTCTCTGATTGTATGATTTCTCTGCCAGCTTTGTCTTTGCAGTGATGCTTCCTTAATTACAGAAAGGAAAAATGTTAATTTTCATCTTTTGCTTCCTGCTGAATCAAGCAATTTATTTTTTTTTTAATTTTTTTTTTTAGGTTATCAATTTGGCAGAACTAATTTTGGACTAATCCTAGGGGGAGCAAAATAATTAATATTGGTCTCTGTTAATCTCTACCTAGCCTGGGAGCCAGTTCTTCAAGGGCTTTCTCTTTGCATCAAAGCTCAGAAGGAAATAATGTCATTTTCTGCTGGTGGAGTTGCAGTATTTCATTAAAAAACTCCTCATGGAGCTTGAAGGAGATCAGGCTTTTTATTAACCTAGCTTAACAAAGCCTCATGAAGCTGATAAATCTCAATGATTCAGCTTAGTTCTTCTGTTTTTCTCAAGTCATAGGATCATAGAATGGCTTATATTGGAAGGAGCTTCAGAGATCTTTTATTCCAACCTCCCCACCATGGGTAGGGACACCTCTCAACTAGACTCAGCTGCTCAAGGCCTCATCCAACCTGACCTTGAGCACCCCCAAGGAGGAGACATCCACAACCTCCCTGGGCAGCCTGTGCCAGAGTCTCACCACCCCCATCCTGAAGAACTTCTTCCTCAACTCCAGTCTAACCCATTCCCCCTTAGAGTCATAGAATTGTCAGCATTCCATGATTCTGTTAGTCTAAGGTGTGTTAGAAGATGACTTTTGACTCATTTAGAATCATAGAATTGTCAGGGATGGAAGGGACCTCAAGGCTCAGCCAGTCCCAACCCCCTCACACCACAGCAGGTTGCTCACAGCCACCTCCAGCCTGGCTGCAAAAACCTCCAGGGATGAGGCTTCCACCACCTCCCTGGGCAACCTCTGCCAGTCTCTCACCACCTTATGTCTTTAGATGCTTGTCCTGTCTTCAGATGCTCTTATGAAAAGTCCCTCTCTAGCCTTTCAGTAGGATCCCTTCAGATATTGGAAGGCAGCTTTAAGGTTCCTCAGGAGCCTTCTCTTCTCCAGGCTGAACACCTCCAGCTCCCTCAGCCTGGCCTCACAGCAGAGCTGCTCCAGCCCAGTGGAGAAAAGACTTCAGCTCCTCTGCTGTTCTCTTTCTGCATGCTTCTAGTCAAGTTTTCAGGATTGTATTTCTGAACCAACCATCCAACCAAAGATTTGCCAACCAGTTAGGGGGGAGGAAGGAAGGTGGAATGAACTGCAGGTTTTGAGAGAGGAAGGTGGCTGTTGAAGAGAGGAGAGGAAAAGAAAAATATTGGAATGGTTCTGTTCTCTCACAGCACAGAAATGAAGATATTGGAATGGAAACGTAGAGTCAGGGCCTCAAGAATCATCATTCATGACCACAAGACCATTGGGCTGTCCTTTTTGCTCTCAGGACACAAGACACCATTGAATGAGAGGTTAAAATGGCCTTCTGATGGCATTAGTCATCATCAATGATATGAGGCTGAACATCTCAGCAACCAACCTGTTGCCAAAATCTCTACTGGCAAGACAGGAAATATGGAAATGATGAAAAAATGAAATTCTGTTGTGATTTGAGAAAAGCATAGCAGTTTCTGCTTGAGTTGTTTTAGCCTTTTAGTTCTTTGCCAGAAAAAAAAAAAAAAAAAAAAAAAACAAAAACAAAAACTAAAACCCACACATTTTCGTGGTCAGCAATGTGCCCTTGTGGCCAAGAGGGTCAAGAGGGTCCTGGGGGGCATAGAGGAGTGTGGCCAGCAGAGGCAGGGAGCTTCTCCTCCCCCTCTGCTCTGCCCTGCTCACACCTCCCCTGCAATATTGCATCCAGCTCTGGGCTGCCCAGGTCAGGAGGGACAGGGAGCTGCTGGAGAGAGTCCAAGGGAGGGCTGCAAGGATGCTGAAGGGCCTGGAGCAGTGCCTGGGGAGGAGAGGCTGAGAGCCCTGGGGGTGCTTAGTGTGGAGAGGAGAAGGCTGAGAGGGATCTGCTCAATGTCTCTCAAGAGCTGAGGGCTGGGGGTCAGGAGGGAGGGGACAGGGACAGGCTCTGCTCAGCTGCAGCCTGGCATAGGACAAGAGGCAATGGATGGAAACTGCAGCCCAGGAGGTTCCACCTCAGCAGGAGGAGGAACTTCTTCCCTGGGAGGGTGCCAGAGGCCTGGAGCAGGCTGCCCAGAGAGGTTGTGGAGTCTCCTTGTGTGGAGCCTTTGCAGCCCTGTCTGGATGTGTTGCTGTGTGCCCTGTGCTGGATTCTCTGGTCCTGCTGTGCCAGGGGGCTTGGACTGGAAGCTCTTCAGAGGTCCCTTCCAACCCCTGACATCCTGTGGTGCTGTGATCCTCTTAGTAGGTAAACTCCACTCTTTTGTGGTTTAAATAATTTGCTGGAGGTCGTTTTAGCTATGAACAACAGACTCCCTGAGTTAAATATTATCAAAAGCCTTACATAAAGATGAAATATAATGATCACAAGGCAGAAGTAATGCTACTCATCCCCAGGAGCTAGAAGTCTTCAGGTCTATATATATATTATTCTCTTTATTATTATGAACAGTTATCTGTTATTATGTACATTGTATACACCTGGACAGGCTGCAGTGGGGAGCTGAGGAGAATCTCAGGAGGTTCAGCCAGGCAAAGTGCAAGGTCCTGTAGCAAGGTTGGGGCAGCCCTTGATATCAATCCAGCCTGGGGGAGGATGAGATTGAGAGCAGCCCTGCTGAGAAGGACTTGGAGGTGCTGGTGGATGAGATGCTGCACAGGAACCAGCAATGAGCACTTGCACCCCAGAAGGCAAATGGCATCCTGTGCTGCATCAAAAGCTGTGTGGCCAGAGATGAAGAGAGGTGATTCAACCACTTTGCTCTGAGGAGAACTCATAGAATCAACCAGGTTGGAAGAGACCTCCAAGATCATCCAGTCCAACCTATCACCCAGCCCTATCCAATCAACCAGACCATGGCACCAAGTGCCTCATCCAGGCTTCTCTTGAACATCTCCAGGGATGGGGACTCCACCACCCCCCTGGGCAGTACATTCCAATGGCAAATCTCTCTCTCTGGGAAGAACTTCCTCCTAACACCCAGCCTGGACCTCCCCTGGCACAACTTCAGACTGTCTTCTCCTTCTGTCACTGGTTGCCTAGGAGAAGAGCCCAACCCCCACCTGGCTGCAGCCTCCCTTCAGGTAGTTGTAGAGAGCAATGAGGTCTGCCCTGAGCCTCCTCTTCTCCAGGCTAAACACCCCCAGCTCCCTCAGCCTCTCCTCACAGGGCTGTGCTCCAGACCTCCCCCCAGCCCTCCTCCGGACCCTCTCCATCAGCTCCATGTCCTTCCTGTGCTGAGGGCTCCAGACTTGCACACAGCACTCCAGGTGAGGTCTCCCCAGAGCAGAGCCAAGTGTCAGAATCACCTTTCTGGCTCTGCTGGCCACACTGCTTTGGATACAGCCCAGGAGGTGTTCAGGAAAGATGTGGCCATGGCACTTTGGGCCATGTTTTAATGGCCATGGTGGTGTTGGGGTGATATTTGGACTCAAAGATCTTAGAGGTCATTTCTAAGTAAAATAATTCCATGATTGTATGAAAAGGAAACGATGCAGCATCTGACAGCAAGATGCCTGCTTCTATATCTCCACCTCTGTTAGAGCTCCAGGACCTCATCATTCTTGCAAAATGTTTATTTCCTCATCCTGACTGGATCCACAACATCTGTTTGGGCTTCACATACCCTTGTCAAGCCATTATGGCTTTGTGTATTATGGATTATCTCATCAATTGCTGTAATAAACTGAGGCATGGCCAGCTGCTGAAACCACAGCACAGCACATGGCAGAGTGAGACTGAAAACTGTGGCATGATGACAGCCAAACAGTTACAAGATAATGGCTTCATTACATAGGCTTCAATGACCTTCAGTCCCTTCCTACCTGTTTGGAATTTCTCTACACCCATTCTACTCATTCTCCCTCCTGGATGCCTTCCCACTTCCTCTAACTTAAGCTGAGGAGATGTTTTGGGGTTGTTCCTCTTGGCTGGTTTGGTGGGGGGAATGATTTAAGTGGGAGGGGTAAGCAGTGTAGCATAGAATGGTCTGGGTTGGAAGGGACCTCCAAAGCTCATTCAGTCCAACCCCTCTGTACTCAGCAGGGACATCCCCAACCAGATCAGGTTGCCCACAGCCCTGTCCAGCCTCACCTTGAAGATCTTCAGGGATGGGACCTCAACCACCACCCTGGGCAACCTCTTCTAGTGCTCCACCACCCTCATGGTGCAGAACTTGCTCTTAACATCCAATCTCAATCTGTTCTGCTCTAGTTTGAAGCCATTGTCCCTCATCCTGTCCCTGCAGGACTTTGCAAACAGTCTCTCTCCATCCTTCTTGTAGCACCCTTCAGGTCCTGGCAGGCTGCTCTGAGGTCTCCCTGGAGCCTTCTCTTCTTCAGGCTGAACACCCCCAGCTCCCTCAGTCTGTCCTCAGAGCAGAGCTACTCCAACCCCCTGAGCATTTTCAGGCCCCTCCTCTGGATTCTCTCCATCAGATCCATGTCCTTCCTGTGCTGAGGACTCCAGACCTGGATGCATTACTCCAGGTGAGGTCTCAGCAGAGCCAAGCATCAGAATCACCTCTCTGGCTCTGCTGGCAGTGCTGCTTTGGATGCAGCCCAGGCTGCCCTTGGCCTTCTGCGCTGCAAGCTCACACTGCCTGCTCCTGGCCAGCGTTTATCCACCAGCACCCCCAAGGCCTTTTCCTACAGCCTTATCCCCCAGCCTGTAGTGATGGTGAGGATTATTCTGGCCCAGGTGCAGAATCCTTAAGTCTTTTCTTGCCCTTCTCTTTTCCTCTTCTCCTGATGTACTAATTCTTTCTCTGCCAATTTTGTTTGCCTGGCCACGCACTAAAATCTAATAAAGAACCCAGAACAGAGAACATTTATGCTTCAAACAAGCAGAAACCTCTAAAAGTGACCTTCCCAGCCAGTGCTCTGGATAGGAATCCTTTGCAAGTCTGCAGCTTCTCTGCCCTTACAAGAAGGACTCTTTTTAAGCAGAAAAAACTATCCAGATTCTAAACTCATTTTTGCATCTCCAATAAAGAGCTTTATTCTATATTTCTGCAATTCCAAGCAGCTAGAGGAGACAGCTGGTGCATAATGGTGTGCATGCCCTTTTTGTATCAAACCAGCACTTCACACTGGAATGCAAATGTCTTGGCACTCCAGAAATATAATTTTTTCCTTTTTTTTATCAGACAGGGCCAGTTAGCTTGGAAAGTTCCAATGATCATAGAATCAGAGAATGGTCCTTGGCTGGAAGGGACCTCCAAAGCTCATCCAGTCTGACCTCCTTGTAGTCAGCAGGGATAGCCTTATGTAGATCAGGTTGCCCACAGCCCTGTTGAGTCTGACCTTAAATATCTCCAGGGATGGAGCTTCAACCACCTCCCTGAGCAACCTGTTCCAGTGTTCCACCACCCTCATAGTAAAGAACTTCTTCCTAACATCCAGTCTCAATCTGCTCTGCTCTAGTTTGAAGCCATTGCCTCTCATCCTATTCCTGCAGGCCTTTGCAAGCAGTCTCTCTCCATCCTTCTTGTAACCCCTTTCAGATACTGGCAGGCTGAAATTAGGTCTCCCTGGAGCCTTCTCTTCTCCAGGCTGAACACCCCCAGCTCCCTCAGTCGGTCCTCAGAGCAGAGCTGCTCCAACCCCCTGAGCATTTTCATGGTCATCCTCTGGGCCCTCTCCATCAGGTCCATGTCCTTCTTTTGTTGAGGGCTCCAGACCAGTACACAACACTCCAGATGAGGTCTCCCCAGAGCAGAGCCAAGTGTCAGAATCACCTCTCTGGCTCTGCTGGCAGTGCATCTTTTGCTGCAGCCCAGGATGTGTTTTGCCTTCTCATGTCCAAGGTGTAGAGACCAAGTGGCACCTGGTGGCAGTGGATGCCTGCTGGCATCCTGTGCAGCTTGTGAATGCTTCATGGCTCCCAAGAGGCACCTGGTTAATAATGCACAGATTCAAATGGGTTTGGCAAGAGCTGCTTCCAGAAGCAGTGGAAAGCTTTTTAAGCTCCAAGACATCTTATTCATCATTTCTTTAACCTTCATTGGATGCAGCCTGCTGGCCTCTGTTGTTAGGTATCACTTGCTGCCTCATTAGTATTTCCCTGGAAGGAAATGGGTGACATTCATCATCAAGTCCCCAGGTAATTCACATCTCTTCAAGGTCTCTTTGGGATGGGAGCACTGAAGAGTCAAAGCAAAATCCAAAGGGGGAAAAAAAGCAGAGAGGTAATTTTTTTTTTACAGCAGATTATCTGTGCTGATAATAAAGGGAAATTAGTCTGATCTATTGCACACTAAAAAGTAGTCATTTTCCTCCATATTGGAGTGAAAAATTGAATAACAGCTACCTCTGAAAACACAGCAGGTCCAGTGCTGTGTCCAGCTCCTCTAAAGGGAGGTTTACAGTTGCCACTTTCAGACTACTTTTTTTTTTTTTTTTTTCCAACATAGATAAGGAGAAAGGAACAATAATCATCTGTGATCATGGCAGTGATAAAAAAACACAGGAGTCATTCAGATTTTCCTGGTTAGTGAACTGCCTTTACCAAGGATTGGATTGGTATGGAACCATCTATGGCATGAGGGGGATGTCTTCTTCAGGGTGATCCCCAGTGATCAGTACTGGGTCCAGTTTTGTTCAATATCTTTAGCAATGACCTGGAGGAAGGGATTGAGTGGACCCTCAGCAAGTTCTCTGATGATACAAACTGGGGGGTGGCTGACACCCCTCAGGCTGTGCTGCATCCAACATGACCTGGACAGGCTGAGAGCTGCCTGCAGGCAAACCTCATGGAGTTCAATCAGGACAAGGTCAGGGTCCTGCAGCTGGGGAGGAACACCAACAGGCACCAGGACAGGTTAGAGGCTGCCCTGCTGGAAAGAGGCTCCACGGAGAAAGACCTTGGAGTGCTGGTGGGACTGCAAAGTGCCCTGATGCCCAAGAGAGCCAAGTGTGGCCAGCAGGGCTGGGGAGGTTCTGCTCCCCCTCTGCTCTGCCCTGCTGAGACCACAGCTGCAATCCTGTGTCCAGTTTGGGGCTCCCCAGCTCAAGAGAGACAGAGACCTGCTTGAGAGAATCCAAGGGAGAGCCAGGAGGAGGATTTGGGGACTTGAGCATCTCCCCTGTGAAGAGAGACTGAGAGCCCTGGGGGTGGTTAGTGTGGAGAGGAGAAGGCTGAGAGGGATCTGATCAATGTCTATCAATATGTGAGGGGTAGGGGGCAAGTGGAGGGGGCCAGGCTCATTTGGGTGGTTCACAGTGATAAGAGAAGGACCAATGGATATAAACTTGAACATAAAAGGTTTCAGCTGGACATAAGGAGAAAGTTCTTTACAGTGAGAGTGGCAGAGCCCTGGAGCAGGCTGCCCAGGGGGGTTGTGGAGTCTCCTTCTCTGGAGCCTTTCCAACCCCACCTGGATGCATTCCTGTGCAGACTACCCTGAGTGATGCTGCTCTGGCAGGGGGGTTGGACCTGATGCTCTCTGGAGGTCCCTTCCAACCTCTGATGTACTGTGAGACTGTGAATAGAGATGGATTGTAAAGGCACTTCTTAGGTAATACAACTCAGTGCTCCTCTGGGCTTAATGTCTTGGGTTTTGGGTTTTTTTGGGTTTTTTTTTTTAATTACTCTTCTATTTTATTTCAGATCAAGTGTCATGGGATAAAGTCTACTTGAGAGCATCACAGAGGTAAGACTTGGTTATTCCTGCCCAGTTCTAATGCATTCATGGTATGTGCTATGAAAGTGAACCACCGAAGTTCCAGAAAGTTGGCAATTAAAGATCTCTGGCACAGCTGGCTTTTTACCTCTTAGTTGTAATCAAGGAAATGACACAAAAGAGCTCCTGACTTGCTGTAGAAGTACAGCAATGAGCCTTGTGGCTGCAGGGGAACCACCAGGTCACTTGGTTATTTAGCATTAGGAATACAACACGTGAGGTTGGTTGGTTTGGGTTGGGTTGGTTGTTTTTTTTTTTTTCTTGTTTTTGTAAGGAGGTTGTTTTCAAAGCATCTGATTGCTTAATTCAGGATTTTAGCCTTAAAGAAACACTTCAGTGGGATGCTGAGTCTCTTCACCCAGGCATCAGGGAGTAGAATGAGAGGAAATGGCCTGAAATTGCTGCAAGGGAGGTTTAAGCTGCTCCAGTGCTCTGTCACTGTCACAGTGAAGAAGTTCCTCCTCATGTTGAGGTGGAACCTCCTGTGCTGCAGTTTCCATCCATTGCCCCTTGTCCTATCACAGGACACAACTGAGCAGAGCCTGTCCCTGTCCATTCCTGACCTCCAGCCCTCAGCTCTTGAGAGACATTGAGCAGATGCCTCTCAGCCTTCTCCTCTCCACACTAAGCACCCCCAGGGCTCTCAGCCTCTCCTCCCCAGGCACTGCTCCAGGCCCTTCAGCATCCTTGGAGCTCTCCCTTGGACTCTCTCCAGCAGATCCCTGTCCCTCCTGACCTGGTAAGCCCAAAACTGGATGCAGTACTCCAGGTGAGGTCTGAGCAGGGCAGAGAAGAGGGTGAGGAGAACCTCCCTGGCTCTGCTGGCCACATTTCTCCCCATGCAATCCCAAGCACATCTACAGGCTGGGCAGGGGCTGGCTGGAGAGCCACCCTGAGGAGAGGGACTTGGGAGTGCTGGGGGAGGAGAAGCTCACCAGGAGCTGTCAATGTGCACTTGCAGCCCAGAGAGCCAAGCAGAGCCTGGGCTGCATCAGGAGAAGTGTGGCCAGCAGGGCCAGGGAGGGGATTCTCCCCCTCTGCTCAGCTCTGCTGAGACCACACCTGGAGTACTGCATCCAGTTCTGGAGCCTCTGTTCCAAGAGGGCTATGGACATGCTGGAAGGTGCCCAGAGAAGGGCCATGAGGATGAGCAGAGGGCTGGAGCTGCTCTGCCATGAGGACAGACTGAGAGAGTTGGGGCTGTTCAGTATCTTGCGGCTTTCCAGGATCTGAAGGGGGCTCCAAGAAAGCTGGGGAGGGACTTTTTAGGATCTCAGGGAGTGAGAGGACTGGGGGGAATGGAATAAAGCTGGAAGTGAGGAGATTCAGGCTGGACATAAGGAAGAAGTTCTTCCCCATAAGAGTGGTGAGAGCCTGGAATGGGTTGTCCAGGGAGGTGGTGGAAGCCTCATCCCTGGAGGTTTTTGCAGCCAGGCTGGATGTGGCTGTGAGCAACCTGCTGTAGTGTGAGATGTCCCTGACCATGGCAGGGGGGTTGGAACTGGCTGAGCCTTGAGCTCCCTTCCAACCCTGACTGATTCTATGATTCTGTGATTCTAACTGATTAAGGACTATGTTGTTCCTTTCCACACTGAACTAGTTGAGGACTGTGTTGTGCCCATACATTTTTTTTTTTTCACTTTTAAATATGCAGCTTTGGCCTGGCAGTAGAAAATGAGTAAGGGAAGATCAAAGACTAACAATATGCAAGTTAGGATTACAACAGCAAATAAATTGGGAATATAGAGTAGTGGCAATTTGAAAACCTCTCTCTTGTTAAGTTGAGAGGAGGGGACAGGAAGAGATTTGAGTTCTTTGCTTCCTAAAAACGCTCCCGATGCTGTTTTAAGGCAAATACTGTTTCATCTGCCTCTGAGGGGCAGCTGTCTCCCACAATAGAGCAGTGCAATCGCTGACTGCAACCTTAGCCAGGCTTTTGAGAGCGGCAGTGAGTGGTTAGACGTAAGTGAAAAGCAGAGGGAAATCCATACAGATGCAAATGAGTGGAATTAGAGGGAGCTGGTGCAGGGAACCGCAGCTTTGGAACTTCGGAAAGTGATGACACGGAGCTTTTAGCAACAAAAGGATCTGTAAAGGGAGCATTGAAATCTCATTTGAGATGCATCGTGGCTAAAGGCAGAGTGGGTTTTTTTTTTGATTCTTTAAGAGGGTTTTATCTTCCTACAGACCTCAGGCAGCAGAAATCTCGGGGATCACTTTACTCTTCCTATTTATTTTAATGCCCAGACCTCAGCCAGCCTAATTTGTGAGATCTGATCTTATTTCAGTCCCAGGTAATGAGAAGGAGTTTCAGTGATATGTGCATCATCGTGTGGATGGAAATGTCTCTGTTGCAATTAGGGATCAAAGATTTGCAGGGGGATGTGGCTGGCCTAGAGCCTGCCCTCCCATATTTGGTTTCAGATTTATGCCATGTGAAGGCTCCTGTCAGGCACACAGAATGGTAAGGGTTGGAAGGGACCTCTGCAGACCATTAGCTTACATTTTGGAATAGCATCTCAAGAGATGGTTGAGATCCACAGGGAAGCATATTGAGAATCACAGAATGTCAGGGGTTGGAAGGGACCTCCAAAGCTCATCCAGTCCAAGCCCCCTGCCAGAGCAAGATCACCCGGAGCAGGTCAGACAGGAACACATCCAGGCAGGATGTGAGTATCTCCAGAGAAGGAGACTCCACAACCGCCCTGGGAAGCCTGTGCCAGGCTTCTGTCACCCTCACAGGGAAAAAACAATTCCTCCTGTTTGCATGGAACTTCCTCTGCCTCAGCTTCCACCACTGTCCCTTGTGCTGTCCTTGGGCATCCCCCAGCAGAGCCTGGCTCCAGCCTCTGGGCACTCCCCCTGCACAGCTTCATCCCCAGCAAGGAGCTCCCCCTCAGGCTCCTCCTCTCCAAGCTCCAGAGCCCTCAGCTCCCTCAGGCTCTCCTGCTGAGGAAGATCTTCCACTGCCTTCAGCAGCTTTGTGGCTCTGTGCTGGACTCTCTCAAGCAGTTCCCTGAGGTCCTTCTTGAGCTGAGGGGCCAAGAACTGGACACAAGATTCCAGATGTGGCCTCAGCAGAGCAGAGTAGATTGCGAGGAGAACTTCTCTCAACCTACTCACCACAGCCCTTCTGATCCACCCCAGGCTGCCCTTGGCTTTCTTGGCCACCAGAGCACATTGCTGAATATTAAACATGTTTGGGTTTTGTGGCTTGGGTTTGTTTTGCCTTTTTTTTTTTTTGTTTGTTTGTTTGCTTGTTTTTGGTCTTTTTTTTTGTTTTTTGGACTTTTTCTGTTTTGGTTTGTTTGGTTGGTTTTTCTCTTTTTTACTGTGGGAATAATAACTTTGGCATTACCTATGGTTCTTAAAAAACATGATGGTTTTGGAAGCAAATGTAGAGCTGCACCACTCTGCAGGGTGCTTGAAGCTAACTGCCAGGTCTACATTCACCACACAGGGAATGGTGGCAAGTCTGCTGTTTGCTCTGCAATGAACAATCTCTGAATCAAGTAGGGAGGCAGGTGGCAGTAGGAAGGGTTTCTGGCACTTCTACTGTAACTAGGTGCAGAACCCTGAAGTGCCAAGTGGCACCTGCAGCTGAAGAGGGACTTGTGTTGACTGCTTGAATGAGAGTTGGAACCAAGAGACAGCACAGCCTGTGAGTGATGCAAATTGCCTGTAAGCACCCATTTCATAGAATCAGAGAATTGTCAGGGTTGGAAGGGACCTCAAGGCTCAGCTAGTTCCAACCCCCCTGCCATGGGCATGGACACCTCACACCACAGCAGGTTGCTCACAGCCACCTCCAGCCTGGCTGCAAAAACCTCCAGGGATGAGGCTTCCACCACCTCCCTGGGCAACCTCTGCCAGTCTCTCACCACCCTGATGGGGAAGAACTTCTTCTGGGCATCCAATCCGAATCTACCCATTTTTGTTCCATCCCCCTAGTCCTATCCCTGACTAACACCCTAAGAAGTCCCTCCCCAGCTTTCTTGTAGCTCCCTTCAGACACTGGGAGGAGACACTTAGTGCCAATGGTCTAGTTGATTAGATAGGACTGGGTGATTGGTTGGACTGGATGATCTTGGAGGTCTCTTTCAACCTTTTCTGTGCTTCTTGAGGCCATGAAGCTTAGTCTCTCTGCTGTCTTCTGTGGCAGAGGTGATTTGGTTAATGCAGTGTACCACATGTGCTGTGCTGGAGGGAAAGCTCTTTTTAGCCCCTTTAAATGTGTTCAGGGACAGACAGAGAAATGAGACACACTCCCTGCCCTGACTGCACTGCATAGAAGGGATTTGGGTTGCTCTGCTGGTCAACCTTTCTGCTGAGATGGAAGAACCACTTCCATGCCAGAAACTGCAGGTTGCTGTAGTGACTCAGAAGATTTATATTTGCCTTAAGAGAGTTCCAATCACAGTAACTCACTGTAATAACCACGTTGCCCTTCTCCATAGGGAAACTTGTCTGTTATCAAGTTTGATTTCTTGCTTGGTTTTACCACCCTCTGTTAGTTCATCTGCTCCATTTTAAGAGATAGGGAGCGAAATGTTTTAATTATTAGAACTCCAGAATTTTAAAGATTCTGCCCTTTAAGTCATATCATCCTTTAAGTCATAGAATGGGTAAGGTTGGAAGGGACCTTGATGATCATCCAGTTCCAACCCCCTGCCATGGGCAGGGATGCCTCCCACCAGCCCTGGTTGCTCAAGACCTCATCCAACCTGGCCTTGAACATGTCCAGGGAAGGCACATCCACAACCTCTTTGGTCAACCTATTCCAGGGTCTCAACACCCTCACTGTAAAGGATTTCTTCCTAATCTCCAGTCTCAATCTCCCCTCTTCCAGCTTCAGTCCATTCCCTCTCATCCTATCACCACAAGCCCTTGTAAAAAGTCTCTTCCCATCTTTCTTGTAGACTCTCTTCAAGTACTTTTACAGAGCCTTCGCTTCTCCAGCCTGAGTAGCCCCAAATGATGTAAAGAGGAGTGACAATAGTTTCAGCAGCAGGACTTGCATGATCATGGCCTTTGGGTTCTTCAAAGTTAGAGAGTGCTTGGGGATATAGTCCTCATACTTGCATGCTGGTGATGTTCTTTTCTGGTCCATATTGGATTTTGAAGCCTTTCTGTGGAATCTGTCCTTCAGTAAAAGCAACAGCATGCATGCCTGAAGGATTCCAGTCCAGGTTGGATTGCTTCCTCTGTTACTCCACCATCTAGGTTTGCTGTTTGCCTCATCTCAGTCATTTACACCTCCTGAAAATGAAGAAGTTGTTCCTTTATTAATCAAGATAGTGAGGGTGGGCAGACACTGGGACAGGTTCTTCAGGCAGGTAATGGATGGCCTATTCCTGAAGGTGTTCAAGGCCAGGTTGGATGAGGACCTGAGCAACTTGCTCTAGTGGAAGGTGGCCCTACCCATGGCAGGGGGTTGGAACTGGATGATCTTTAGGGTCCCATCCAGCTCAAGCTATTATATGAATGAATCTATGAATCTGTGAATCTCTGAAGCTATGAATCCATGAATCCATGGGTCTATGAATTTATGAATCTATGAAGTTATGAATCTATGGATCCATGAAGCCATGAATCCATGAATTTATGAATCCATGAATCCATGGATCTATGAATCCATGAATCTATGGATCCATGAATTAATGAATCGATGAATCGATGAATCCTTGAATCCATGAATCCATGGATCTATGAATTAATGAATCCATGTGTCTATGGATCTATGAATCTATGAATCCATGTATCCATGAATCCATGATTCCATGACTTCATGAATCCAAGGAAGTATTTGAAACAGGCCTATAGAACTTGGTGGGTCCCAATTCAAAACAGGAATTCTGCTCTACCTCTGTAGATGCTTGGCAGTTCCTGAAGGAGTTAAGGTTCTGATGTAGGAGTGACAGGCATGAGCCTACAATATTTGTGTGAAGCAGCCCTGGATTTCAACTTTCACTTTGAGTAAGCACTGTTGGAGTCTTTTTTTTGTTGTTGTTGTTGTTGTTCCTGTTGTTTTGTTTGTTTTTCTCCCAATGAGCTCTTCTGGATGTCAGCTTCCTTGAGGGACATCTTTTAATTGCAGAATTATGTGCAGCATGAAGTGCAACATCCTGTGGCCTTAATCATTTTCAGGAAGCATAAGCTGCAATTGGAAGAAAGATGCAAGGACAAGAACTATTAAAAACTCTTTTCTCACAAGAGGAAAAAATAAATAATCAAAAAACACAAGATGCCCTAGCAACATCAGCTGCTAGCCAACATAATGAAGAAACCTGACAGGAAATATCAAAATATCATTAGGTACTTGCTTGGGAAATGAGAAAACAAAATACAACACTTCCAGGAAAAAATAAAATAAAATAAGATGTCTTGCACCTGGGAAAAAACAACCTCATGGAGCAGGAGAGGTTGGGGACTGAGCTGTTGGAGAACAGTGAAGGTGAAAAGGACCTGAGGGTCCTGGTGGATGGAAGGTTGACCATGAGCCAGCAATGTGCTCTGGTGGCCAAGAAGGCTAAGGGCAGCCTGGGGTGGACTAGAAGGGCTGTGGTGAGTAGGTCGGAGAGGTTCTCCTGCCCCTCTCTACTCTGCTCTGCTGAGGTTACATCTGGAATATTGTGTCCAGTTCTGGGCCCCTCAGTTCAAGAAGGACCTCAGGGAACTGCTGGAGAGAGTCCAGCACAAAGCCACAAAAATGGTGAAGGCAGTGGAACATCTTCCTCATGAGGAGAGCCTGAGGGAGCTGAGGGCTCCTTAGCTTCACAGACTCACAGTCTCACAGTATATCAGAGGTTGGAAGGGACCTCCAGAGATCACCAGGTCCAACCCCCTGCCAGAGCAGCATCACTTAGGGTAGTCTGCACAGGAATGCATCCAGGTGGGGTTGGAAAGTCTCCACAGGAGACTCCACAACCCCCCTGGGCAGCCTGCTCCAGGGCTCTGTCACCCTCACTCTATAGAATTTCTCCTCATGTTGAGCTGAAATCTTCTCTGTTCAAGCTTGAACCCATTGATCCTTCTCTTATCACTGTGAACCACCCAACAGAGCCTGGCCCCCTCCCCTTGACACCCACCCCTCAGCTATTGATAGACATTGATCAGATCCCTCTCAGCCTTCTCCTCTCCACACTAACCACCCCCAGGGCTCTCAGCCTCTCTTCACAGGGGAGATGCTCAAGTCCCCTAAGCATCCTCCTGGCTCTCCCTTGGACTCTCTCCAGCAGGTCTCTGTCTCTCTTGAGCTGGGGAGCCCCAAACTGGACACAGGATTGCAGCTGTGGTCTGAGCAGGGCAGAGCAGAGGTAGAAGAACTTCCCTAGCCCTGCTGGCCACACTTTTCTTGATCCATCCCAGGATCCCATTGGCTCTCTTGGCCACCAGAGCACATTGTTGTCCCATGCAGAACTTGCTGCCCACCAGCACTCCAAGGTCTTTCTGTGTGGAGCTGCTTTCCAGCAGGGCAGCCTCTAACCTGTCCTGGTGCCTGTTGTTATTCCTCCCCAGCTGCAGGACCCTGACCTTGTCCTTACTGAACTCCATGAGGTTTGCCTGCAGCCAGCTCTCAGCCTGTCCAGGTCATGTTGGATGCAGCACAGCCTGAGGGGTGTCAGCCACCCCCCAGTTTTGTATCATCAGAACTTGCTGAGGGCACTCTCAATGCCCTCAGCCAGGCTGTTGATAAACATATTGAACAAAACTGGACCCAGTACTGATCCCTGAGGGACACCACTGGCCACAGGCCTCTAAGGTGACTCTGTGCCACTGATGACAACCCTCTGGACTCTGCTGTGGAACCAGTTTGCAATCCATCTCAATCCACCTCAGCTTGAAGAGCAGGAGCCTGAGAGGTGATCTCATTAATGCTGATGAAGCTGTGCAGGGTGAATGCCCAGAGGCTGGAGCCAGGCTGTGCTGGGTGATGCCCAAGAACAGCACAAGGGGCAGTGGTGGAAGCTCAGGCACAGGAACTTCCATGGAAATTCTTTTTTATTTCTATTTTTTTTTTCCTTTTTGAGACATGAGAAATATTTCAGAGTGTGACCTGTGATTTCTTTGAGAAGGATGGTTCTGGAGTTTTGTCCTCTTGTTGAAAAGGATGTTTTAAACATTCCCTGACAGCCATGGAGTGATTGCAGCTTCTGCAGTGCCTCACTGAGTGATTGCAGCTACTGCAGTGGCTCATTGCAGGGAAAGGTTGCCCTTCTTTTAGCACTCTATTAGCCCTCTGAGTAATTTCTAAATCAATAGCAGAAGGAACTTCATTATTGAGTGGAAAGCTAATGAAGAAGACACTGTTCCTACATTTAATATGGTATTTTTGATAGCCCACTTAGGAAACTTTCTCCTTAGGGTACAAACTGCATGAACTCCTTCTTACTTCTACCCTGAAGCAGTTCTAGCAGAGCACTCTCAGAAGTGATGGCAAAAGGTTGGTAGCAGAAGGGTTGGAAGGGAGGCTGGTGATGTGTTTTAAGTTCAAGAACTTAAATTATCAGGTAAAAATAAAGCATTGGAAAAGGAGGATTCCATGGCTAGGGGTGTTGGAACTAGATGATTCTTGAGGTGCTTTCCAACCCTAACAATCCTATGATTCTAAGTGAGGTGTAATACCCTGGGATATTTTCAAACCTTTTTAGTTTTGTGTGTCTCATTCTGCTCTGCACAGCCTGAAAGATGGAGAGCTGTGTGGATAGGTAACTGCAGCACCACCAAAGATCAATCACGGAATGTTGGAAGGGACCTTAAAAAATCATCCAGTCCAAACCCCCCTGCCATATCTGGAGCACCTAGAGCAGGTCACACAGGAACACATCCAGCTGGGTTTGGAATATCTCCACAGAAGGAGACTCCACCACCTCCCTGGGCAGCCTGTTCCAGTCTTCTGCCACTCTCACAGGGAAAAAAAAAATAATTCTTCCTGTTTCCATGGAACTTCCTCTGCCTCAGCTTCCACCACTGCCCCTTGTGCTGTCCTTGGGCATCACCCAGCAGAGCCTGGCTCCAGCCTCTTGGCACTCCCTCTGCACATCAGTTAAGCCAAAAAGCTTCTCATAAAAATCAAATCAAATGAAACATAAAAATCAAGATAAAAAAAAATAATTAAAATGGGAAAGTAATGACCTATTCAAGCCTAGGAATGATTACTACATTTCTTCTTGACCTAGTTGAGGATGCAAGCTGGGAAAGGACTTTTTTGGGTGTCAGGTAGGGATAGGAGCAAGGGGAGATTCAGATTGGATGCTAGGAAGAAATTCTTCCCCATGAGGGTGGTGAGAGACTGGCAGAGGTTGCCCAGGGAGGTGGTGGAAGCCTCATCCCTGGAGGTTTTTGCAGCCAGGCTGGAGGTGGCTGTGAGCAACCTGCTATGGTGTGAGGTGTCCCTGCCCATGGCAGGGGGGTTGGAACTGGCTGAGCCTTGAGCTCCCTTCCAACCCTGACAACTCCATGATTCTGTGTCCTACCTTGCTACAGAGGGGTTTGGACTGGCTGACCTTTGGGGGTCTCTTCCAACCCAGATCCTTGATTTTATGATTCCTCTAGAGACTTATCCAAGTATCAGTGCTGAAATAGGTCTCAGCAGCTCAAATATGATTTATATATATATATATATATATATGCACATTTTAATATTCCTTTTCTTTCAACCTCTAACAGAATTAGAGACAGCTCTATGTAAAATTAGAGCCAGCTTATAGCCTTGGAATGTTGGGACTTGTGCACTTCTACATCTAACATGTGTTTATGGGCAATAAAGCCTCTGCTCTGTACTAAATTATCTTCCACGCTTCTGAGATACTAAAAAAAGATGAAAGTGCCCCACACATGCTGCTGTCAGCATTTTCTTCCTCTTCTTAAGATGTCTTCTTTCCCCAAGTCCCTTCCTTGTGGTGCTATGAAATCAAGGGGAATAGCTGCAGCTTTCTACAGCTTGGGAATCTGCTTTGATGAATTCCCATCAGCAGTTTGCAAAACCTCTTTTCATTTACTCTTCCAAGTGTTTACAAATCCCTTTAAAAATTATCATTCCTTTCCCAGGGCAGGAGCAGTGATCTTTGTGGTGTTTCCTTTCCAACTCTTCAACTGCCAGCATAGCTGATTTATGTACTTTTTCTTGTCTGTTTGAATTTTCCCCTTTGGTACCAGGGGTGGGACAATTGCATTTTGCTAAGCAGGAACATGCTGAAAATTAATTGCCTTTGTTTCCTACTGACATTGCAAGCTAGCCAAGACTCTTTGCTGTTGGGTTCATTGTTTTTTTAAGGAAAATAAATAAACAAGTGATCACAGGATGTGAGGGGTTGTAAGGCAGCTCTGGAGAGCTTCCAGTCCAACCCCCTGCCAGAGCAGGACCAGAGAATCCAGCACAGGGCACACAGCAACACATCCAGACAGGGCTGCAAAGGCTCCAGACAAGGAGACTCCACAACCTCTCTGGGCAGCCTGCTCCAGGCCTCTGGCACCCTCCCAGGGAAGAAGTTCCTCCTCCTGCTGAGGTGGAACCTCCTGGGCTGCAGTTTCCATCCATTGCCTCTTGTCCTATGCCAGGGTGCAGCTGAGCAGAGCCTGTCCCTGTCCCCTCCCTCCTGACCCCCAGCCCTCAGCTCTTGAGAGACATTGAGCAGATCCCTCTCAGCCTTCTCCTCTCCATACTAAGCAGCCCCAGGGCTCTCAGCCTCTCCTCCCCAGGCACTGCTCCAGGCCCTTCAGCATCCTTCCAGCCCTCCCTTGGACTCTCTCCAGCAGACCCCTCTCCACCAGCCACCCTTTTGCCCACAAATGCCTCTCTTTTTAGAAAGCAAAGTACCTTTCCTACTTGCCTCCCTTAGTACCTGCACCAAGAAATTACCTTTAATCTTCTTAAGAAATTTCCTGGTCCTGTTTGTGTCTGCTGTATGATGTTCCTGCCTGATGGCTGGAAAGCTACAATCCCCCATAAGGACAAAGGGAGTTGAGCCTTTAATTCCTTGTAGAATAATTCATCCATGTTGTCATCTTGGCTGGGTGCTTGATAGTAGACTCCCACAGCAACATCAGCTTTATTTGCTTTCCCCTTTCATCCTTTTCCAGAGGCTCTCAACCATGTTATTGTCAACTGTAAGCTCCTTACAATCTGATCCCTCCTTTACATGCAGTGTCATCACCCCTCCTCTTTTGCCCTGCCTGTCCCTCCTGAGGACTCTGTATCATGGCATAACAGTCACAGGATTCCCTGGTGAGACCTCACTGGGAATACTGCACCCAGTTTTGGGCTCCCCAGTACAAGAGGGACAGGGATCTGCTGGAGGGAGTCCAAGGGAGGGCTACCAGTATGATTAAGGATCTGGAGCACTGCCTGGTGAGGAGAGGCTGAGAGCCCTGGGGCTGTATCAGGGTAGGATTTTTTCTCTTCTACCTGAACCCCAGGGAGGCAGCAGACTTGCCTAAGAATTGTGTCACATTGGCATATCAGACCTTCTCTTCCCCTCAGAAGAGTCTCCTGTGACAATGATCCTGACCCTTTTAATTTCTGGAAGTGGTTTTGATGAGGGGCATCAAAACTGAACCTTGGCAACCCTTATCAACTGGATTCATGCAATGGTTTGTGTTGGAATGGACCTTCAAGATCATCCAGTTCCAACTCCCTCACCATGGGCAGGGACACCTCCCACCAGCCCAGGTTCCTCAAGGCTTCATCCAACCTGGCCTTGAACACCTCCAGCAAGGGGGCACCCACGACCTCCCTGGGCAACCTGTGCCAGTGTCTCACCACCCTCACTGGAAAGAATTTCTTCCTAACATCCAGTCTAAACCTCTCCTCCTCAAGCTTCAATCCATTCCCCCTCGTCCTATCACTACAAGCCCTTCTAAGAAGTCCCTCCCCAGCTTTCTTGTAGTCCCCTTCAGGTACTGGAAGGCCACAAGAACCTGTCTCTGGAGCCTTTTCTTCTTGAGGCTGAACAACCCCAACTCTTCCAGCCTGTCCCCATAGGGGAGGTTCTCCAGCTCTCTGACCATCTTTGAGGCCCTCCTCTGGGCCCACTCCAGCAGTTCAATGTCCTCCTCATGCTGAGGGCACTACAACTGGATGCAGTGCTGCAGGTGAGAGTAGAATAGGACAGAGAGAGTAAAGCAGAGCAGATGAATCCTTGGCCTTGCTGTTGCTGTGTTCCACATGCAGAGTTTTGCACTCAGTGTGCAGGGCTCCCCTCAAAGATAGGGAAGTACTGGAGAGAGTTCAATGGAGGCTACAAGGATCACAGGATGTCAGGGGTTGGAAGGGAACCAAACAGATCATCAAGTCCAACCGCCCTGCCAGAGCAGGACCAGAGAATCCAGCACAGGGCACACAGCAACACATCCAGACAGGGCTGCAAAGGCTCCAGACAAGGAGACTCCACAACCTCTCTGGGCAGCCTGCTCCAGAGTTCTGTGATCCTCACAGTGCAGAAGTTCCTCCTCATGTTGAGGTGGAACCTCCTGGGCTGCAGCTTACATCCATTGTCCCTTGTCCTATCCCAGGGAGCAAGTGAGCAGAGCCTGTCCCTGTCCCCTCCCTCCTGACCCCCAGCCCTCAGATATTTATAAACATTTATTAAAACCCTTCTAAATCTTCTCTTTTCCAGACTAAAAAAAAAGAACCAGGATGAGGAAGGGACTTGAACATCTCTCTCACAAAGAAAGGCTGAGACACCTGGGGCTGGTTAGTCTGGAGAAGACCAAGAAGGGATCTTATTAACTAATGTTAACAAATGTCTGAGGGGTGGGTGTCAAGGAGAAGGAGAAAGTTCCTTTTCCCTGGAGCTCTGTGATAGGAGAATAGCCAATGGACACAAACTGGATCACAGGAAGTTCTACCTCAACAGGAGGAAAGACTTCTTTGCTGTGAGGGTGATGGAGCCCTGGGGCAGACTGCCCAGGGAGGTTGTGGAGTCTCCTGCTCTGGAGACTTTTAAAAGCCACCTGGGCATGTTCCTGTGTGAGCTGCTCTAGGTGACCCTGCTCTGGCAGGGAGGATGAACCTGATCATCTCCAGAGGTCCTTTCTAATCCCTACAATTCCTTGGTTCTTCTGTGATTCTTCTGCTGTGATTCTTCTGCTATGATTCTTCTGCTGTGGTCCCTCTTTCTGTGATTATTCTTCTGTGATTCTTCTGCTGTCATTCCTCTTTCTGTGATTTTTCTGCTGTTATTCCTGTTTCTGTGATTTTTCTGCTGTTATTCCTCTTTCTGTGATTCTTCTGCTGTGATTCCTCTTTCTGTGATTCTTCTGCTGTCATTCCTATTTCTGTGATTTTTCTGCTGTTATTCCTCTTTCTGTGATTCTTCTGCTGTGATGTTTCTTCTGTGATGCTTCTGCTGTGATTCTTCTGCTATGATTCTTCTGCTATTATTCCTCTTTCTGTGATGCTTCTGCTGTGATTCTTCTCTGATTCCTCCTTCTGTGATTCCTCTATCTGAGATTCCTCTCTGTGATACTTCTGCTGAAGTTCTTCTTCTGTGATTCTTCTTCTATGATTCTTCTTCCATGATTCCTCTTTCTTTGGTTCTTCTTCTGTGATGCTTCTGCTGTGATTCTTCTGCTGTGATTCCTCTTTCTGTGATTCTTCTGCTATGATTCTTCTGTGATTACTCTTTCTGTGATTCCTCTTTCTGTGATGCTTCTGCTGAAGTTCTTCTGTGATTATCTTCTATGATTCTTCTTCCATGATTCCTCTTTCTGTGGTTCTTCTTCTCTGAGTCCTCTGCTGTGGTTCTTCTGCTATGATTCTTCTGCTGTGATTCCTCTTTCTGTGATTCTTCTGCTGTGATGCTTCTTCTGTGATGCTTCTGCTGTGGTTCCTCTTTCTGTGGTTCCTCTTTCTGTGATTCTTCTTCTGTAGTCCTTCTTCTGTGATTTCTCTGCTGTGATTCTTCTGGGTAATGATAGATTCTGAATATTTGCTTCTACCTAATGGGAAAATAATCAGACTTCTATAAAAAAAAACACAACCAAAAACAAACAAACAAAACACACAGACACAAAAAACAAACAAACAAACAAACACACAAACAAGTAAAATTCACTTCTTCAAACTGAATGAGGAAATAAAATTCCTCCAAAGGAGCTTCTGCATTTATTAGTACCAGGAGTGAATTTGCAAAGCAGATTCCTCCAATTATTTTTGTGCACAGCATTGGAAGGTGTGATTGTTCAGTTGGGTGTGATCTAACGCAATCAACAGCTCCAGCCTACTGTGATAAAACTGTAAACAGCTGATTGTGTGTTCAGGAAGGATGTCTCTAATTAGTGGATCAATTCCTCTGTTAGCAAATATTTCAGTTGCTGGCATACTTGGCATTAGCAGAAGTGGGAGTAGAAAGGTGGTAAGTACTTACCAATTACCTCAGCTGCTGATGCTTTTTGGCCAGTTCAACAGAGGAATCAATTCTGATTTGTGTGCCAATGGTAATTGCCTTCTCCCAGATAAATTCTTTCCCTTGCTTGACTGAGGAGGAGAATCATTTAGAAGGAAGCCTTCTGAAACTTCAGATTCTGTGCTTATGAGTTGTTGTTGTTTGGTTTTTTTTTAGACATGCTAATTGTAGAGGTCTTTGGATGGCTTCAGCATCATTAGTGGTCTGTCTTTATTCCCTAATTAGAACAATGAACACAACATCCACCTGGTTGCATTGCTGTGTGACTTCTGCTGGATTCTATGGTCCTTCTCTGGCAGGGGGGTTGGACTGGATGGTCCCACAGGTCCCTTCCAACCCTGACATCCTGTGAAACTGCGATCCTTGTGAGCAAGCTCAGGAGGTATGGGATAGAAGGACAATGAGATGGATTAGGAACTGGTTACAAAATAGAGTGCAAGGAGTGGTGATCAATGGTGCCAGGTCCAGCTGGAGAGCTGCAACCAGTGGAGGCCCCCAGGGATCAGTGCTGGGTCTGGTCCTGTTCAACATCTTTGTCAGTGACATTGATGAGGGGACAGACAGACAGACAGTGTCTGATCAACAAGTTTGCTGATGATGGGAAGCTTGGCTGGGACACCTGAAGGCTGTGCAGCCATTCTGGGAGGGGATCTGCTGGAGAGCAGCCCCAAGGAGAAGGAGCTGGGAGTGCTGGTGGGCAGCAAGTTCTGCATGGCACAGCAATGTGCCCTGGGGGCCAAGAAGGCCAAGGGGGTCCTGGGGGGCATTCAGAGGAGTGTGGCCAGCAGAGGCAGGGAGCTTCTCCTCCCCCTCTGCTCTGCCCTGCTCACACCTCCCCTGCAATATTGCATCCAGCTCTGGGCTGCCCAGGTCAGGAGGGACAGGGAGCTGCTGGAGAGAGTCCAAGGGAGGGCTGCAAGGATGCTGAAGGGCCTGGAGCAGTGCCTGGGGAGGAGAGGCTGAGAGCCCTGGGGGTGCTTAGTGTGGAGAGGAGAAGGCTGAGAGGGATCTGCTCAATGTCTCTCAAGAGCTGAGGGCTGGGGGTCAGGAGGGAGGGGACAGGGACAGGCTCTGCTCAGTTGTGCCCTGGGTTAGGACAAGGGGCAATGGATGGAAACTCCAGCACAGGAGGTTCCACCTGTTCCTTACTGTAATAAGGGTCACAGAGCACTGGGACAGGCTGCCCAGAGAGGTTGTGGAGTCTTCTTTTCTGGAGACTTTCACGACCCATCTGGATGCATTCCTCTGTGACCCTCTCTAGATTCTCTGGCCCTGCTCTGGCACAGGGGTTGGGCTGGATGATGTCCAGCAGTCCCTTGCAATCATTAAGATCCTGTGATGAAGATGCCAAACCTTTAGATTCACAGCTTGATATAAAAACACTTTTTCAAGTGAAGGAGGCTTACAGCATGACGTTTATCTCTGTTAGTGAATACTTTCCTTTTTTTATGCTTCAATTATTATTTCACTTTTCTTGCACTTCTGGTTTTCCCTCCCTCCTTTTAAACTGCCCTTTTATCTTTAGGCATAGTCTTCCATCTGAACTTCCAGTTGCCAGGGATCAGAGTGAATAATTACAGTTAGAGGCTCTTGCAAGTGAAACAGCAATAGAAATGAGTTTCTCTGGAGTTTTACTCCATTTTTATTATTATTATTATTATTTATTTCCCCTCATGTGCTCTTCTTCCATTGCTGGAAGGAGTAAACAATGCATTTGTTTATCACTGATACATTCTGTTGCTTCAGGACATGTGAAGCTCTCAGGGGATATTTTTATGCTTGGATGACTCCCTCACAATATTTTCTCAAGGTCAGATGTAGTTTATTCACAGAATCCAGCCTGAAAGGTTTGGATTGGAAGAGACCTCCAAAGGCCATCTGCAGCAGGCAGGACATCCTCCATTAGATCAGGATGCCCACAGCCTAAGGATCATCTGATCCAACCTGTCCCAAGGATTATCTGGTCACAGAGTCACAGAATTGTCAGTGTTGGAAGGGACCTCAAGGCTCAGCCAGTCCCAACCCCCTGCCATGGGCAGGGACACCTCACACCACAGCAGGTTGCTCACAGCCACATCCAGCCTGGCTGCAAAAACCTCCAAGGATGAGGCTTCCACCACCTCCCTGGGCAACCTCTGCCAGTCTCTCACCACCCTCATGGGGAAGAATTTCTTCCTAATGTCTAATCTAAACTTCCCCTCCTCTAGCTTGGATCCATTCCCCCTGGTTCTATCCCTACCTGACACCCTAAAAAGTCGCTTCCCAGTTTTCATGTAGGCTCCTTCAGATACTGGAAGGCCACAAGAAGATCTCCTGGGAGCCTTCTCTTCTCCAGAGTGAACAACCCCAACTCTCTCAGTCTGTCCTCAGAGCAGAGCAGAACAGCTCCAGCCCTCTGCTCATCCTCGTGGCCCTTCTCTGGACACCTTCCAGCCCCTCCAGATCCTTCCTGGAACAGAGGCTCCAGCACTGGACACAGAGCTCCAGGGGTGGTCCCAGCAGAGCGGAGCAGAGGGGGAGAATCCCCTCCCTGGCCCTGCTGGCCACACTTCTCCTGATGCAGCCCAGGATACAGTTTGTTTTCTGGGCTACCATTGCCTACTGCTGGCTCCTGTTGAGCTCCCCCTCCACCAACACCCCCAAGTTCTTTTCTTCAGGGCTGCTCTTCAGCCCTTCACTGCCCAGCTTGTATCAGTGCCTGGGATTGCCCCAACGCAGCTGCAGGAACCTGCATTACTGTGTCTGTGCAATGACTCTGTAATTCTTCTTGCATTCCCCCCTGCAGGGACTTGCTCTGTCTGCACAAAGCCTGTGGGAATTCCATTCTCGTTTGGGGTCTTTATTGCTCTGCCATATCTGCTTGCAGTAGCCAATCAATCACAACTGTATTAAGGTAATGCTGAGCTGGAGGAACAAACTGGAAGCAGGAGCAGGCAAGCAATCTTATGGGACTCTGGAAAACCTTGCAATCAATTCCATTTCTCTGCACTCACCCCATAAGGTTGACCAAACACTGAAATTTCTGACATCTCTCTAACACTTTAAATAGAGGACAGCGTTTTCCTGTGCCTTGCCATACTTACTGTCAGCTGTGGGTGAGGTTCCAGTTCAACAGCTCTCACAACTCAGCTCTGACAAATTGATCTCTCACTTAATTGCTGAAGTAGATTTCTTATCTCACTGTGCTTTGGGAAGGGACTTCTTTTGTGACCATTCCATCACCTTTCCTCTCTAAACTATCTCATCATCTCCTGTGCCAGGACTGGCTCTGGTTTAGTGCCTGCTGAAGGGAGCACTAAACAAAAGCCATGGATCTGAGTGGTTCATCATAACAGTAAGTGTGGTGCTCAGCGCTGCAGAGTGTGATTGAGCATGGCTGTGATAGTCCCTGGTGTGTGAGAAAAGAGAGGCTGTCACTTCCTTGATCACTTCAAGGAGAGAAATCCTCTGCACAGATGGCTTTTAGAATCAGAGAATGGTCCTTGGCTGGAAGGGACCTCCAAAGCTCATCCAGTCCAACCTCCCTACATTCAGCTGGGACATCCCCAACCAGATCAGGTTGCCCACAGCCTTGCCCAGCCTCACCTTGAACATCTCCAGGGATGGAGCCTCAACCACCTCCCTGGGCAACCTGTTCCAGTGTTCCACCACCCTCATAGCAATGTACTTTCTCCTAACATGCAATCTCAATCTGCTCTGCTCTAGTTTGAAGCCATTGCCCCTGGTCCTGTCCCTGCAGTCCTTTGTAAACAGTCTCTCTCCATCCTTCTTGTAGCCTTCTTCAGGTACTGGCAGGCTGCTATTAGGTGTCTCCAGAGCCTTCTCTTCTCCAGGCTGAACACCCCCAGCTCCCTCAGCCTGGACCAAGGCAGAAAGGGGAAAAGCTCCAAGGGAACTGAATCATAGAATTGTTGGGGTTGGAAGGGAGTTCCAGCTAGTTCCAACCCCCCCCTGCCATGGGCAGGGACACCTCACACCACAGCAGGTTGCTCACAGCCACCTCCAGCCTGGCTGCAAAAACCTCCAGGGATGAGGCTTCCACCACCTCCCTGGTGTGGCAGTTTGGGCTGGGTGCCCCCTGCCAGTGCTGCATGAGATACACCTCTGGTGTCCTGGGTGCTCACCCAAGAGGGGTGGACACAGAAACGGCGTATTTCTACCCATAAATCCTGCGCCCTATAAAGCCATCTGCAGAGTCATTCTCTTCCTCTTTCTTCCCTCTCTGCTCCCACGGGAGATGTCCTCTCTTATCGGGTAATGCTGGGGGAGTATCCTCAAGGCCTCTTAGGCCTGACTAGGCCTAATGCCAGGAGGAGAATGGAGGGGTGGGGGGGCAGTCTCGGACCTGGCCAGCCTGAGACTTGCCTAGCAGTGGAAGGGGGAAGAAAGAGCCCTGGGGGTTTGCGTAGACCCTCAGGTGGGGAGAAGGGAAGGATTGGGAAGCTTTGGGAATTCTGTGAGGGGTTCTGTATGCTTTAGGATGTTCTTTGCCACTATGCTGTGTAGTTTTTCTGTAGTTTCACCAATTGCTTTTCCATTTAAACTTTCCATCACTCCCCGATCCATTTGTGTGAGTGTCATTCTTTTGTCCCTTTCGGGGCAAGAGATGTTCTGGCTGGAACCAAACCAGCACACTTGGGCAACCTCTGCCAGTCTCTCACCACACATGGGGAAGAACTTTTTCCTAACATCCAATCTGCGCCTACACATTTCTGGCATTTTTTTCCATTCCCCCCAGTCCTGTCACTACCTGACACCCTCAAAAGTCCCTCCCCAGCTTTCTTGGAGCCCCCTTCAGATCCTGGAAGGCCACAAGAAGGTCTCCTGGGAGCCTTCTCCTCTCCAGACTGTACAACCCCAACTCTCTCAGTCTGCCCTATTAGCGAGCAGCTCCCGCCCTCTGCTCATCCTCAAATCCCAGAAGAAGCTGCTGCCCAGAGAGGGAACACACAAGAGAGAGTGTCCCCTTAGCCCTCTCTGAACCAAGGACAAGCGCCAGACTGTGACCTGGGCATGACAAGAGAGAGGCTCTTTGGCCCTCTCTGAGCCAAGGACTGCTCCAACCACAGCCACAGCCTCTGGGCAGATAACCAGAGACAGGAGCAAGCCTTGAGTCCCTGGCCAATGGAATCCCCCTTGTGGAAAACCCACAGCACCTGAACTTCCAGTTTGAACTGCTGTGTTGGAAAGGTTAGATCTGTGCTGAAATCATCTAACTGCGTTTAGATGTGGAGTGTAAAACCCTAATCACTCAACCTGTGAATAGTTCTTTTGTAAGTTAAGCTTTGGTGGTGTCTGAAGATAGCAAAAGATATAAAAATAAACATTTTTATTACACTTGTCCTCTCACTGGGCACCACTGAAAAGAGACTCTCACCTTCACCTTGGCTCCCACCCCTCAGATGCTCATAAGATCCCTCCTCAGCCTTCTCCTCTCCAGACTAAACAGCCAGAGGGTTCTCATTCTTTCTTCAGAGCAGAGATGTTCATGTTCCTTAATCATCCTCAGTGCTCTCTGTTGGAATCTCTCCAGCAGATCCCTGTCTCTCTGGTTCACTGCACTTAGTAACATGGATGTATTGGCATGCAAATCATAGAACCAACCATGCTGGAAGAGACCTACAAGATCCTCCAGTCCAACCTATCACCCAGCCATGTCCAATCAACAAGACCATGGCTCTAAGTGCCTCATCTAGGCTTTTCTTGAGCACCTCCAGGGATGGAGCCTCCTCTTCTCCAGGCTGAACACCCCCAGCTCCCTCAGCCTCTCCTCACAGGGCTGTGCTCCAGACCCCTCCCCAGCCTCTTTGCCCTTCTCTGGACACCTTCCAGTACTTCAACATCTCTCTTGAGTTGAGGAGCCCAGAACTGGACACAGGACTCAAGGTGTGGCCTGACCAGTGCTGAGCACAGGGCAGAATGACCTCCCTTGTCCTGCTGGCTACACCATTCCAGATCCAGGCCAGGATGCCATTGGCTCACCTGGCCACCTGGGCACACTGCTGGCTCATGTTCAGCTACTATCACCCAGCATCCCCAGGTCCCTCTCTGCCTGGCTGCTCTCCAGCCACTCTGTCCCCAGCCTGTAGCACTGCCTGGGGTTGTTGTGTAGCACCCTTCCCTTAGCCTTGTTCGATCTCATCCCATTGGCCTCTGCCCACCCATCCAGCCTGTCCAGGTCCCATGACCAATTGGCCAGTTAAGGAGCAGTGTGACATGGTCTCTGTGTGGGACCTCTCTATTCTTGCCTTGCATTGAACATTCTGCTGTTTTCCAATCAGGGCAAAAAATGTTCTGTAGCAAGGTTCCTTACACCAATGCTGCACAAGGGGTTGGAGGTGGCAGGAGGAAGAATGAAGATCTGAAAAGGCAAAAGATGGTGATGGTTTCTATGAAGCCCAGAGAATCACAGAATGAATCAAGTTGGAAGAGATCCTCAAAGGTCATCTTGTCCAAACCCTCCCTGCAGTCAGCAGGGACATCTTCAGCCAAGTTGCTCAGGGCCCATTCAAGTTTGATCTTGAATGTCTGTAGGGATGAGGTCTCAACCACACCTCTGGGCAACCTGCTCCAGTATTCCTCCACTCTCATGGTGAGAAACTTCTTCCTAATGTCCAACCTAAATCTCCCCTGCTCCAGTTTCCAATCATTTCCCCTCATCCTATCACTCCAAACCCTTCTAAACAGCCTCTCCCCAGCTTCCTGTAGGTGCCCTTAGGGTAATGAAATGTTGCTTTAATGTGTCCCCAGAGCCTTCTCTTCTTCAGGCTGAACAGCCCCAACTGTGGCATTGAGTGCACCCTCAGCAGGTTTGCTGCTGACACCAAGCTGTGTGGTGCAGCAGACAGGCTGGAGGGAAGGGATCCATCCAGAGGGACCTGGACAGGCTGCAGAGCTGGGCACAAGCCAACCTCAGGAGGGTCAACAAGACCAAGGGCAAGGTCCTGCAGCTGGGTGGAGGCAATCCCAAGCACAAGTCCAGGCTGGGCAGGGACTGGCTGGAGAGCAGCCCTGAGGAGAGGGACTTGGGGGTGCTGGTGGAGGAGAAGCTCAGCAGGAGCTGTCAATGTGCACTTGCAGCCCAGAGAGCCAAGCAGAGCCTGGGCTGCAGCAGGAGAAGTGTGGCCAGCAGGGCCAGGGAGGGGATTCTCCCCCTCTGCTCAGCTCTGCTGAGACCACACCTGGAGTACTGCATCCAGTTCTGGAGCCTCTGTTCCAAGAGGGCTATGGACATGCTGGAAGGTGTCCAGAGAAGGGCCATGAGGATGAGCAGAGGGCTGGAGCTGCTCTGCTCTGAGGACAGACTGAGAGAGTTGGGGTTGTGCAGGTGTGGAGAGGAGAAGGCTCTGAGGTGACCTTCTTGTGGCTTTCCAGGATCTGAAGGGGACTACAAGTAAGCTGGGGAGGGACTTTTTAGGATCTCAGGTAGTGATAGGAGTAGGGGGAATGGAACAAAGCTGGAAGTGGGGAGATTCAGACTGGATGTGAGGAAGAAGTTGTTCCCCATGAGAGTGGTGAGAGCCTGGAATGGGTTGTGCAGGGAGGTGGTTGAGGCCCCATGCCTGGAGGTGTTTGCAGCCAGGCTGGATGAGGCTGTGGCCAGCCTGCTGTAGTGTGAGGTGTCCCTGCCCATGGCAGGGGGGTTGGAACTGGCTGAGCCTTGTGGTCCCTTCCGACCCTGACTGATTCTATGATTCTATGATTCTAACTCTTGAACATCATAACCAAGCAAATGCAACACAGAAAAATAGGAGGTTAGGGGTTAGCAGGGACCTCAGGGGATCATCAAGTCTGACCCCCACCCCCTCCAAGAGTCTTGAGTACAACAAAGATGAAGAACAGGTAGCCTTATTCTGATCAATAAAGTGTTTGGTAAAGGCAGATAAGGGAGATGTATGTCAAGGTGTTCCTCTTTGTGAGAGAGGTCAGGATGGGACACTCAACTGGAACTGCTGTGCCTGGCTTGATGAAACCAGCTGCACTCAAAGAAATGGCTCTTGTCTTCTCTGGATGTTTTGTAGAGCAGCAGCTCCTTCAGCAATTCTCTGTCTTGGTTTTGTTTTTTTCTCTTTTTTTTTCTTTTTTTTTTTTTTTTCTGCCTGGGCATTCTGTCCAGATTGCCCCCAAACCTGGACTAAATTGCTCACAATGAGGAAATTATGAGTTTGTTGCTTCTTTGTCAATTGCTGCTGCTTGTAATTGTAATGAAGAAATATACTCTGGGGCAGTGGCATATGGTTAAGAGCTGCTGAGTGGTAATAATCTGATCTGGGGGATTCTGATGGTGGCTGCTTAAGAAAGACAAATGTGCCATTCAGTAAGAAGGATTCTATCATTCACATTTGGAATGATAAAACACTTCAATTCCCAGCCCCCCCTGAGCAGCTTGGGCTGGCAGGTGTGTACCTGCCTCCCAGAGCTGCTGCAACCACCTGCCAGCCCAAGGTCAAGAGTGTTGGGCAGCTGCATTGTGATGCATGCATAAAAGGAGTGGAAGAGTTTGTGCTGGCCAAGGGAGAGGGAAGGTGGTCATTCTGGGGCAGCACAAATCCCTCAGTCCTGAAGACTAGAAATGTAGATGGACTCTAAGCTTTGCTAGAGTGTATCACAGGGTCAGAGTACATTAGAGGCTGAAAGGGACCTCCAGAGATCATCAGGTCCACCCCCCACTGCCAAAGCAGGATCACTTGGGGTAGTTCTGCACAGGAATGCATCCAGGTGGGGTTGGAAAGACTCCAGAGAAGGAGACTCCACAACTCCCCTGGGCAGCCTGCTCCAGGGCTCTGTCACCCTCACACCAAAGAAGTTTCTCCTCATGGTGACCTGAAATCTATGTTCAAGTCTGAACCCATTGTTGCTTGGCTTATTACTGCACACAACTAAAAAGAGCCTGCCCCCCTCCACTGACCACCCACTCCTATCCCTCAGCTATTGACAGACATTGATCAGATCCCTCTCAGCCTTCTCCAGACTGAACAGCCCCAGGGCTCTCAGTCTCTCTTCACAGGGGAGATGCTCAAGTCCCCAAATCCTCCTCCTGGCTCTCCCTTGGACTCTCTCCAGCAGGTCTCTGTCTCTCTTGAGCTGGGGAGCCCCAAACTGGACACAGGATTGCAGCTGTGGTCTCAGCAGGGCAGAGCAGAAGGGCAGCAGAACCTCCCCAGCCCTGTTTGCCACACTTTTCTTGCTGCCCTCCAGGACCCCATTGGCTCTCTTGGCCACTAGAGCACATTGCTGTCCCATGCAGAACTTGCTGCCCACTACAACTCCAAGATTCTTCTCTGTGGAGCTGCTTACTAGCAGGGCAGCCTCTGACCTGTATCTACTCTTTGAGTAGAAGTCTGCATGGTGGGAAAGTAGGAAGGCAGGAAAACTTGGGTGTGCAAGACTTAAGAGTTCTTTGACTTGCTGAGGGCTTGGAATCAAAGTTTAAATGTGAAGCAATGTCATGTGGAAGAATATTTTAAAGACACTGAGACACCATTGTGCTGCTTAAATCCTATCAGCCAGAACAGCACAGGTGCTGCTGCAGCCAGCCCTTGGTGCATGGCTGCTGTGGTACCCACATGGTGCTTGAGTGGCAAGACCTTGCACTTGTTGAACTTCATGTCCAAGTTGAAGGTCCTGCATCTTCTGTAGCATTTCTTCTGCAGCATTCTTTCTCCAACATTTCTTCTGCAGCATTTCTTCAACATTTCTTCTCCAGCATTTCTTCTGCATCATTTCTTCTCCAACATTTCTTCTCCAACATTTCTTCAACATTTCTTCTCCAGCATTTCTTCTGCATCATTTCTTCTCCAACATTTCTTCTCCAACATTTCTTCAACATTTCTTCTCCAGCATTTCTTCTGCATCATTTCTTCTCCAACATTTCTTCTCCAACATTCCTTCTCCAACATTCCTTCTCCAACATTTCTTCTGCAGCATTTGTCCTCCAGCATTTCTAAGTTGTGTGTTTGTTTTTTTTTTTTTTTCACTCCCCAAGCATCATTCTAGGGAATAGTCTCTCCAAGGTCTTGTTAACATTGCCTCTAAGCATCATTTTGATCTTCTTGGAGGTTGAGGCAGCTGTTTTGCTTGTGCTTACCACGAGAGTATACTTTAGAGATACCTGACTTAGACTGCTAATAAGTGGAGGAGGTATCACCTCCTTCTCCAGAAACACCCCTGCTGGAATAACAGCAGTGTTCCTGCACCTTCAAAGCAAGGATCTTTTCTGCAGAATGCAGCTGATAATATATGGAAAGAATTGACTACAGCAATGCAACTTTTATTGGCCAGGATAAACTACTGAGTGTGGCCAGCAGATCCAAAGAGGTTCTCCTTCCCCTCTACTCTGCCCTGGGGAGACCTCATCTGGAATATTGCATCCAGTTTTGGGCTCCCCAGGTCAAGAGGGACAGGAGAGAGTCCAAGGGAGGGCTGGAAGGATGCTGAAGGGCCTGGAGCACTGCCTGGGGAGGAGAGGCTGAGAGCCCTGGGGGTGCTTAGTGTGGAGAGGAGAAGGCTGAGAGGGATCTGCTCAATGTCTCTCAAGAGCTGAGGGCTGGGGGTCAGGAGGGAGGGGACAGGGACAGGCTCTGCTCAGCTGCAGCCTGGCATAGGACAAGAGGCAATGGATGGAAACTGCAGCCCAGGAGGTTCCACCTCAGCAGGAGGAGGAACTTCTTCCCTGGGAGGGTGCCAGAGTCCTGGAGCAGGCTGCCCAGAGAGGTTGTGGAGTCTCCTTGTCTGGAGCCTTTGCAGCCCTGTCTGGATGTGTTGCTGTGTGCCCTGTGCTGGATTCTCTGCTCCTGCTGTGGCAGGGGGGTTGGACTGGAAGCTCTGCAGAGCTCCCTTCCAACCCCTGACATCCTCTGATCCGAAGACTCTGTGCTCATGAGCTCCTAGAATGCTCTTGCTGGTTTTGGACAGCTAGTGAAAAGGCAAATTGCACTCACATAGCCACTTGGTTTTTCTCCTTGCTAGACATGAAGGGAAGTTGCAGTAAGGTGGGGGTCAGGCTCTTCTCCCAGGCCACTTGTGATAAGAGGAAAGGGAATGGCCTGAAGCTGTGCCAAGGGAGGGTTAGGTTGGATGTTAGGAAGCACTTCCTGATGGAAAGGGAAATTAGACACTGAAGGGACTACCCAGGGAGGTGGTGGAGTCTCCATCCCTGGAGGTGTTTAAGGAAAGATTGGATGTGGCACTTAGTGAATGTGGTGGTGTTAGGTCATAGGCTAGAGTTGATGATCTCAGAGCTCTATTCCAACCTCAGTAATTCTGTGATTCTGTTTGCTTCCTGCAAGTTTGGGAGACTTACAAAACCTGTCATGCTTTGATAGAACTGGAATTGATTGAGTTCTCTGTTGAAATTCTTGGCAGTATTGCAGTAAAGGACTTGTAATGACAGGATGAGGAGGAATAGATTGAGGGTTGAGGAGGGCAGATTTAGTCTGGAGATTAGGAAGAAATTCTTGACAGTGAAGATGATGAGAACCTGGAACAGGTTGCCCAGGGAGGCTGTGGGTGCCCCCTCCCTGGACATATTCAAGACCTTCCACTAGCCCAGGCTGCTCAGGGACCTGAACACCTCCAGGGAGGAGGCATCTACAACCTCCCTGGGCAGCCTGTTCCAGTGTCTCACCACCCTCACTGGAAAGAATTTCTTCCTAATCTCCAGTCTATATCTGCCCTCCTCAAGCTTCAATCCATTCCCTTTCATTCCATCACTACAAACCCTTGTAACAAAATCACTTCTGGCTTTTCTTGTATGCCCTCTTCAGGTACTGGAAGACCTCTTTAAGGTCTCCTCAGAGCATTCTCTTCTTCAGGCTGAACAGCCCCAGCTCTCTCAGCCTTTTTTCTTGGAGGCACTTTCTCAAGGAGAGCAAATCAATATAGCTCCCCTGAGATCAGCTCACCTACCCCCATTTGCATTCAGCATGATTCTGAGATTGCTTGATTAATAGCTTTGCTCTAACTCAGCTTTATGGGTCTTAATATTTAATCAGATAGAGATCAAGTTCCTCACCTTGTGATTGACACTCAAAAAAAAAAATATTTCAGAGCTGTTGATGTTTTTCTCCCCCCCCACATTTTTCCTGCCTTGCAAATCCTTTCCCTAATTGGCAGAGCACAGAGTCTGCCCTTTTGTAAAGCATCTTTCATGGAAAGGTACCAGACAGTGGTCTTCAAAACATGCAGTGGCAACTGAAGATGCCATAAGCAAACAAAGCAGGGGTCTTAAAAGGTAACTGAACAGCCTTATGCCTTTCAAATTGTTTTCATTTCATTTCTTTCATGACTTTGATGTCAATTTCACAGCTGTCATAGATACTTCTAAGCTGGCCAGTCCTAAATTTATCATCTGAAGTGAAAGCAGGAGGGGGAGAGAAAAAAAAAAAAAAAAAAACAAAAACCAAACAAACCCATCAGTATTTTATTGGTTGCAGAAAAAAAAACCAAACCAAAACTAACCCAAAACCAAGCAAACAAAAAAAAACCAAAAAACAAAAAACCCCAAACCAAGGAAACCCCAAACAACCAATCAACCAAAAAACTATCAAGAAAACCAAACCCATGATGACTTCATGCACAAGGAGGTCAAGTGAGCCAAAGGTGACACCAGTAGCAATCCAGGCCAGTTGTCTCCATCTAATGGTGGTTGAAAAGAAACAAGAGCTCATAATGAATGATAATGACCTCAAATTCATAGAACCATAGAATTGTCAGGGTTGGAAGGGACCTCAAGGCTCAGCCAGTCCCAACCCCCCTGCCATGGGCAGGGACACCTCACACCACAGCAGGTTGCTCACAGCCACCTCCAGCCTGGCTGCAAAACCCTCCAGGGATGAGGCTTCCACCACCTCCCTGGGCAACCTCTGCCAGTCTCTCACCACCCTCATGGGGAAGAACTTTTTCCTAAAGTCTAATCTCAATCTCTCCTCCTTTAGCCTGGATCATTCCCCCTGCTCCTATCCCTACCCAACACCCTAAAACGTCCCTCCCCAGCTTTCTTGTAGCCCCCTTCAAATACTGGAAGGCCACAAGAAGGTATCCTTGGAGCTTTCTCTTCTCCAGACTGAACAACCCCAACTCTCTCAATCTGTTCTCATAGCAGAGGAGCTCCAGTCCTCTGATCACCCTCGTGGTCATCCTTCCAGATTCATTTCAGGTGGTGATTGGTTTATGACTTTAGAAGAAACCGTCTTCAAACAGTCACAAACAAAACCATCCTTTTCTTTCTTTCTTTCTTTCTTTCTTCCTTTCTTTCTTTCTTTCTTTCTTTCTTTCTTTCTTTCTTTCTTTCTTTCTTTCTTTCTTTCTTTCTTTCTTTCTTTCTTTCTTTCTTTCTTTCTTTCTTTCTTTCTTTCTTTCTTTCTTTCTTTCTTTCTTTTCTTTCTTTCTTTCTTTCTTTCTTTCTTTCTTTCTTTCTTTCTTCTTTCTTTCTTTCTCTTTCTTTCTTTCTTTCTTTCTTTCTTTCTTTCTTTCTTTCTTTCTTTCTTTCTCTTTCTTTCTTTCTTTCTTTCTTTCTTTCTTTCTTTCTTTCTTTCTTTCTTTCTTTCTTTCTCTTTCTTTCTCACTTTCTCTTTCTCTTTCTCTTTCTCTTTCTCTTTCTCTTTCTCTTTCTCTTTCTCTTTCTCTTTCTCTTTCTTTCTGTCTTTCTTTTTCACTTTTTTCCTTTCTTTTTCTCTTTTTCTTTCTTTCTTTCTTTTAATAGAAACCTGAAGAGTAGACATGGGTCAGGTTTTTGTTGGGTCTTTCTTTTCTTGTCTTTTCTTTTTTTTCTCCTTTTCTTTTCTTTTCTTTTCTTTTCTTTTCTTTTCTTTTCTTTTCTTTTCTTTTCTTTTCTTTTCTTTTCTTTTCTTTTCTTTTCTTTTCTTTTCTTTTCTTTTCTTTTTTCTTTTCTTTTCTTTTCTTTTCTTTTCTTTTCTTTTCTTTTCTTTTCTTTTCTTTTCTTTTCTTTTCTTTTCTTTTCTTTTCTTTTCTTTTCTTTTCTTTTCTTTTCTTTTCTTTTCTTTTCTTTTCTTTTTTCTTTTCTTTTCTTTTCTTTTCTTTTCTTTTCTTTTCTTTTCTTTTCTTTTTTCTTTTCTTTTCTTTTTTCTTTTCTTTTCTTTTTCTTTCCTTTTCTTTTTTTTCACTTTCATTTTCTTTCCTTTTCTTTCCTTTCTTTCCTTTTCTTTCCTTTTCTTTCCTTTTCTTTCCTGTTTACACATAGGGGGAAAAGCAGAGTGGATTATCAATTCCTTCCCATATCCATAAGAATAGATGGCATAGGATGAGCTCTATAAATCCAGTCTCTCATTTCATTTTCTTTCTCTATACCACCATACTCTGTGTGTGTGTGGTTCTACACTTGCTGTACATCACTTCTGAATGAGCAAGGCTGGCAAAGCAAATTTCTTTTTTTTTTTTTTTTAATAGCTATTGAGAGTTTTATGCATGCATGTGGGCATGTCAAGCAAACCAGAAAGCACTCAGGACAAAGGATTATTTTAATGGCACAGTAAAAGTCTGATTTTATAGTCATGTCAAACTGCTCCATTGCTCCAGGAGCTCTACAGGACTGTATAATCTGGAGCAATTAGTTCCATCAGGCAATGAACCTTTTATCAGCAGTGTGGCACACAGTAAATGAGAGTAGGGAATGTGACATTTTGGGGACATGGTTTAGTGGCCATGGTGGTATTGGGTTGATGGCTGGAGATCTTTTTTCAACCAAAAGCAATTCTAGGACTCTCTGTATGTTTATGTACCAATGAATCTTACTTAGATTGGATGCTAGGAACAAGTTCTGCACCATGAGGATGGTGGAACACTGGAACAGGTTGCCCAGGGAAATAGTTGAGATCTCATCCCTGGAAATATTCCAGGTGAACCTCAGCAGGGCTCTGGGCAACCTGATCTAGTGGAGGATGTCCCTGCTGAGTGCAGGGAGGCTTGGACTGAATGAGCTTTGGAGGTCCCTTCCAACCCAACCCATTCTATGAATCCTAGGACTCTGTGTGTGTTTCTATACCAATGGGTCTTACTTTCTCAGCTTGCCAAGGCTCTGACTAGCCCTCCTGTTGTGGAAGACATAGCAAAGATCCTGAATGTCAAGACAAAGAGAGGAGACTTCTTTTCTGGGTGGTGCAGCTGCCTTTGAAGCACAATTTACAACAGTAACCTCTTGGCCCTTCCATTTGCCAAGATTAAGATTCTTCTTTAAGCATAGGAGCACAAAACAAATCTCGTGGGAACTGCTGATGGCCACCCTCTGCTTCTGTGAGGTATTCATTAAAGGGTTAAATGTCTTTGCAAAGAGCAGATTTCCTTTGAACCAGCTGTGGTATGAGTGCTTGGGTGACGACCAGAGTGACAGTGCTGATCTTAGAAGTGCTGTAATACATCTCAAAGTAGAGCAGAGCAGATTGAGATTGGATGTGACGGACAAGTTCTGCACCAGGAGGGTGGTGGAAGACTGGAACAGGTTGAAGTTTCGTCCCTGGAGATATTCAAGGTGAGGCTTGACAGAGCTCTGGGCAACCTGCTCTGGTTGGGGATGTCCCTGCTGAGTGCAGAGGGGGTTGGACTGGATGAGCTTTGGAGGTCCTTTCCAACCCAGACCATTCTGTGATTCTACAGTTCAAGGTTTGTCACAGTTCAAAGCAAGTCTAAAAATGCCATAAATTCAAGACTGGCAGCTTGGTCTGTTACAGGAAGATAAAATTTGGTTCAGAATTTGAATTGCTTTAAAAAGAAAAGATTTTGACATGGAGGGACAGTCAAAGTAGGACATCTGCCAGGTGGGTTTTGTGGCCTCCTTATTGTGGTTGATAAATAGTTTAGGTATCTGTTGACCTCAGCTAGATCTGGAGAGGTTTGATATAACTTAAGTTTGTTCAAATGTGAGCCAGAGGCTGTCATCAGCCTGTGTGCTCATCTCGATATTTAGGGCAGTAAACTTCAAAGTGAAGAAGGGTCATTAATTTTCTGGTTCTTGGCAGAGTCAGTTTGAGCCTCTCCTTTTCTGTCAGAATGAAGGAGTGCTCAGGTTTGGTTGGGTTTGGTTTTTTTTCTCACAGGGAAAATTCTATTTCTCCTCTTTCCAGCATTCCTGATTAACACAAAAGTAAAAATATACTTCATCTCTAGCTCTCAACTCGAAGTAGACAAAGGTACCCCCATAAGAGATACAATCAGAGGATGTTAGGGAATGGAAGGGACCTTGAAATCTCATCCAGTCCATGCCCCCTGCCAGAGCAGGGTCACACAGAGCAGGTCACACAGGAACACATCCAGGGGGCTTTGAAATGTCTCCAGAGAGGGAGATTCCACAACCCTCCCTGGGCAGACTGTGCCAGGCTTCTGTCACCTTCACAAGGAAAAAAAAAAATCCTCCTGTTTCCATGGAACTTCCTCTGCCTCAGCTTCCACCACTGCCCCTTGTGCTGTCCTTGGGCATCACCCAGCAGAGCCTGGCTCCAGCCTCTGGGCACCCCCCCTGCACAGCTTCATCCCCAGCAATGAGGTCACCTCTAAGTCTTCTCTTCTTGAAGATGAATTCTCTGAAGAGAATGAGCAGAGGGCTGGAGCTGCTCTGCTGTGAGGACAGACTGAGAGAGTTGGGGTTGTGCAGTTTGGAGAGGAGAAGGCTCTGAGGTGACCTTTTTGTGGCCTTCCAGGATCTGAAGGGGGCTACAAGAAAGCTGGGGAGGGACTTTTGAGGGTGTCAGGTAGTGACAGGACTGGGGGGAATGGAATGAAGCTGGAAGTGGGGAGATTCAGACTGGACACAAGGAAGATGTTCTTCACCATGAGAGCCTGGAATGGGTTGCCCAGGGAGGTGGTTGAGGCTCCATCCCTGGAGGTGTTTGCAGCCAGGCTGGATGAGGCTGTGGCCAGCCTGCTGTAGTGTGAGGTGTCCCTGCCCATGGCAGGGGGGTTGGAACTGGCTGAGCCTTGAGGTCCCTTCCAACCTTGACTGATTCTATGATTCTAAGAGCCCTCAGCTCCCTCAGGCTCTCCTTACAAGGAAGATCTTCCACTGCCTTCAGCATATTTGTGGCTCTGTGCTGGACTCTCTCCAGCAGTTCCCTGAGGTCCTTCCTGAACTGAGGGGCTCAGAACTGGACACAAAATTCCAGATGTGGCTTCACCAGGGCAGATTAGAGAGGGGCAGGAGAACCTCTCTTTACCTACTCACCACAGCCCTTCTGATCTACCCCAGGCTGCCCTTGGTCTTCTTGGCCACCAGAGCACATTGGTGGCTCATGGTCAACCTTCCACCCACCAGGATCCCCAGGTCCTTTTCCCCTTCCCTGCTCTCCAGCAGGTCACTCCCAGTCTCTCCTGTTCCATGAGGTTGTTTTTTCCCAGGTGCAAGACTCCACCCTTCCCCTTTGTGCCACAAATATCTCCTGAAGCAGCAAAGTGCTCCCAAAGGAAAGCATGGAGGGTGAGTGTCCCGTCTGCATATGGAGGGCATGGCAAATCTGCCCCTGCTCCTTGGCTTCTGTTGCATAAAATCTCACAGATGCTGAAGTGAGAAAAGGAAGAATTTCTCCTGGCCTTTCCACACTCAGTCAACTTCATCTCTCATCCAGGCAGCTTCTTTGGACACCTGCTGGCAGTTCAGCTGATACCTCAGAAAAAGACATTTACCACATGTGCATATTTGAACCTGGAGTGTTTTATGTGTGTGTATGGGGGATGATTTCTGTTCTCCCACTGCTTTCACTTGATTGGGTTTGGGGCTGGAGTGGATTGGATTTTGAATGGAGCCAAGCAGTATATATTTGCTTAAGTGAGACTTGGACAGAGTGAGAGCTGGGCAGAGAGGAACCTACTGAGGGTCAGGAAGGAGAAGTGCAGAGTCTTGCACCTGGGCAGGAAGAATAAACTGCAGCAGGACAGGTTGGGAGGGGATCTGCTGGAGAGCAGCCCCAAGGAGAAGGAGCTGGGAGTGCTGGTGGGCAGCAAGTTCTGCATGGCACAGCAATGTGCCCTGGGGGCCAAGAAGGCCAAGGGGGTCCTGGGGGGCATTCAGAGGAGTGTGGCCAGCAGAGCCAGGGAGCTTCTCCTCCCCCTCTGCTCTGCCCTGCTCACACCTCCCCTGCAATATTGCATCCAGCTCTGGGCTGCCCAGGTCAGGAGGGACAGGGAGCTGCTGGAGAGAGTCCAAGGGAGGGCTGCAAGGATGCTGAAGGGCCTGGAGCAGTGCCTGGGGAGGAGAGGCTGAGAGCCCTGGGGGTGTTTAGTGTGGAGAGGAGAAGGCTGAGAGGGATCTGCTCAATGTCTCTCAAGAGCTGAGGGCTGGGGGTCAGGAGGGAGGGGACAGGGACAGGCTCTGCTCAGCTGCACCCTGGCATAGGACAAGAGGCAATGGATGGAAACTGCAGCCCAGGAGGTTCCACCTCAGCAGGAGGAGGAACTTCTTCCCTGGGAGGGTGCCAGAGGCCTGGAGCAGGCTGCCCAGAGAGGTTGTGGAGTCTCCTTGTCTGGAGCCTTTGCAGCCCTGTCTGGATGTGTTCCTGTGTGCCCTGTGCTGGATTCCCTCGTCCTGCTCTGGCAGGGGGGTTGGAGTCAGTGATCTTTGGAGGTCCCTTCCAAACCCTAAGGTCCTGTGAGCCTGTGATCAATACAAATGCAGGTAAGGAGGATCACTGCAAGTCTATTTCTTTGCATCTCATTCCAATGGTCGATTGCTAGGCTCTGTTGACATCTAGTGGCTGCTGGAGCCACAGTTAACTTTCCACTTTTTCCATGGTAATCTTTCCATTATATAAAGGAAGTTTGTGTAGAGAGAAGTAAATTATAGTCCTTTGCAGTTTTACTGATTTATGTATTTATTTCTATTATTTTGTTGCTGTTGTTGCTTGGTTTGGTTGTTCTTTTGTTTTGTTGTTGTTGGATTTGTTGTTTTGTTTTTTTTTTTTACCCACTAAGAAATATAAAAATGGTTATGGTCCTTTGAAATGATTTTATTTTCTTTTCCTAATCAGTGAGAAATGTTAAAAAAAAAATAAAAATCTTACTTTACCATTCCCCAAATCACGGAGTGTTAGGCACTGGAAAGGACCTAGAAAGATCATCCAGTCCAATCCCCCTGCCAAAGCAGGGTCACCTAGAGCAGGTCACACTATTGGTGACTGGTTGAGACTTGTTGCCCTTTGAGAACTGAAGGAAAGAAGATTCTTTATTCACAGAGGCTTCTCTCACTCTGAATGCCCAATACTAGAATGGTCCAGGCCAAAAGGGACCTCCAAAGCTCATCCAGTCCAACCCCCTCTGCACTCAGCAGGGACATCCTCAACTAGATCAGGTTGCCCACAGCCCTGTTCAGCCTCACCTTGAATATTTTCAGGCATGGAGCCTCAATCACCTCCCTGGGCAAACTGTGCCAGTATTCCAGCAGCCTCCTGGTGCAGAACTTCTTCCTCACATCCAATCTCAATCTTCTCTTCTCTAGTTTGAAGCCATTGCACCTGGTCCTGTCCCTGCAGCCCTTTGCAAACAGTCTCTCTCCATCCTTCCTGCAGCCCCCTTCAGGTCCCGGCAGGCTGCTCTGAGGTCTCCCTGGAGCCTTCTCTTCTCCAGGCTGAACACCCCCAGCTCCCTCAGCCTGTTCTCAGAGCAGAGCTGCTCCAATCCCCTGAGCATTTTTGTGGCTGTCCTCTGGACCCTCTCCATCAGGTCCATGTCCTTTCTATATCATTTCATCCTTCCTTCTAATTCTCCCCTGTGATTCCTCAGTGAGGCCATTTTTGCTTCAGGGCAGACAACATTTACAGTTCAATCTCCATTTTATCCCACTCTAATACTACAAGGTGAATGATTATCCATGTTGTTTTTGTTGTTGTTGTTTATTTTTTATTGGATTACTGGCAATGTGCTTGGCAGGTGGCTGAAAGCATCTGCAGAGAAACAACAGTTTCTACAGTCTCATGGGAGGCAGAGGAGTTGGTGTAGCTTCTGTTTGTAGCTCTGAAAATACATTCATCTTTTCTAAATTTAAACATGGACAAAATTATTCTAAAAAAAAAAAAAAAGAATCACAGAAAAATAGAATTGTCAGGGTTGGAAGGGACCTCAAGGCTCAGTCAGTTCCAACCCCCCTGCCATGGGTAGGGACACCTCACACCACAGCAGGTTGCTCACAGCCACCTCCAGCCTGGCTGCAAAAACCTCCAGGGATGAGGCTTCCACCACCTCCCTGGGCAACCTCTGCCAGTCTCTCACCACCCTCATGGGGAAGAATTTCTTCCTAATGTCTAATCTAAATCTCCCCTCCTCTAGCTTGGATCCATTCTCCTTGGTCCTATCCCTACCTGACACCCTCACAAGTCCCTCCCCAGCTTTCTTGGAGCCCTCTTCAGATCCTGGAAGGCCACAAGAAGGTCTCCTGGGAGACTTTTCTTCTCCAGACTGAACAACTCTCTCAGTCTGTCCTCAGAACAGAGCAGCTCCAGCCCCCTGCTCATCCTTGTGGCCCTGCTCCTGACACCTTCCAGCCCTTCCAGAT
The DNA here is from genome assembly GCF_027791375.1 of Indicator indicator. NCBI lineage: Eukaryota > Metazoa > Chordata > Aves > Piciformes > Indicatoridae > Indicator > Indicator indicator. The sequence continues at coordinate 1,787,592 of NC_072015.1, forward strand.
CTTTCCTGGAACAGAGGCTCCAGCACTGGACACAGAGCTCCAGGTGTGATCTCAGCAGAGTGGAGCAGAGGGGCAGAATCCCCTCCCTGGCCGTGCTGGCCACACTTCTCTTGCTGCAGCCCAGGATATGATTGCATCTGACAATATTTACTGCTTTTTGTTTGTTTTAATTTGTAGCTACAGAGTGAGCAGCTCCCTCCCTCTCTCTTCTGCATACAATGTAGTCTGTAAAATTAGAAGCTTTCTGGGAGGGAAAAGCTCTTAATGATTTTGAATCTTTAGCAGGTTTCATTCAGCTGTGCCCTTCACAGCCACCCCCAAATTAGCATCTCAGTAATTCAGATTTCCTGCAGGGTTAAAAGAGATACTTTCAACCCCTTCTCTCCCCAGTTTTCTCTATCATGTGGGCTTTCTGTTCACTGTCTCAGGCTTTCATTTTAAATTAACTTCATCAGAATAAAGGTTATGCTTCTCTACTCTTCAAAGAGCCATGATAGAGAAGATGAAAATTATAAGCTGCTTCTAGTTTGCTAGCTGCCTGTGAAAGTCTAGACCAAGAGGAATAAAAAGCATACAAAACAAACCCTGTCTGGTTTAGGCCTGGCTCTCCTTTTGCCCCCATCAAAATGAGAATTCATTTTAAAGGTCAGTTGCTTCCCTTAGTGAAGGCAGGGTGAAAAATACCAACAGCTGTGGAGGTCTGGAGCCCCTCCACACAGGAAAGACATGGACCTGATGGAAAGGGTTCAGAGGAGGGCCAGGAAGATGACTGGTGAGGGCTGGAGGAGCTCTGCTCTGAGGACAGGCTGAGGGAGCTGGGGGTGTTCAGCCTGGAGAAGAGAAGGCTCCAGGGAGACCTAATAGCAACCTTCCAGTTCCTGAAGGGAGATACAAAGAGGATGGAAAGGAACTGTTTGCAAAGGTCTGCAGAGATAGGACCAGGGGCAGTGGCTTCAAACTAGAGCAGAGCAGATTGAGATTGGATGTGAGGAACAAGTTCTGCAGCAGGAGGCTGCTGGAACACTGCAACAGGTTGCTCAGGGAGGTGGTTGAGGTCCCATCCCTGGACATATTCAAGGTGAGGCTGGACAGGTGTGATGGTTTTAAGACTGTCTTCACAGTGTGACAACAGGACTCTGAGTGACATCCTTCAGCTAGAGGGCCATCAAGTTGAGGGCCATCCCCAGCTAGATCAGGCTGCCCAAGGCTTCGTCAAGCTGGGCCAGGGAGGTGATTCTCCCCCTCTACTCCACTCTGATGAGACCCCACCTGGAGCTCTGTGTCCAGTTCTGGAGCCTCTAATAAAAGAAAGATCTGGAGGTGCTGGAAGGTGTTCAGAGAAGGGCCACAAGGATGAGCAGAGGGCTGGAGATGCTCTGCTCTGAGGACAGCCTGAGAGAGTTGGGACTGTTCAGTCTGGAGAGGAGACGGTTCCCAGGAGAGCTTCCTGTGGCCTTCCAGGATCTGAAGGGGGCTCCAAGAAAGCTGGGGAGGGACTTTTTAGGGTGTTGGGTACTGATAGAACTGGGGGGAACAGATTCATGCTAGAGGAGGGGATATTAAAGGTTAGGAAGAAATTCTTCCCCATGAGGGTGATGAGAGACTGGCAGAGGTTGCCCAGGGAGGTGGTGGAAGCCTCATCCCTGGAGGTTTTTGCAGCCAGGCTGGAGGTGGCTATGAGCAACCTGCTGTGGTGTGAGGTGTCCCTGCCCATGGCAGGGGGTTGGAACTGGCTGAGCCTTGAGGTCACTTCCAACCCTGACAATTCTGTGATTCTCTGAAAAACTGTTCATTGAAGTCCTGAAGACTGTGTAACAGCATCCTTCCTGAGAGCTAATGGAACTGTCAGGGCAACAAAGCACATGCTCCTTTTATTTATTAGATGTTAAATGTAATAATGAAGCTATAGAATAAATGTTTTTGGTTTGGTTTTTTTTTTTTTTTTTGTCCTTTTCCTCCTATACACCTTGTTTCTGAAATGACTCCAGAGCAGTGATAAGAAAAAGAGTGATGAGTACACTGAGACAAAGAAAACCATAAAGCAAAATGGGATAAAGCTACCCAGAGGAAAATGTTTTCCAGTGCTGCCTGTGGCACTGATATTTCAATTTAACATACCTGGGGGTGAAGTTTTAATTTGGGGGGGGATATATTTAGTGAAGAAGTTCATCACTATTTCAAGGATTTGGACAGAGTTCTTTTTAACATTAGGTTATCTCAAGGTGTAATTCTCTTTTGGTTTGAGTAACTGTGATAAAAGCCATGCAGAGACCTATCAAGCACTGTTTTACTTCACCAGTTTCAGTTTCATGGCTGGAAAGTCTTGGGTTTGTGTGCATCATACTCTACCCAGCAGACAGTGATACTTCATTGGAATATTTCTGAGCAAACTTCTGCATCTCTCAGACCTCAGGCAAGTTTATCTTAGGGTGCCCTGCTCACTTTTTCTTGGGAGTTGTTTATAGATTCCTAGAATGGTTTAGGTTGGAAGGAACCTTAAGTATTATCCAGTTTCAATCCCCCTGCCATGGGGACTGACTTAACCTTGGCAACATTGATAAACTGGATTCATACAACAGTTTGGGTTGGAAGGGACCTTCAAGATCATCCAGTTCCAACTCCCCCACCACGGGCAGGGACACCTCCCACCAGCCCAGGTTGCTCAAGGTCTCATACAACTTGGCCTTGAACACTTCCAGGGAGGGGACATCCACAGCCTCCCTGGGCAACCTGTTCCACTGTCTCCCCACCCTCACTGGAAAGAATTTCTTTCTAATCTCCAGGCTCAATCTCCCCTCTTCAAGCTTCAGTCCATTCCCTCTCATCCTTTCTCTACAAGCCCTTGTGAAATATCCCTCACCCAGCTTTCTCATAGCCCTCTTCAGATACTGGAAGGCCACAATGAGGTCTCCTTGGAGCCTTCTCTTCTCCAAACTGAACAACCCCAACTGTCTCAGGGTGTCCTCATAGCAGAGGAGCTCCAACCCTCTCATCATTCTTGTGGCTCTCCTCTGGACATGTTCCTGCACTTTCTACTCTGTTCTTTTACCTCTTACTCTGTTCCTTTACCTTCTACTCTGTTCCATTACTTTTTACTCCATTGCTTTACCTTTTACTCTGTTCCTTTACCATTTACTCCGTTGCTTTACCTTTTACTTTGCTCCTTTACCTTCTACTCTGTTCCTTTACCTTTTACTCTGTTCCATTACCTTTTACTCTGTTGCTTTACCTTTTACTCTGTTCCTTTACCATTTACTCTGTTCCATTACCTTTTACTCTGTTCCATTACCTTTTACTCTGTTGCTTTACCTTTTACTCTGTTGCTTTACCTTTTACTCTGTTCCTTTACCTTTTACTCTGTTCCTTTACCTTTTACTTTGCTCCTTTACCTTCTACTCTGTTCCTTTACCTTTTACTCTACTCCTTTACCTTTTACTCTGCTCCTTTACCTTTTACTCTGATTCTCTCCCTTTCACTCAATACTTGCTCAGGTTTACTTCCTGCTGAACTCTCCCTAACTGCCACTACCAGCCACCTTTGTGCTCATCATCTAGCAACTGCTTTGGACTTGTTTCACAAAGACTACCAGCTGGAACATTAGATTGAGCTCTGTATGCACCAAGGAATTAAAAAAAAAAAAAAAAAGGCATCTCAGGGATCAATAAAAGCATTTGGAAAAGTAGTGGGCTAGCCAACATCAGACAAAGGAGACTTATCCTTGTGCTTTACTGTGGTGTACTTAAGGATGGTTGTTTTCCTGGTGTAAGGTCACTGCACATCCTAATGACATCTCTGACCAGATGGTTGATGGCAGAGGAGAGGGAAGCATTAAAATTGCTGTGTTCAGTGAAAAACAAAACAAAACAGGTTCCTTCTAGAATTTTCTTTCTACAGGAATGTACACAGCTTTGACAAAAAGAAGCAAAGGCATCTGAACAAAACCAAACCATCCCTAAATATCTCAGCATTATGGTTTGGTTTTGGGGGGGAGAGGATCCAACTACTTTAATGATATGGTCTTATCTGTTGTGATATCACTACCAGGGAAATCAGATCTGTTTCTCTCACAAAAGCACAGCAGCATTGCTGCAATCAGAATTCTTTGGTCATGTTTAAACATGAATCAGGTCATGAATCAGGTTCTTTGGTCATGTTTAAACAACAGATTAAAAGATCCATAAGAGGCTTTTTTAACCTTACCTTTTAGAGCTAAATTGGTCGTCTCTGGGTAAAATCCTGCCCTTTGGGCTCTGTTCAGCAATTAGTGACATTAGGAACTGGATGATCCTTGAGGTCCCTTCCAGCCCTAACAATTCTATCATTCTGTCATCTGTCCCTTGCCTAAGTTTAATACCATGTATAAAAGGCTCTCATTTCAAACTCCTATTTGAAGATGAAGTAATGCTCAAAGAGATCAAATGAGAGACTCAGTTAATAACTAAAAAACCCTGTATGAGGAGTGCATGACTAGAGTCATTGAATTGTTTTGGTTGGAAGAATCCCTTTAAGGTCATCCAGCCCAACTGCTGACCTAACACCACCATGGCCCCAAGTGCCACAGCCACACATTTCTGGAACACCTCCAGGGATGAGGACTCTACCACCTCCCTGGGCAGCCTCTTCCAATCCTTGACCAATCTTGCAGCAAAGGAATTTTTCCTCCTCTCCAACCTAATCCTCCCCTGACACAGTTTCAGGCCACTTCCTCTCCTTCTGTCACCTGAGACTAGGGAGCAGAGCCCAACCCCCCCTCACTGCAACCTCCTTGCAGGGAGCTGTAGAGAGCAATGAGGTCTCCCTCAGCCTCTTCTTCTCCACTCTAAACACCCCCAGCTCCCTCAGCTGCTCCTCCCCAGCCCTGTTCTCCAGACCCTTCCCCACCTTTGCTGCCCTTCTCTGGACCTGCTCCAGCTCCTCCATGTCCTTCTTGGAGAGAAGGGCCCAAAACTGAACCCAGGATTCAAGATGTGGCCTCACCAGTTCCCAGTACAGCCATGGCAGCAAAACCTAGGGATGTTAAGACCCTAAGTGGCTCTGTGTCCTGAGTCATTGTAAAGAAAGAAGCCCTGCAATAGAAATTCTGTCCTTAGACTCCCATAGTCAGTAATGACAAGTGGCACCCCCTCTTCCCTAAAGGGCAGCCAGAAGCCCAGAAGGTCAATTCATCCTGGGCTGCATCCAAAGATGCATTGCCAGCAGATCCAGAGAGGTGATTCTGCCACTTGGCTCTGCTCTGGGGAGACCTCGCCTGGAGTGCTCTGTCCAGATCTGGAACCCTCAACACAGGAAGGACATGGACCTGATGGACAGGGTCCAGAGGAGGGCCACAAAAATGCTCAGGGGGTTGGAGCAGCTCTGTTCTGAGGACAGGCTGAGGGAGCTGGGGGTGTTCAACCTGGAGAAGAGAAAGCTCCAGGGAGTCCTAAGAGCAGCCTGCCAGAACCTGAAGGGGGCTACAAGAAGGATGGAGAGAGACTGTTTGCAAAGGCCTGCAGGGACAAGACCAGGGACAATGGCTTCAAACTAGAGCGGAGATTTGGATTGGATGTTAGGAATAGATTCTTTACTGTGAGGGCAGTGGAACACTGGAACAGGTTTCCCAGGGAGGTGGTTGAGGCTCCATCCCTGGGGATATTCAAGTTGAGGCTGGACAGGGCTGTGGGCAACCTGATCTGGTTGGGGATGACTGAAGAGGGAGTTGGACTGGATGAGCTTTGGAGGTCCCTTTCAACCTAGACCTTTCTATGATTCTGTGATTTTGTGATTCTATGACTCTTTGGTCCTATGATTCTGTGATTTTATGATTTTGTGATTCTATGATTCTTTGCTATGATTCTATGATTCTGTGATTCTGTGATTCCATGACAGACTTTCTCCTGCTCTCCCCACTAGATGAATTTCAGTAGAATGTGGTTTGTTTTGTTTTGTTCTGTTTTGTTTTTTTTTTTTCCTTATGTGCTATGTTCTGTAGCTGCAGTGAGATTTGCTTGTCAGAAGAACTGGAGCACACACTGCATGTTTAATAGCAAGAGGATGAATATATTGCCTCGCTTCTATCATGTTTGCTGTATTACAGGATGGTGTTACACATCTGCTTTGCTTTTCAGCCCCTTGGAGACTGTATCTGACACAGAAGAAACAATTCACTCCCTCCCCTGCATGTTAGCCTTGTGAATTGAGCAGATACAACACCAAAGTACAAGCAGTTAATTAGGCTGAGAGCTGTAAAACAGAAGTGTGGAGCTTTCCCCAACCTTCTGCACTTTGGAGCAGCAGCTAGGTCCAGTGCCAAAGCTGGGGAAGCAGTGATGGGTTGTGGATAATGAAAACCTTTTTTGTTCTTGTTGCCAGGAAAAAAAAAAAGGTACACCTTGTTGTTGTGCTCTAATATATGACCCAGCTCAGAACAGACAAAGAGAGAGGCCAGCACAGGGCCACTAAGGTGCTGAAGGGACTGGAACATATCTCAGGTGAGGAAAGGTGTTTAAGAAAAGCCTGGATGAGGCATTTAGTGCCCGGGTTTAGTTGATTAGATAAGGTTGGGTGGTTGATTGGACTTGATGATCTTGGAGGTCTCTTCCAACCTGGTTGATTCTGTGAACTCCAGGCTGAGAGCTGGGGTTGTTTAGCTTAGAGGAGGCTGAGGGGAGACCTTATTAATGCTTGCAAATATCTAAGGGCTGGCTAAGATGGGGCCAGACTCTTCTTGATGATCCCCAGTGACAGGACAAGAGGCAATGGGCATACATTTGAACATAGGAAGTTCCATTTCATCATGAGAAAGAGCTTCTTTATTTTGAGGCTGGCAGAGCACTGGAACAGGCTGCCCAGGGAGGTGGCTGAGCCACCAGCCCTTGGTGATCTCAGAGAGCTTTTCCAACATAACCATTCTACGAACATCGAATCTGTTTATGAGGATGAGCAGAGGGCTGGAGCTGCTCTGCTATGAGGACAGACTGAGGGAGTTGGAGTTGTGAAGTCTGGAGAGGAGAAGGCTGCCAGGAGACCTTCTTGTGGCCTTCCAGGATCTGAAGGGGACTCCAAGAAAGCTGGGGAGGGACTTTGGAGGGTGTCAGGTAGGGATAGGAGCAGGGGGAATGGAGCAAAACTAGAAATGGGGAGATTCAGATTGGATGTTAGGAAGAAGTTCTTCCCCATGAGGGTGGTGAGAGCCTGGCAGAGGTTGCCCAGGGAGGTGGTGGAAGCCTCATCCCTGGAGGTTTTTGCAGCCAGGCTGGAGGTGGCTGTGAGCAACCTGCTGTGGTGTGAGGTGTCCCTGCCCATGGCAGGGGGTTGGGACTGGCTGAGCCTTGAGGTCCCTTCCAACCCTGACAATTCCAGGATTGTATGATGTAGTCCAACCCCCCTGAGCAGGGACACCTCCCACCAGTCCAGGTTGCTCAAGGCCTCATTCAACATGACCTTGAATATCTCCAGAGAGGGCACATCCACAACCTCCCTTGACAACCTCTTCCAGTGTCTCACCACCCTCACTGGACAGAAATTCTTCCTAATCTTCAGGCTAAATCTGCTCTCCCGAGGCTTCAATCTATTCCCTCTCATCCTCTCTCTTCAATATCTTATAAAAACTCCTTCTTGGCTTTTGATATAGTCCCTTCATGTACAGGAAGGTCACTAGAAGGTTTCCATGGAGCCTTTCCTTCTCCAGCCCAAACTCTCTCAGCTTGCCCCCACACAGGAGGTGTTCCAGCCCTCTGATCATCCTTGTGGCCTTCTGTGGAGCTTCTGCAACAATTCCACAGCCATTTTCCACTGAGAGCACCAGAACTTGACACAGTGATGTCTGTGATGCTGTTCATTCACTGTGCTCTTCAGCCTTTCCTAAGGGTGCTCCTCATTTCAACTCCACTGAACTCAGGTGACTGAATTTCTCTCCTAGTCTGAGGGAAAACCAAAGAGTTTGCATAATCAGGCCTCACTCTCTCCTCTTTGATGGTGAATTGCCTCTACAAGCTGTGAAGAAGCTGTACCTGTTGGGATTTCTTCTCTTTGATGCAGCTGTTCTGTATTCAACCTTGAATTTGCACCAGATATGTATCTGGCAGCTATGTTTTCATGGAAGCAAAATAAAACCCCACACAAAAACACCTTATATTTTTAAAATATAATTTTAGAATATGTTATTATCTCAAAACTCTTTCCCTTCAGGTGTTTTCAGCCTTCCTTTACCATCAGTTTGATCATATTGTTCACGGAATGTTAGGGGCTAGAAGGGACCTTGAAAGCTCCTCCAGTCCAAGCCCCCTGCCAGAGCAGCATCACACAGAGCAGCTCACACAGGAACACATCCAGGTGGGTTTGGAATATCTCCAGACAGGGAGGCTCCACAACCCCCCTGGGCAGCCTGTGCCAGATTTCTGTCACCTTCACAGAGAAAAATAATTCTTCCTCCTGTTTCCATGGAACTTCCTCTGCCTCAGCTTTCACCACTGCCCCTTGTGCTGTCCTTGGGCATCCCCCAGCAGAGCCTGGCTCCAGCCTCTGGGCACTCCCCCTGCACAGCTTCATCCCCAGCAAGGAGCTCCCCCTCAGGCTCCTCCTCTCCAAGCTCCAGAGCCCTCAGCTCCCTCAGGCTCTCCTGCTGAGGAAGATCTTCCACTGCCTGCAGCATCTTTGTGGCTCTGTGCTGGACTCTCTCAAGCAGTTCCCTGAGGTCCTTCTTGTCCTGAAGGACCCAGAACTGGACACAAGATTCCAGATGCAGCCTCTGCAGGACAGAGTAGAGGGGCAGGAGAAGCTCTCTCTGGACCTACTAACCACAGCCCTTCTGATCCACCCCAGGATGGCATTGACCTTGCCCACCAGAGCACATTGCTGGCTCATGCCTCTGTGGCATTTTCTGTTTCTGCTTAATATTTTAAACTTGTCACTTCAGCTTTTAGGGAAGGTAACCTTTTCTATTTGTTGCCTTTTAAGGGAAGTAAGAAGCTTTTATAATTAATTTAGTAAGTAAATTAAGTCTGCCTGGGGTTTTATAATAAATTCTTTAATTTGCCTACTTGGGCACAGCCTTCCTTTTTGACTTGTTCTATGAATTCAGGATGGAATCAGAGGGAAAGACTTTCAATAACCTGACATTTTAAACAGGACATCTTTATGCACAGTGCCACTGCTGCCTCTGCTTCTTAAATCTTCCCCTGTCACATATGAAGAAGAGTAGCCAGCAGGTTGAGGGAGGGGATTCTCCCCCTCTGCTCCACTCTGCTGAGACCTCACCTGGAGTACTGCATCCAGTTCTGGAGCCTCTGTTACAAGAAAGATCTGGAGGTGCTGGAACATATCCAAAGGAGGGCCACAAGGATGAGCAGAGGGCTGGAGCTCCTCTCCTAGGGAGGCAGACTGAGAGAGTTGAGGCTGTTCAGTCTGGAGGACAGAAAGCTCCAAGGAGACCTTCTTGTTGCCTTCCAGTATCTGAAGGGGCTACAAGAAAGCAGGGGAGGGACTTTTTAGGATCTCAGGTAGTGATAGGATCAGGGGGGAATGGAGGAAATCTAGACTTGGGTAGATTCAGGTTAGACAGTAGGAAGTTCTTCCCTATGAGGGTGGTGAGAGACTGGCAGAGGTTGCCCAGGGAGGTGGTAAAAGCCTCATCCCTGGAGGTGTTTGCAGCCAGGCTGGAGGTGGCTGTGAGCAACCTGCTGTGGTGTGAGGTGTCCCTGCCCATGGCAGGGGACTTGGAACTGGCTGAGCCTTGAGGTCCCTTCCAACCCTGACAGTTCTCTGATTCTATGAAGCTCAGCTTTGCCTGAATTAGAGGAATGATTTTAATCCTCTGGTGTGGATTGATCACCAGGGAACTTAACTTCCCTCACATCTTTCTGGGCAAATTTTCCTTCAGAATTTCCTTTCTGTGGATGAACACTCTTGTGTTCCTCTCAGAAGAAGTGATGTCAAACCACTGAACAAGCAGATAGAAAAATCCTCAGGCTGTTTCAGATTCAAGTATCTGTCTGAACATCTCTCCACTCACCTGCCCTTCCTGTGCTTGACATTTTCATTGCCTTCAGTGAGATAGAATCATAGAGTCGGTCAGGGTTGGAAGGGACCACAAGCCTCAGCCAGTCCCAACCCCCCTGCCATGGGCAGGGACACCTCACACTACAGCAGGCTGGCCACAGCCTCATCCAGCCTGGCTGCAAACACTTCCAGGGATGGAGCCTCAACCACCTCCCTGGACAACCCATTCCAGGCTCTCACCACTCTCATGGAGAAGAACTTCTTCCTCACATCCAGCCTGAATCTCCCCACTTCCAGCTTTATTCCATTCCCCCCAGTCCTGTCATTACCTGAGATCCTAAAAAGTCCCTCCCCAGCTTTCTTGGAGCCCCCTTCAGATCCTGGAAGGCAACAAGAAGGTCTCCTTGGAGCCTTCTGTCCTCCAGACTGAACAGCCCCAACTCTCTCAGTCTGCCTCCCTAGGAGAGGAGCTCCAGCCCTCTGCTCATCCTTGTGGTCCTCCTTTGGATATGTTCCAGCATCTGCAGATCTTTCTTGGAACAGAGGCTCCAGAACTGGATGCAGTACTCCAGGTGTGTTCTCAGCAGAGTGGAGCAGAGGGGGAGAATCCCCTCCCTGGCCCTGCTGGCCACACTTCTGCTGCAGCCCAGGCTCTGCTTGGCTCTCTGGGCTGCAAGTGCACATTGACAGCTCCTGCTGAGCTTCTCCTCCCCCAGCACCCCCAAGTCCCTCTCCTCAGGGCTGCTCTCCATCCACTCAGATGTCTGGATTTGGCTTTGGAAAAGAAGATGGCAAACAGAAGAGGTTTATTTTATCTATCAGACCACAGTAAGGATGAAAAAAAGTTTTTTAACATCCCTTGGTGCAAGAGGGTGTGCTGGTTTGGGGCCAGACAGTTCGTCTCTTGCCTCGAAAGGGACAAAAGAATGAGACTCACTCAAACGGATTGGAGAGTGATGGAAAGTTTAAATGGAAAAGTGATTGGTGAAGCTATAGAGAACTACAAACTACAAAGCATAGTGACAAAGAGTATCCCAAAGCGTACAGAGCCCGTTACATAATTCCCAAAGCTTCCCAATCCTTCCCTTCTTCCCACCTGAGGGTAAACCCAAACCCCCCAGGGCTCTTTCTTCCCCCCCTTCTCCCACTGCTAGGCAAGTCTCAGGCTGGCCATGTCCGAGACTGCCCCCCCTCCATTCTCCTCCTGGCATTAGGCCTAGTCAGGCCTAAGAGGCCTGAGATACTCCCCTGGCATTACCCGATAAGAGAGGACATCTCCCATGGGAGCAGAGAGGGAAGAAAGAGGAAGAGAATGACTCTGCAGATGGCTTTATAGGGCACAGGATTTATGGGTAGAAATACGCCGTTTCCTGTGTCCACCCCTCTTGGGTGAGCACCCAGGACACCAGAGGTGTATCTCATGCAGCACTGGCAGGGGACACCCAGCCCAAACTGCCACAGAGGGAAAAGTAAATTATTTCAGTTGTGTTTCTTAAGGAAATCCCAGAAACATTCAGGTTAGAACAGACCTTCAGGATCACTAAGTCCAACCCACAACCCTACTCTACAAAGCTCACCCCTAAACCACAGCCCCAAGCACCACAGCCAAACCACCTGCAAACACAGCCAGGCTTGGGGACTCCACCACCTCCCTGCCCAGCACATTCCAACCCCTGACCACTCTTGCTGGTATTTTTTTTTTCCTACTGTCCAATCTAAACCCACCCAGTCCTAGCTTGAGGCCATTCCCTCTTGTTCTATCACTAAATACCTGTGACAAGAGACCAACAACAACCTCTCTACAATGCTCTTTCAGGTAGGCAGCCAGGACGTCTCCCCTCAGCCTCCTCTTTTCCAAACTAACCATCCCTAGCTCCCTCAATTGCTCCTCCTAAGATTTATTCTCATAAGGCTTGTGTCTGTCTGTCTGTCTCTCTGTTGCTGCCATCTCTGGAACTTGTTGCCCATTCAAAGTCAAAACAAACAAACAGCACAACAAAACCCAAGGGAAACTTTAAAACACTCAAAGAAATATATCTATATATAGTTTGTATGCCACTTTATTCACTGAGTTCCTTTTTCCCTCTCTAATCCCTGTGCATTAGGCACATTTCTGTGAGACAGGCATGTTAGGTCCTCACTGAAAATGCAGAGTGTGCTCAGAATTGCTGTGTTTAACCTAATTTTCCTGAATAAGAAGTGGATTTCCAGCTTCATGCTCCCGCAGAAATATTTGCATCTTCAAATGGAAATAATCCATTTACTGGTAAGGGGTAGCAAGCTCCTCTCTGAAACCTCACTGCCCCCTATGCAAATGTAACCTTGGCTTCCTCTGCCTTTGATGTTGGTAATGGAATCAAAGAAGGTGTGTTAAGCTTGCATCAAAATACCATGACTGGGGATAAAAGCAAAGTAGCCAAAGCTCCTCTGGAACAGAATAATTAAAGGGAGTCCCTCTATATATGAAAGGTTGAAATGGTTTGAAATGTCCTTCCACCTCTGGCTTTAGTTACTGGAATAAAATGAAAATAAAACTCTCTGTCATGTAGTTTTCTGAAAATCATGGAATGCCTTGAGTTGGAAGGGACTTTAAAGATTATCAAGTTCCATCTTCCCTGTGCTTTAATGTATTTAGGTAGTCATCATGGAATCATAGAATCAACCAGGTTGGAAGAGACCTCCAAGATCATCCAGTCCAATCTATCACCCAACCCTAGCCAATCAACCAGACCATGGCACTAAGTGCCTCATCCAGGCTTCTCTTGAACATCTCCAGAGACGGTGACTCCACCACCTCCCTGGGCAGCACATCCCAATGGCAAATCTCTCTCTCTGGGAAGAACTTCCTCCTAACATCCAGCCTAGACCTCCCCTGGCACAACTTGAGACTGTGTCCTCTTGTTCTGGTGCTGGTTGCCTGGGAGCAGAGCCCAACCCCCACCTGGCTACAACCTCCCTTCAGGTAGTTGTAGACAGCAATGAGGTCTGCCCTGAGCCTCCTCTTCTCCAGGCTGAACACCCCCAGCTCCCTCAGCCTCTCCTCACAGGGCTGTGCTCCAGACCCCTCCCCAGCTTTGTTGCCCTTCTCTGGACACCTTCCAGTACCTCAACATCTCTCTTGACTTGAGGAGCCCAGAACTGGACACAGGACTCAAGGGGAGGAGACTATGACAGAATCATAGAATGGTAAAGGTTAGAAGAGACCTCTGAAGATCATTGAGTTCAACCCCCCCCTGCCAAAGCAGCATCACCTAGTGCAGACCACACAGGTACACACCCAGATGGGTCTTTAAAGTCTCCAGAGAAGGAGACTCCACAATCTCTCTGGGCAGCCTGCTCTGGGGCTCCAGCACCCTCCCAACAAAGCTTTTCCTCATGTTGAAGTGTCCCAGTTTGTGTCCAGTGCTCCTTGTCTTGTCTCAGGACAGCACTGAAAATAGCCTGGTCCCTGCTTCTTGCCAGTCACCCTTCAGATATTTATAAACATTCAGAAGGTCTCTTCTCAGTCTTCTCTTTCTAAGGCCAAACAGCTCTAGGTCTCTCAGCCTTGCAAAGGAGAAGTTTTTTTCCCATTTTGTATGAAAGCCTAAGCAACATATTTGATATTCTTTTTACTTTATGGGAGTCTGATTTCATCTCCTTGAACTCCTTAGGAAAGATTTTTAAGGAAATCTTCAGCAATGTCCTGGTTTGGCTTATTAACAGAGAGGATGTTGTAGAAGGATGCACTTAGCTGTACAGAAAATAACAATTTAAGGGTGGTCTGAGGCTGTTGGTAGGACTTGATGACCTTAAAGTTCTCTTCTTACAACTCTCTGATTCTATTTGGGTCACACAGGCTCTTACTTAACTCACAGAGGAGGCTTTGAGTGCTTCACAGGATGATGTGTGGTGTGGCACATCAAATGTACAGAAACATTGATCAGAAGAGACAGGGAGATGATGAGAGGGGGAATATGTGACAGCACAGGGAGCACACAGATCTCCTCTAGCACTGCTGTGCCATGAGTGGTTTCAGTTCAAATCAGGTCTGTAATTAAAAGCTTCCTTAGGTAAATACATTTTTTTTTCAATTATTATTATTCATAATGAATGAACAGGGAAAAGAAAACATTTTAAACCATTGTCTTCATTTTAAGAGCAGGCTGATATAATTTTACACATCTTCCCCCCCCCCCCCCCCCATGTTTTAAACCATCACACCCCCTCTATAAGAGTAAAATAAATTGAATTGGAGAGAAATACAGAATTATAATCAAAAATATACACAAAAAATACAGAATGCATCAATCCTTAACAGCTAATACACATAAAGGATACAGGAACATCCCCAAAACACCTTTCCCCTAACCAGACTAAACCACAAGCCCCATTTGCTCCTTTACTCCACAATCCCCCTCCCCCTCCTTGCCTCCTCCCTCCTCCTTGCCTCCCTTCCATTAGGTCTAAGGAGGCCAGAATTGCTCAAGACAAATTAATCAGGTCTCTGAAGACCACAACCAGGTCTGAGATACTTCCCCACGTTGCCAGATAAGGACTCCAACCAGAGAGATCAGGCAGGAGGGAGAAAAGAGAGAGAAATGAACTCTGCAGCCAATTTTATAGAGATAGAGGGATTCTGGGAATGAAATACCAAAGGTGACACTTTCCAGGGTGTAAACTCAGAGGAAGTGTGGGATAGAAGGACAATGAGATGGATTAGGAACTGGTTACAAAATAGAGTGCAAGGAGTGGTGATCAATGGTGCCAGGTCCAGCTGGAGAGCTGCAACCAGTGGAGGCCCCCAGGGATCAGTGCTGGGTCTGGTCCTGTTCAACATCTTTGTCAGTGACATTGATGAGGGGACAGACAGACAGACAGTGTCTGATCAACAAGTTTGCTGATGATGGGAAGCTTGGCTGGGACACCTGAAGGCTGTGCAGCCATTCAGCAAGACTTGGACAGACTGAGAGCTGGGCAAAGAGCAACCTAATGAGGTTCAAGAAGGTTAAGTGCAGAGTCCTGACCATGGGCAGGAAGAATAAACTGCAGCAGGACAGGTTGGGAGGGGATCTGCTGGAGAGCAGCCCCAAGGAGAAGGAGCTGGGAGTGCTGGTGGGCAGCAAGTTCTGCATGGCACAGCAATGTGCCCTGGGGGCCAAGAAGGCCAAGGGGGTCCTGGGGGACATTCAGAGGAGTGTGGCCAGCAGAGGCAGGGAGCTTCTCCTCCCCCTCTGCTCTGCCCTGCTCACACCTCCCCTGCAATATTGCATCTAGCTCTGGGCTGCCCAGGTCAGGAGGGACAGGGAGCTGCTGGAGAGAGTCCAAGAGAGGGCTGGAAGGATGCTGAAGGGCCTGGAGCAGTGCCTGGGGAGGAGAGGCTGAGAGCCCTGGGGGTGCTTAGTGTGGAGAGGAGAAGGCTGAGAGGGATCTGCTCAATGTCTCTGAAGAGCTGAGGGCTGGGGGTCAGGAGGGAGGGGACAGGGACAGGCTCTGCTCAGCTGCAGCCTGGCATAGGGCAAGAGGCAATGGATGGAAACTGCAGCCCAGGAGGTTCCACCTCAGCAGGAGGAGGAACTTCTTCCCTGGGAGGGTGCCAGAGCACTGTAATAGACTCAGCACAGAGGTTGTGGAGCCCTGTCTGGATGTGTTCCTGTGTGCCCTGTGCTGGATTCTCTGATCCTGCTCTGGCAGGGGGTTTGGACTGGAAGATCTCCAGAGGTCCCTTCCAACCCCTAACATCCTGTGAGCTGTGATCTTCCAGACTGTCTAGTGCTCCTGGGAGGCTTCTCTATGCTTTAGGTCATCCCAGTAACTTAACCCTAGGACAACCAATTTCTTGTCTGTGTTGTTCATTAGCTCAGCATCAAATCCCACTGGATGAAGAAAGATTCCTTTCAGTTCATCTGCCTCTTCATTGCTATGCCTTCATCACATTATTCAGTGTGGGCACAAAACACTCCAGGGTTTGATCTGTCATTAGCAATGCTGAAAAGCTGTGCAGTTGCCTGAGTGCTGTCATTGCAAACAAGCACTAATGCTTCATGTTGACTGATGGCAGGAACTGTGGCAAAACATTCCCTTGATATGCTGGTGGGGAACTTGGACTCCTTCTCAAGGTGTCTGATCAGTGCTGGAAATCAAAAGTTGGCCTCTTCATAAAGATTCTCCAGGACCCTGAATTCTGTAGGGAGCTCTTCAGGCACTTTTAAACTCAGTGGCTTTTTACTTTGCTGTGATTTGTTTTGCTTTTTTCCTCTTGGTTAAAGAAATGCATAATTTCAGAAGATCACAGACTCACAGTACATTGGAGGTTGGAAGGAACCTCCAGAAGATCATCAGGTCCAACCCCTCTGCCAAAAGCAGGATCACCCAGGGTAGTCTGCAGAGGAATGCATCCAGGTGGGGTTGGAAAGGCTCCAGAGAAGGAGACTCCACAACCCCCCTGGGCAGCCTGCTCCAGGGCTCTGTCACCCTCACTGTAAAGAAGTTTCTCCTCATGGTGAGCTGAAATCTTCTGTGTTCAAGTTTGTATCCATAGGTCCTTGTTGTATTACTGTGCACCACCCAAAAGAGCCTGGCCCCCTCCACTTGCCCCCCACCCCTCACATATTGATAGACATTGATCAGATCCCTCTCAGCCAGAATCTACCCACTTCCAGCTTTGTTCAGTCCCCCTAGTCACAGTCTCACAGTATATCAGAGGTTGGAAGGGACCTCAAGAGATCCCCAGGTCCACCCTCCCTGCCAGAGCAGCATCACTTAGGATAGTCCCCCCTAGACTATTGGAATAAAAAATATCTCCTTAGGAAGGAAACCACTTGATCTCCAGAACTAAACTGCAGATGGCTTTGGTAGGAAATCCAGACAGCTGAATGCCTGCATCACAGCAATCCCTCCCCACAGCATCTCTGAAACCGAGGGAGAGAACTGCTTGCCACATTCAATAATCATCAGCTGATTTGATAAGGTGGAATAAAAGACCTTCTGAGAGTAAAGGAAGAGGAAAATTGCAAGAGAAGAATCAAGGAGAACAAGAATAATGTTAACAGAGATGTAGAAAGAGGGAAAATCTGAAGTGCATGACTGACTGAATGATGAAAAAGGAAGAGGAGAACTGCCTGCTTCTGGTTCTTGAGCCACTGCAGAATCTGTTCCCTTGCACTGCATCTTCCTTCTGTTTCTAGGACCACTCTTCTGTCTGTGAAAACAAAATAAAGAAAGAGTTAAGAATCTGAGGACTTGACATGCATGCTAAAATGTCAGGTCAGATGGGTTTGTAAGTTTTCCTAGGGGAATATGCCTGGAGCAACTTGGTCTAGTGTGAGGTGTCCCTGCCCATGGCAAGGGAGTTGTAACTAGATGATCTCCAAGGTTGAATCCAAACCATTCTATGAATCTCAGCTCATCTCTTACTGGTAATTCAAGTTCTGCTTGAGTTGCTGTGGTGTGGATGGCTGTGCTGAATTTTAAATATGCTCTTCAGATTAAAAGTCTGCCTCTTGCTGAATCTCATGAGGTTTCCAGCAGGAGTAGGGAGGGGATTGTGCCCTGGGACTCAGCTCTGGGGAGGCCACACCTGGAGTATTGTGTCCAGTTTTGGGCACCTCAATGCAAGAGAGATGTGGAGGTGCTGGAGCCAGGGCAGAGCAGGGCAAGGAAGCTGGGAAGGGCCTGGAGAAGAAATCTGATGGAGAGAGACTGAAAGAAGACTGAAAGACTGGAAGAAGTTCTTCCCCATGAGAGTGGTGAGAGCCTGGAATGGGTTGTGCAGGGAGGTGGTTGAGGCCCCATCCCTGGAGGTGTTTGCAGCCAGGCTGGATGAGGCTCTGGCCAGCCTGATCTAGTGTGAGGTGTCCCTGCCATTGGCAGGGGGGTTGGAACTGGCTGAGCCTTGTGGTCCCTTCCAACCCTGACTGATTCTATGATTCTGTTCTATGAAGGAGCTGTGGATGGTTAGTTTGGAAAAGAGGAAGCTGAGGGGAGACCTCATTGCTCTCTACAATTACCTGAAAGGAGGTTGTGGAGAGATTGGTGCTGGTCTCTTCTCACAGGTCATTAGTGATAGAACAAGAGGCAATGGCCTCAAGCTGTAATTGGGTAGGTTTAGAGTGGATATCAGGAAAAAATTTTTCATGGTCAGAGTGGTCAGGGATTGGAATGTGCTGAGCAGGGAAGTGGTGGAGTCACCAGCCCTGGCTGTGTTTGCAGGTGGTTTGGCTGTGGTGCTTGGGGCTGTGGTTTAGGGGTGAGCCTTGCAGAGTAGGGTTCTGGGTTGGGTTTGGTGACCCTGAGGCTCTTTTTTAACTTGAATATTTCTGTGATTATTCTGTGATTCCACGACCCTCCCCTCTGTCCTGGCTGTGCTCCTATAACACCTTCCAGAGTGCTGCTGGCCATCTCTGCAGCCAAGGCACACTGCTAGTTCCTGCCTGGCTTGTGCTTGCCAAGGTCTCCAGTTCCATTCCCTCAGAGCTTCTCTCAGCTGGACAGGCAGCAGCCTCTGCCTTTGTACCACTGCTTTGTGCCCAGAACAGCACTTGATAAATGCTCCTGGCTCCAACTAATTCTGCTCTGCTCTACTCTAGAGTTCTATTAGAGGTTCTCCTTTGCTCTGCTGGAGAGTGCTGTAGAAAGGTTCTTGGGATGAAAGTCTTTGTCCTAAATCAGCAGAGATGTGTAGTGAGACACTGGTGCTGACCTTAGGTGTTCAAAAAAAGGTTTGGCTGTGGCACTTGGAGCCATGGTTTAGTTGTCAGGAGGTGTTAGGGATTAGGTAATAGGTTGGACTTGATGATCCCTGAGGTCTTTTCCAACCTGGTTGTTTCTGTGATAACCACATTACTCATTCTGTGAAAATTCTAGGTATTATATTATTAATTCTATTTATTGATTCTATTTATTATTCCTATGTCTTATTCCTATTTATTAGTCCTATTTATTATTTCTATTTATTATTCCTATGTCTTATTCCTATTTATTATTTCTGTTTATTATTTCTATTTATTATTTCTTTGTATTATTCCTATTTCTTATTCCTATTATTCCTATTTCTTATTTCTATTATTCCTATTTCTTATTCCTATTTCTTACTTCTATTTCTTATTCCTATTTCTTATTTCTATTTCTGATTCCTATTTCTTATTCCTATGTCTTATTTCTATTTCTTATTTTTATTATTAATTCTTTCTATTATTAATTCTATTTATTCTACTATTATTCTATTCTGTGCAGCTCTGGGTTTTGTTAAGCTTCAGATGTGTGGTTGAGTCACCAACCCTGGATGTGTTTTAAAGGGTTGCTTAGATGTGGTGCTGGGGATAAGGTTTAGGGGTGAACTTTGTAGTGGTATAGAGAAATAGGCAAACTCCAGAGCTAAGACTTTAAAGTAGGTATTCTTTAATAATTTATGTCCAGAGCTAGACCACAGGATCACAGAGGTTGGAAGGGACCTCCAAAGATCATCAAGTCCAACCCTCCTGCAAGAGCAGGACCAGAGAATCCAGCACAGGCCACACAGGAATGCATCCAGATGGGGTTTGAAAGTCTCCAGAGAAGGAGACTCCACAACCTCTCTGGGCAGCCTGTGACACAACACTGGACACACCTGGGGTTTCCCCTCCAAACCTGTGTGCCTGAACACAAGCTTTACAGAGCTGATATCCTGTTAGCTGCTCCATGTTCATGCTATTCATTGACATTCAGTTGCTCTTATCCATACATGGAAATAGCTTTTTGGTAGTGGGCTTGGGAGGGTCTTCCTCTCATTTGCATTTTTCCTCTCCATATCTGCTTCTTTTTTTTTTTTTTTTTTTTTTTTTGTCCTGCTCATGTCTGCAGGGACATCTGGTCTGTCCCCAGCCTGTTTTCCTGTTATCTGTACATTGTCTTAGATAAGCATTGCACAGATAGAAACATTAAAGCTGGGGAGGGACTTTTTACGGTGTCAGGTAATGATAGCCCCAGGGGGAAGGGAACAAAACTAGAAATGGGGAGATTCAGATTGGATGTTAGGAAGAAGTTTTTCACCATGAGGGTAGTAAGAGACTGGAAGAGGTTTCCCAGAGAGGTGGTGGAACTCTCATCCCTGGAGGTTTTTGCAGCCAGGCTGGATGTGGCTCTGGGAAGACTGCTCTAGTGTGAGGTGTCCCTGCCCATGGCAGAGGGGTTGGAACTGGATGATCCTTGAAGTCCCTTCCAACCTTGACAACTTTATGATTCTATGATTACATTGTTGTGTGGCAACTTTCTTCCTGCATGGTGAAGCAAGCTGCAAGCTCCTAAATACAAAGTCCAGGGTTCACATCTTCCCTTCTTTCAAATCACAAAGCACTTTGTGAGACCACGGCTGCAATCCTGTGTCCAGCTTGGGGCACCCCAGGTCAAGAGAGACAGAGACCTGCTGGAGAGAGTCCAAGAGAGAGCCACGAGGAGGATTTGGGGACTTGAGCATCTCCCCTGTGAAGAGAGACTGAAAGCCCTGGGGGTGGTTAGTGTGGAGAGGAGAAGACTGAGAGGGATCTGATCAATGTCTGTCAATATGTGAGGGGTGGGTGTCAAGGGGAGGGGGCCAGGCTCTTTTGGGTGGTTCACAGTGATAGGACAAGGAACAATGGGTTCCAACTTGAACAGAGAAGATTTCAGATCAACATGAGGAGAAACTTCTTTCCAGTGAGGGTGACAGAGTCCTGGAACAGGCTGCCCAGGGGGTTGTGGAGTCTCCTTCTCTGGAGCCTTTCCAACCCCACCTGGATGCATTCCTGTGCAGACTACCCTAAGTGACGCTGCTCTGGCAGGGGGGTTGGACCTGGTGATCTCTGGAGGTCCCTTCCAACCTCTAATATACTGTGAGACTGTGACTGTGGTAGATGCTCATCCTGTCCCTCAGACTGCTGGTTTCCATACATCCATTCAGTTCCTGTTATCCTGGATCCCATACATTGTTTTTTGATAGCTAAATCTACCATTATTCTGAACAGATTAATACAAAACAGGTTCATCTAAGATCTCTCCTTCAGTAGAGTAGGATTGATGATGATCCCAGGGGTCTTTCCCAAGCCTGTCTGTGAGTCTGTGATTCTGCAGTAAATATCTCAGCCCTTGCAAGACTCACTCCTTTCCTTTTATTTTGCTCTATTACAACCCAATAAGATTCTTGATGCGAGGTTTTACTGATGAGACATGATTTCTGCCAACTCTCTTTACAACCTTTACTCTCTCTTAACAACCTTTCTCACTTACCCAAAGAGAACTACAAGATTCTGCTGCACACCAGCACTTGAACAAAATCCTGGCTTAATTGATTCATATTTGCTATAATTTTTTTTCCATCCTTCTTGCATCGATTTTTCCCACAAGGATGAGGTACCAGAGACTGATAATGTAGAATGTTCTGTGAAACATGATAGCATGCTCCTGGTGTTTGACCTTTCCATCAGTTAAGCAAGAAGACACTCCAGGGTGTGCTGCTGAGGCATAATATTAACACAGCTCACCTACGCTGGGTTTTGCATGCATACTGATAGCAGCCAGTAATGGGCACCCTGGAGTGGTTTAGGGAAGTATAAAAAAAGGCAGATAAATGGCTTGAGAAGGTTTCTAATGGCTGGGATGTTTTGAAATGATTAGCACAGAATTGTATTTGCGGAACAAAACACAACATGCTGAACCATGAAGAGACAGTGGGGCTGGAATTATTGAGAGTTGGGTAAAGCCAAACCAAACCAAAACATTTAATCAGGAAGAGACAAAAGGGGTTGGGGTTATTAATAGCTGCTTAAAACCAAATCAAACTAAAATATTTAATCGTGAAGACAAAAAAGGGTCTGGGATTATTAATAGTTGTGTAAAACCAAATCAAACCAAAACATTTAATCAGGAAGAGAAAAAAGGGGTTGGGATTATTAATAGCTACTTAAAACCAAATAAAATCAAAATGTTTAATCATGAAGAGTCAAAGGGTTTAGGATTATTAATAGTTGTGTAAAACAGAATTAAAATATTTAGTCATGAAGAGAAAAAAGGGTTTGGAATTATTAATAGCTGTGCAAAACCAAATCAAATCAAAATATTTAATCATGAAGAGAAAAAAAGAGTTTGGGATTACGAATAGTTGTGCAAAACCAAATCAAATCAAAATATTTAATCATGAAGAGAAAAAAGAGTTTGGGATTATTAATAGTTGTGTAAAACCAAACTAAAATATTTAATCATGAAGAGAAAAAAGGGTTTGGGATTAATAATAGTTGTGTAAAACCAAATTAAAATATTTAATGATGAAGAGAAAAAAGGCTTTGGGATTATTAATAGTTGTGTAAAACCAAATCAAACCAAAATTCTTTACCATGAAGAGGCAAAGGGTTTGGAATTATTAACAATTGTGTGAAACCAAAACAGACCAAAATATTTAATCATGAAGAGGAAAAGGATCTGGGATTATTAATAATTGTCTAAAACCAACCTGAAATATTTAATCATGAAGAGGCAAAGGGTTTAGGATTATTAATAATTGTGAATAATTGTGTAAAACCAACCCAAACCAAATTATTTAATCATGAAGAGCAAAAGGAGTTGGGGGATTATTCATAAATATGTCTTTTCATTCTAAGAGGGACAGTAGGTTGAGACATCCAATCTGCACCTACCCATTTCTAGTTTTGCTCCATTCCCCCTGGCCCTATCACTACCCAACAGTCTAAAAAGTCCCTCCCCAGCTTTCTTGGAGCCCCCTTCAGATCCTGGAAGGCCACAAAAAGGTCACCTCAGAGCCTTCTCCTCTCCACACTGCACAGCCCCAACTCTCTCAGGCTGACCTCAGAGCAGAGCAGCTCCAGCCCTCTGCTCATCCTTATGTGGTCCTTCTCTGGACACCTTCCAGCACATCCAGATTTTTCTTGTAATAGGGTCTTCAATTCCATGGGAAAGACAAAGGGTAATGGGGAAAAGTCACTCCTGGGAAGATTCCAATTGGAATGCAGAAGTTTCCCCATGAGAACAGTGAGGTGCTGGAATCATCTCCCAAGTGAAGTAATGGATTTGCCCTACAATTCTTCCTGATCTCCAGTCTAAATCTGCTCCCCTCTATCTTAGAATCATAGAACCATAGAATCAATCAGTCAGGGTTGGAAGGGACCACAAGGCTCAGCCAGTCCCAACCCCCCTGCCATGGGCAGGGACACCTCACACTACATCAGGCTGGCCAGAGCCTCATCCAGCCTGGATGCAAACACTTCCAGGGATGGGGCCTCAACCACCTCCCTGCACAACCCATTCCAGGCTCTCACCACTCTCATGGGGAAGAACTTCTTCCTCACGTCCAGTCTGAATCTCCCCACTTCCAGCTTCATTCCATTCTCCCCAGTCCTGTCACTCCCTGAGATCCTAAAAAGTCCCTCCCCAGCTTTCTTGGAGCCCCTTCAGATCCTGGAAGGCCACAAGAAGGTCTCCTGGGAGCCTTCTTCTCTCCAGACTGCACAACCCCAACTCTCTCAGGCTGTCCTCAGAGCAGAGCAGCTCCAGCCCTCTGCTCATCCTCATGGCCCTGCTCTGGACACCTTCCAGCATGTCCATAGCCCTCTTGGAACAGAGGCTCCAGAACTGGATGCAGTACTCCAGGTGTGGTCTGAGCAGAGTGGAGCAGAGGGGGAGAATCCCCTCCCTGGCCCTGCTGGCCACACTTCTCCTGCTGCAGCCCAGGCTCTGCTTGGCTCTCTGGGCTGCAAGTGCACATTGACAGCTCCTGCTGAGCTTCTCCTCCCCCAGCACCCCCAAGTCCCTCTCCTCAGGGCTGCTTTCTAGCTGCTTTCTAGCTTCAATGCATTCCCTCTCATCTCATCTCTACAACCTGTTGTAAAAAGTTCCTCCCCAGCTTTCTGGTAGTCTCCTTCAATTTATTATTCTAGAGCATAGAAAGGAAATTGTCCTTATTTAACCAATACCAACTAAGTAGAAACTCAGGCAGGAAAAAAGTTTAGGTTTGGAATGTGAAGCTGGAGCCCACAGTTTGCCTGCTTGCTTTAATTAGCTGAAAAAGGGTATAAAAGTAATGCTAAATATATAGCAACTGTGCCAAATGCTGTGGAATTCCATTTTTTAAAGATACTAGGACTGAAACTGGGTTATTAATTTCATTTTAATAAGTATTTGTTCCAGGAGAACAGACCCTTAAGTAGGTCAGATGTAAGAAAGGAAAAAAAAAAAAGAAAGAAAAAAAAAACTAAATTGCCTGGAAAAAGTAGGAAGGTGAGACACAAAGGCAATAATTACAGGCACAAGACCTCTTTAAATGAGAAGGAGAATGGAGATAAACATGAAATTTCCTTGCTAAGTGATAAATAGGTTCTGATTGATTTAGTTTTCACTGCAGCCACCCAGCTCAAAATGTCACATTTGCACTCAAATAACCTTCATGGGCATGTATAAATATTTTGCTAAATGGTCTCATGCTTTGCTGAGTTCCCTCTACTTGCAATTCATTATTTTGTTGATCTCAGTGACAAGTGGGCTGGTTTGTAGAGAAACCAAACCAAAATCCACTTTCTTTTAAAATGGGAGGGGGGAGATAAATAAATAAATAAATCCCTGCTTTAATATAATGAGGGGAATAAATATAAATCAACCTGAATAAAACATAAAATGCAAAATGTAATTAAACCTGAATAAAACACATGGAATTTAGATTTTGGAATGATTTCCAAATGGATTTTTTTTTTTAATTTCTTACTTAGACTTCTTAACAACTGTTGTGGGGATTTTGTCATTATAGGTTTTGATTATTTTTACTTCCCCCACCCCCCCCATGGCCACACCTTTCTTGAACACCTCCAGGCATGGAGGCTCCACCACCTCCCTCGGCAGCCTGTGCCAATCCCTGATGACTCTTGCAGCAAAGAAATTTTTCCTCATCTCCAACCTAACCCTCCCCTGGCACAATTTCAGGTCAGTTCCTCTCCTTCTATCACCTGAGACTAGGAGCAGAGCCCAACCCTCACCTCACTTCAACCTCCTTGCAAGGAGCTGTAGAGAGCAATGAGGTCTCCCCTCAGCCTCCTCTTCTCCATACCAAACACCAACACTAATCTCCCTCAGCTGCTCCTTGCCAGCCCTGTTCTCCAAACCCTTCCTCAGCTTTGTTGTCCTTCTCTAGACCTGCTCCAGCCCCTCAACATTCTTCTTGGCTTGAGGGGCCTGAAGCAACCCAGGAAATAGGAGGATTGAAATATCAAATTATGTCATATAAATACATTTGAGTAGCCTTTGAAAAGCCTTTCAGCCTGCATTCAGATTTCCCACCATCTTCTGATGGCATGGCACTGAAAGATCACAGAGTCACTTAGTTCTCCTTTCTCTGGCAAATTTTCAACATTTTGTTCTACAATATTCAGCACCACAGGGCATTAAAATCATGCTGCAGAATAATGTACTGGGTGGGAGGGGGAAGCAGGGGAAAACTCTCTGCAAGCTGAGTATGGAGCATTTTGTATTTCTTCCTGTGATGCTCATTTAGCAGTAACAAATCTGTCACTCTGCTTGCAGCGTATTTTTTGGTGTGAAATTTGCAAAACAATCCTGTTTTAGAGAGGCAGCAAACTGCAGATTTTCAGCTGTGACAGAAATCAACCCATAGATTTTGTGAGAGAGAGAAAGACAGGTGAGGGAAAACATTCTGCCTGCCCTTCAGGCAGTTAGCTACCAGAGAAGTGGTGAAGCATTGCATCCTTTAAGGTCTATAAATTTGATATTTCACTGTAGAGGTTATGAAGGAACACACTCAGATGTCCTTCTTGGCGAGCACCTTAAAGTGTTTTAAGGTGGAGAGTCATGCTCACAGAGGAAAATAAATTTTACTCATAAATTCAGAGAATGGCTTGGGTTGGAAGGGGCCTTAAAGATCATAGAATCATAGAATGATTTGGGTTGGAAGGGGCCTTAAAGGTCACAGAATGGTTTGGGTTGGAAGTGGCCTTAAAGATCATAGAATGGTTTGGGTTGGAAGGGACCTTAAAGATCATAGAATGGTTTGGGTTGGAAGGGACCTTTAAGATCATAAAATCATAGAGTGGGTTGGGTTGGAAGGGACCTTAAAGATCATAGAATCAGAGAATGGTTTGGGTTGGAAGGGACCCTAAAGATCATAGAATCAGAGAATGGGTTGGGTTGTGAGGAACCCTAAAGATCATAGAATCAGAGAGTGGGTTGGGTTGGAAGGGAGCCTTAAAGATCAGAGAATGGTTTGGGTTGGAAGGAACCTTGAAGATCATAGAATCATAGAATGGTTTGGGTTGGAAGGAACCTTAAAGATCATAGAATCAGAGAATGGTTTGGGTTGTGAGGGACCCTAAAGTTCACCGAATCAGAGAACAGTTTGAGTTGAAGGGTAGCCTTAAAGATCATAGAATGGTTTGGGTTGGAAGGGACCCTAAAGATCACCGAATCAGAGAATGGGTTGGGTTGGAAGGGGCCTTAAAGATCATCCAGTTCCAAGACCTCTGCCATGGGCAGGGACACCTCCTACCAGCCCAAGTTGCTCAAGGCCTCATCCAGCCTGGCCTGGAACACCTCCAGTGAGGAGGCATCTGTGACCTTCCTGGGCAACCTGTTCCAGTGTCTCACCACCTTCACTGCAAGGAATTTCTTCCTATTCTCCAGTCTAAATCTGCCCTTCTCCAGCTTTGATCCACTCCCTCTGATGCTATCACTACTGATCCTGTGGTTTGGGGGTTTTTGTGCAGTTGCCTGCATCATGGAATAAAGAAGTAAATGACATCTGATGAACCATGTCCTACAGGTGGAGTTTTGCTTCACTGTGAATGGAGCCTGAATGACCAACTCAGAAGAGACACCAAAAATCAGGCAAGATGAGCTGTGCCACTTCACCTTAATTAAACACTCAACCAATCACCACCACCAGAAAGCCAAATAAAAACCCCTAGAAGTGCCAAGCATCATTGGTTAGCTCTTGGCATTCTTAGAAAAGAGGGGAAAATGATCCTTAGATAAAGAAATTTCTGTTGTAGAAACAATTTCTGCTCGGTCTACAAGCTCTGACAAGGGCTTGTAGTGATAGGTTGAGGGAGGTTGGTTTTAACCTGGATGAAGGGAGATTTAGACTGGAGATTAGGAAGAAATTCTTTCCAGTGAGGGTGGTGGGACATTGGAACAGCCCAGGGAGGTTGTGGATTCCCTCTTCTGGAATTCTTCAAGGCCAGGTTGGATGGGTCTTTGAGCAACCTGCTTGTGGTGGTGGGGTTGGAATTAGATGATGTGTAAAGTTCCTTCCAAACCAAACCATTCTATGATTCCAGCTGAGGTAAGAGTATTATTTGCTTTTAGGTGGTGTATGAGAAGAATCATAGAATCCCTGTGATCCCTTCCAACCCTGACTGATTCTATGATTCTATGATTCTAATTGTCAGGGTTGGAAGGAGGGTTGGAACTAGATGATCCTTGTGGTCTTTTCCAACCCTTACTGATTCTATCATTTCAAAGCTCATCCAGTTCCGACCCTCCTGCCATGGGCAGTGACACCTCACACTAGAGCAGGTTGCTCACAGCCACATCCAGCCTGACCTTCAAAATCTCCAGGGATGAAGCTTCCACCACCTCCCTGAGCAGCCTGTTTCAGCATCTCACCACCCTCATGGGGAAGAACTTCTTCCTGACATCTAATCTAAATCTCCCCTCCTCTAGCTTGGATCCCTTCCCCCTGCTCCTATCTCTACCTGACATCCTAAAAAGTCCCTAACAAGGCTTTGGGGCTTCCACCCAGAATGTCCAAAATGCAGCAGATCTTACTTACAAGGTCAGAAACACAACAATGATTGGAAGAAAGCTCTCCTAGGTAGCAGAGAATTATTAGAGCAAGAATATGGGGAAAAAATCAGTGACTTGTTCAGGCTTGGGGGACAGAGACTGCACTGCACTCCTGAAGGTGCAAAATCTCTCCTTTTCTGGTTATTTTTTTTTTTTTTTTATGGATGTGGATACTCTACGTCTCAAAAATTGTTTGTTTTAAAAAAACTCCTCAGGGGATGGAATCAGTAGTTGCAGCACTGACATTGAAAATTTATCTCCAAGTCCTTGGAAAGTTTTGCCTGTGTAAGGCCACAGGAATTAGATTCATAATGCTGGTGTCATATTTTTAACACCCAATGCGAGTGCAGAATGGTAGAAAAAGGTCAAATATTATTATTTTAGGCTCCAGCAAGCCTGCAATAACTAGGAAGATAATTCTGCCAGCCAGCCAGGCTTGTTTGCAACTTATACTGCTGCCAGTGGAACAGAAATATGATGATGGTGCACTTAGTAATGTAATTAGTGAGGAACATTCAGTAAATTACCAGAGAGAATAAATCTTCTGTCATAGTAATGCATTTTCAACCTAATAAAAGAGGTCATAATTTTCATTATTTATTTTTTTTTTTTTTACTTTGACTGTGGAAGAATGGAGATGGGGGCAAGGAGAAAGAGTGATGGAAGCCAGGTTAATATGCAGATTGCTGAGCTTTTCCCATGCTGTGCTTTTGGCTGTAATTACTTGGAGGCAGTGTTGTGTCCTATCCAATCCAGGTTACCTTTTAATAGGTGCTGAAGATGTATATTTATTTGTTTTAATCTCATTTTTAAGTTGAGGCTATAATAAAGCTTTCACAAGTGTGCAGTAATGTTGCTTTTCATAACTTGCTAGTGTTGCAAATCAACTGATAAATATTTGGACTGGTAATTTAGTTTACTTTTTTCTAAACCTGTCAGGTTTGGGTTTTGGCGTTTTGTTTTGTTTTGTTTTTTTCACTGCACTGAAAGGTCATGGAGAAGAAATAGAAAAAAGATGCTGGCACCACCTGCAAAACAACTGCTTGTTGTGTCCAAAAATAATAGTAGGCAGTGAATCCTGCCTAACCATACAGTCAGAGAATGGTCAGGGTTGGAAGGGACCTCCAAAGCTCATCCAGTCCAACCCCCTCTTCAGTCATCCCCAACTAGATCAGGTTTCCCATAGCCCTGAATATCTCCACCTTGAATATCTCCAGGGATGGATCCTCAATCACCTCCCTGGGCAACCTGTTCCAGTGTTCCACCACCCTCATGGTGCAGAACTTGTTCCTAACAGCCAATCTAAATCTACTTGTCTCTAATTTCAAACCATTCCCACTCATCCTGTCCCTGCAGGCCTTTGCAAACAGTCTGTCCCCATCCTTCTTGTAGTCCCCTTCAGGTACCAGTAGGCTGCTATTAGGTCTCCCTGGAGTCTTCTCTTTTCCAGGCTGAACACTACCAGGTCCCTCAGCCTGTCCTCAGAGCAGAGCTGCTCCAACCCCTTGATCATTTTTGTGGCCCTCCTCTGGACCCTCTCCATCATCACTAAAAGTCCTTTTAGAAAGTCCCTCCCCAGCTTTCTTGCAGGCTAACTCCAGCTTCTGGATGGCCCCTCTAAGATCCCTCTTGAGCATTTGTTCCTCCAGGCTCAACAGTCCCAACCCTCCCAGCCTGTCCCCATAGGGAAGGTTCTCACCTGGGCTGAGGTGAATCTCATGAGGTTCAATAAAGCAAAGTGCAAGGTCCTGCACTTAGGTTGGGGCAACCCTTGATAACAATCAAGCCTGGGGGGTGATGAGATTGAGAGCAGCCCTGCAGAAGAGGACATGGGGATGCTGGTGGATGAGATGCTGGACATGAGCCAGCCATGGGCACTGGCAGTCCAGAAGGCCAAGGGCAGCCTGGGCTGCATCCAAAGCAGTGTGGCCAGAGCTGGAGAGAGAGGATCCTGCCCCTCTGCCCTGCTCTGGGGAGACCTCACCTGGAGTACTGAGTCCAGCTATGGGACCCTCACCACAAGAAGGACATGGACCTGATGGAGCACATCCAGAGGAGAGTTACAGAGATGAACAGAGGGCTGGAGCACCTCCCCTGGGGGGACAGGCTGAGGGACTTGAGGCTGCTCAGCCTGGAGGAGAGAAGGCTCTAGGGAAAGCTAATAATGTCCTGCCAGTACCTGAAGGGGGATACAAGAAGGATGGGGAGGGACTTCTGACAAGAGTAATGATGGGATGAGGAGAAATGGTTTCAGACTGCAGCAGGATAGATTTAGGCTGGACATTAGGGAGAAGCTCTTCATAATGAGAGTAGTGAAATACTCTATCAAGTTGCACAGAGATGTGGTTGAAACTCCATCCCTGTAGACATATGAGGTCAGATTTGATTGAGCCCTGAGCAACTGGACCTGGTTGGAGGTGTCCCTGCTGACTGCAGAAGGGTTGGACAAAATGACTTTCCAGGGTGTCCCTTCCAACCAAGATGCATTCAGTGATTCTGTGAAGTAAAATGCATCTGAGTCATGGAAGTCAAACTCATCTGGCAATAAGAGAGGAGGACAGAGTGCAACCCACCCTAGGACAACAGCAGGGAGATGTTCCACAAAGGAGATGGCTGGAAAAGGCAATTCTCCTGGCTCTGAGATTTCACAAACACAGCAATTACAGCCCTGTGCTTGCCTCATGGTGCCTTCCACTATGGATTTTAGTATGCGTTAGTCAAGCTACATTTTGCCCTTCAGTTTTTTCCTCTGTTTTCTTTTTGTTGGTGGCAATTAAATTGTGGTTTTGGGTTTTGTTTGGTTTTTTTATTTGGTTGGTTGGGTTTTTTTTTTCTCAGTAAATAAATTTATGGCACTGGAAATAAACCTGCTGACTGTAGAAGATCAAACTTGAACAGAGAAGGTTTCAGATCAACATGAGGAGAAACTTCTTTAGAGTGAGGGTGACAGAGCCCTGGAACAGGATCCCCAGGGGGTTGTGCAGTGTCCTTCTCTGGAGACTTTCCAACCCCACCTGGATGCATTCCTGTGCAGACTACCCTAAGTGATGCTGCTCTGGCAGGGGGGTTGGACCTGATGATCTCTGGAGGTCCCTTCCAACCTCTTATATACTGTGAGACTGTGAGGATGGCAAGAAAATACAGGCTCTCTTTTCTTTTATTTTTCCTACTAAAAGTAAAGTTACTTGATCAACTGATCTCTCATTATGTGCATGTCTGTGAGCCTCTGTAGAAAAATTAATTGCCCCTGGGAGAGGGAGAATATCTGACAACCTGTGGTGCTTATGCAAGTACCTTTCTCTATGCTTTACTTCTGGGGAGGGCTGATTTCTATGGCTCAGTTTCCTTCCATTTTGCTGCCAAATTGAAGCTCCTCAAGATTTCTCTCTCTGAAATCTTCAGGTCTGGTTGAAATGCCAGACTGAATGTCAGGAGAATTGGCAGAAGTATTACAGAATCAAACAGGTTGGAAAACACCTCAGAGATCATCAAGTCCAACCTATTACCTAACACCTCCTGACAACTAAACCATGGCTCCAAGTGCCACATCCATTCTAAAGCAAGACACCGAATAAGATCCCAGGATGTTAGGGGTTGGAAGGGACCTCTGGAAGTCATCAAGTCCAACCCCCCTGCCAGAGCAGGACCAGCACAGGGCACACAGCAGGGCACACAGCAACACATCCAGACAGGGCTGCAAAGGCTCCAGAGAAGGAGACTCCACAACCTCTCTGGGCAGCCTGCTCCAGGCCTCTGGCACCCTCCCAGGGAAGAAGTTCCTCCTCCTGCTGAGGTGGAACCTCCTGAGCTGGAGTTTATATCCATTGCCCCTTGTCCTGTCCCAGGGTGCAGCTGAGCAGAGCCTGTCCCTGTCCCCTCCCTCTTAACCCCCACCCCTCAGCTATTGCTAGACATTGATCAGATCCCTCTCAGCCTTCTCCTCTCCACACTAACCACCCCCACAGCTCTCAGCCTCTCCTCCCCAGGCACTGCTCCAGGCCCTTCAGCATCCTTGTAGCCCTCCCTTGGACTCTCTCCAGCAGATCCCTGTCCCTCCTGACCTGGGCAGCCCAGAACTGGATGCAATATTCTAGGTGTGACCTCACCAGGACAGAGTAGAGGGGGAGGAGAACCTCCCTGGATCTGCTGGACATGAAGCTGCAATAGAAAGACAGAGTGGCTGAGAGCAAGGCTCTTGTCAGGCTAAGACACCACTGAGACTTTGATTGTTGCTGTAGTTGTTTCTTTAAGAGCCTACATGGTTAGGATCTTAGTCTGGGTGGTTCTGGGGTATCATAGAATGCATCATAGAAAGGCTTGAGTTGGATGGGACCTTAAAGACCATCTAGTTCCAACTCCCTTTATGGGCAGGAACACCTCCCACCAGACCAGGCTGCCCAAAGCCTAGAGAGTCTGATACTCTCAACATTTCATTTAGAGGATTTGCTGTAGTTAGGATTATTGTGAGGGGTGGGGCTCAAAAAAAAAAAAAAATCCATATATAAAATGTGGTACCAAAAAAGAGAAGAAAAAAAAACCCAAGAAATCTGACTGAACATTGGAGCAGGAGGGCTTTGTGTGCTTTATACCATCAAAATTCAGTTTGATTTCTTTTGCAGTGTTGGGAGGGTTTGGGTTTTTCTTTTTTTCCCCCCAACCTGCATATTATTTAGATGCTGTAAGGATTTTTTATGATGCTTTCAGAAGTGTTTCCCTCTATGTACTCTTTATTACCTTTTTGTTTTGTTTTGTTTGGATTGTTTTTGTTTGGTTGGGTTTTGGTTAGTTTTGGTTTTGTTTTTTTTGTTCCTTTGTTTTTTGTTTTTCTTTTGTTTTGGTGTTTGTGGGGGGGTTTTGGGTTTTTTTGGTGAAGTGTAGGTGATTTCATAAGTTAGTTTGATTTCTTTTTCAGTGTTGGGACTTTCTTTTTTTTTTCCCCAAATTGCAGAGTTTTCAGATGCTGTTAGGGTTTTTATGATGCTTTCAGAAATGTTTCCCTGTATGCACTCGAGTTCATTATTCTCTTTTTTTTTGTTGTTGTTTTGATTGGTTTTGATTTGTTAGGGATTTTTTTTTTGGGGGGGTTGTTTTTGTTGTTGTGGTTTTTCTTTTGTTTTGGAGGTTTTGGATGTTTTTTGTTGGTGGCTTTTATTTATGGTGAAGTGTAGGTGATTTCATAATTTAGTTTAATTTCTTTTTCAGTATTGGGACCATTTATTTCCCCCCCCCCTGAAACTGCAGATTTTTCAGATGCTCCTTGGGTTTTTATGATGCTTGCAGAAATGTTTCCCTGTCTGCACTCTTGAACTCATTATTCTGTTTGGGGTTTTTTTGTTTGGTCTTTTTTGTGGATTTTTTTGTTTGGTTGGTTGGTTGGTTGGGTTTTGTTTGGATTTTTTTTTGTTTGGTTGATTTTTCTTTAGATTTTTTGGGTTGGTTTTGTTTGTATTTTTTTGTTTGGTTGGGTTTTGTTTGACTTTTTTGTTTGTTTGTTTGGGTTTATTTGGATTTTTTTTTGGTTGGTTAATTTTTGTTTCAATTTTTTTTGGTTGGTTTTTGTTTGATTTTTCTTGTTTGGTTGGTTGGTTGGGTTTTGTTTGGAAATTTTTTGTTTGGTTGGATTTTGATTGGATTTTTTTTTTTGTTTGGTTGGGTTTTGATTGGATTTTTTTTTGTTAGGTTTTGTTTAGATTTTTTTAATTGGGTTTGGGTTTGTTTGGGGGTTTTTTGTTTGTTTGGTTGGGTTTTGTTTGAATTTTTTTGTTGTTTTTTGATTTTTTTTGTTGGTTGGCTTTTGTTTGGATTTTTTTTTTTTTTGGTTGGGGTTTTGTTTTGGTTGGGTTTTGATTGGATTTTTAGCCCTAACTATAACCCCTAACCCTAACCCAAACCCTAACCCTTGTTTGATTTTTTTGAGATTGAGTTTTGTTTGGATTTTTTTTTTTTTGTTGGGTTTTGTTTGGATTTTTTTTATTTGGTTGGATTTTTTGTTTGGATTTTTTGTTTGGATTTTTTTTGTTGCTGTCGTTTTTCTTTTGTTTTGCTGGGGTTTTTTTGTTTGTTTTGTTTTGGTGGTTAGGTTTTGGGTTTTTTTGGTGAATTGTATTTGATTTCATGGCCTTTGCAGAACAATTTGCTCTTCATAACCCTCAGTGTTCATAACAACTTGATGTATGTGAGTGTCCTTCATGCCTCCACACATCCTTGTCAGAATAGATCTGGAAGCATTCCTCAGTTCTGTTCTAAACAGTGACTAAGTTTAACTTTAGGAATGAAAACTTAATATAGTTCCTATGACAAGCAGCTAAAAGAAAAAAAAGTCTCAGAATCCCAAGTGTTTGCTAATTGGACACCTGTGAAAGTTTTTCAGTGCCTATATGAAGGTCATAACTAATTCCAGGCCTGGAAAAGCAGTGGTTTAGAGATGGTCTTGAACAGAAAGCGAGGTGAAGCTTTTGAAAGGCACACTTCCAAAAGTCAAAGAGGAGTCAACTGGTCTAGAGATTTTCCTAGGGAAAGATGACTCTTCAAAGAATCATAGACTGGTCTGGGTTGGAAGGGAACCTCCCAAGCTCATCCAGTCCAACCCCTCTGCACTCAGCAGGGACATCCTCAACTAGATCAGGTTGCCCACAGCCCTGTCCAGCCTCATCTTGAACATCTCCAGGGATGGAGCCTCAACCACCTCCCTGGGCAACCTCTTCCAGTGTTCCACCACCCTCATGGTGCAGAACTTGTTCCTCACATCCAATCTCAATCTGCTCTGCTCTAGTTTGAAGCCATTGTCCCTGGTCCTGTCCCTGCAGGCTTTTGCAAACAGTCTGTCTCCATCCTTCCTGTAGCTCCCTTCAGGTCCTGGCAGGCTGCTCTGAGGTCTCCCTGGAACCTTCTCTTTTCCAGGCTGAACAACCCCAGCTCCCTCAGCCTGTCTTTGCAGCAGTGGCACTGAAGATGCAAGGAGAGACAGTGAAGTAACTTCCAGCCTCTTGACTGACCTCCTCTCCCCACTTCAAACTCAAACAGTAAGAAGAGGCCATAAAACTGAGAGTTTTCATTGCAGATTGCCTGCATAAGAATCACAGAATCACCCAGGTTGGGAGAGACCTCCAAGATCAAGTCCAACCAATCACCCAACCCTAACTAATCAACCAGACCATGGCACTAAGTGCCTCATCCAGTCCATTCTTAAACACCTTCAGGAATATCTACCCCACCCCCTCTCCAGGCAGCACATCCTAATGGCAAATCTCTCTTTCTGGGAACAGCTTCATTCAAAGCTCAAACCTAAACTTCCCCTGCACAGCCTGAGACTGTGTCCTCTAGTTCTGTTGCTGGTTGCCTGGGAGAAGAGACCAGCCCCCACCTACTAGAACCTCCCTTCAGGTAGCTGTAGAAAGCAATAAGGTCAGCCCTGAACCTCCTTTTCCAGAAGAAGAATCTTATTAGATGTTTTCACTCTGCATGACTCTGCCCATGTTGCCTTTAGTTTTCATGTTGTAATTGTGTGCATCCCAGAACTCTTGTAAGTGATCTTAATCTTGGCACATGGAAGGGTAAAGAGCTTACTGTTGTAGATTGTGCTTCAGAGGCAGCTGCACCACCCAGAAGAGAAGGCAGCTCTCTTTGGCTTGAAATTCAGGCTATTTGTTAAGTCTTCCACATTAAGAGGGCTGGTCAGAGCCTTGGCAAGCTGAGAAAGGAAGACCCATTGGTATAGAAACACACACAGAGTCCTGGGATTCATAGAATCATAGAACGGGTTGGGTTGGAAGGGACCTCCATAGTCTGAGGTTTATTTGAAAGGGAAGCAAGTCTGACAAAGTGCACAACAGCTCCTTTCTTGTTGCTTAAAAACATTGCATTTAACATGTGTTTGTGTCCTCTTTTACTGGTTTAATTCTCAGCTCAACCAGCAGTGCTGAACACATGGAGACAAACCAAGGAACCTCATCCCAACTCTCCATCACACAAACATAGAATGGTCTGGGTTGGAAGGGACCTCCAAAGCTCATCCACTCCAACACCCCCTGCAGTCAGCAGGGACATCCTCAACTAGATCAGGTTGCCCAGAACCCTCTCAAGCCTCAGTTGGTCCAAAATGATTCCACAATGAAGTTATTCCAGGTGGACCATTCAATAGTTCTTGTGAAATCACCCAGAATCTCAAATTCACCTTTTTTTTCTTGCTTGCTCCATGCTTTAATGACCTGGAATTTTAAGAAGTACTGGGAGCTCTTCAGATCCTGTATACAGAAACAGTCTTCTGCTGACCTCTAATGGAGAAGATAAATCTGGAACTGCTTGCAACCAATTTAATGTTTGTAGCTCAACAGAAAAATAGCATAGAGAAATAACACTGAAATGATACTGCCAGCCTGCTTACAAACATTGATGTTGTGTGAGAGGAAGTGAAGAAAATGACAGAGAAATATTATAGATCAAGAATTTGCATGTTTTGCAAACCTTAAACTTGCTTGGGATTAAAAAAAATAAACAAACAAAAAATTATATGTCCTTCCTTTTAAACCTAGTAGGGAGGCTCAACAGAGGGACATGGATAGATTGGATCCATGGCCAGTGTTCACAGGAGGAGCTTCAACAAAGCTAAGTGCCAGGTCCTGCACTTGGGTCACAACAACCCCAAGCAAGGCTCCAGGCTTGGGGCAGTGTGGCTGGAAAGCTGCTGGCAGAAAGGGAGCTGGGGGTGCTGATGGCCAAGCAGCTGAAGAGGAGCCAGCAGTGTGCCCAGGGGGCCAAGAAAGCCAAAGGCATCCTGGCTGGGATCAGCAATGCTGTGTCCAGCAGGAGCAGGGAGGGGATTGTCCCCTGGCACTCAGCTCTGCTCAGGCCACACCTGCAGTGCTGTGTCCAGCTTTGGGCATCTCAATGCCAGAGAGATGTGGAGGTGCTGGAGCCAGGGAAGAGGAGGGCAAGGAAGCTGGGAAGGGCCTGGAGAAGAAATGTGCTGGAGAGAGACTGAAGGAGCTGGGGATGGTTAGTGTGAAGCAGAGGAGGCTGAGGGAGACCTCCTGGCTGTCTCCAGCTCCCTGCAAGGAGGTTGTGGATAGCTTGGTGCTGGTCTCTTCTCCAACCCCTCTGCCAGAGCAGGACCACACAATCTAACTCAAGTCACACAGGAACACATCCAGACCGGCCTTGAAAGTCTCCAGAGAAGGAGACTCCACAACCACTCTGGGCAGCCTACTGCAGTGCTCTGTGACCCTTACAGTAAAGAAGTTCCCCCTTGTGTTGAGGTGGAACCTCCTGTGCTGCAGCTTACATCCATTGCTCCTTGTCCTATCACAGAGAGCAAGTGAGCAGAGCCTGTCCCCTCCCTCCTGACCCCCAGCCCTCAGATATTCATAAATATTTATTAAATCCCCTCTCAGTCTTCTCTTTTCCAGAGTAAAAAGCCCCAGGTCCCTCAGCCTCTCCTCCCCAGGCAGTGCTCCAGTCCCCTAATCATCCTCATAGCCCTGTGCTGGACCCTCTCCAGTAGGTCCTGTCCCTGTTGAACTGGGGAGCCCCAAACTGAACACAGCACTCAAGATGAGGTCTCAGCAGGGCAGAGTGGAGGGGGAGGAGAAACTCCCTAGGTCTCCTGGACACACTCTTCCTAATACACCCCAGGATCCCATTGGCTTTCATGGCCACAAGGGCACGATTCTGTCCCATGGATAATTTGTTATCTACCAGCACTCCCAGGTCCCTCTCCACAGGGCTGCTCTCCAGCAGATCCTCTCCCAACCTGTCCTGCTGCAGTTTATTCTTCCTCCCCAGATGCAGGACTCTGCACTTGCCCTTGTTGAACCTCATTTGGTTCCTCTGTGCCCAGCTCTCAGTCTGTCCAGGTCTTGCTGAATGGCCTCACAGCCTTCAGGTGTCTCAGCCAAGCCTCCCAGTTTGGTGTCATCAGCAAACTTGCTGAGCAGACACTCTGTCCCCTCATCAGTGTCACTTTCACTACAAGGAGCTGCAAATGCATCCTTTGCCCCAGAAGATGGTGCTCCTGCATTTGTTTTCAGAATGTATTGTGACAGGAACATTCAGCTTTTGTTGAGCTGTGAATTATTGAGGCTACCTTTGCAAGCTGCTAATGCAGCCCTGCTCCCCAAGGCTTCCACATTTACAAATCCTTTGCAGAATGTTTCCATGGGAGGGGTTAAGCAAATACACTTCTCCAGTAAACTCACACCAATGCAACCTGATGTGTTACAGAAGTCTCAGTTAGTTCTCAACCACCAGAACATACATATTAGATTAAAAAAAAAAAAAAAAAAGGAAGCCAAAGCAACATTTTTTTGCTCAATATTTTTTAATTTATTTTATTATGTGTTTATTTAATTTATTTGTTATTTATTCAATATTTTTTATTCAATACAAGAGCAGCCATGTTGACTTTTTTTTTTTTTTTAACAGTATTAGAATCATAGAATCAGTCAGGGTTGGAAGGGACCACAAGGATCATCCAGTTCCAACCCCCCTGCCATGAGCAGGGACACCTCACACTACATCAGGCTGGCCAGAGCCTCATCCAGCCTGGCTGCAAACACCTCCAGGGATGGGACCTCAACCACCTCCCTGCACAACCCATTCCAGGCTCTCACCACTCTCATGGGGAACAACTTCTTCCTCACATCCAGTCTGAATCTCCCCACTTCCAGCTTTATTCCATTCCCCCCAGTCCTGTCACTACCTGAGATCCTAAAAAGTCCCTCCCCAGCTTTCTTGGAGCCCCCTTCAGATACTGAAAGGCCACAAGAAAGTCACCTCAGAGCCTTCTCTTCTCCAGACTGCACAACCCCAACTCTCTCAGTCTGGCCCAGTACAAACCCAGACAAGTCTTAAGACATCGAGACAAGGTCCCTTTCTCTCCTCCTTCCCATAGAAAGACAGGGCAAGGTGGGAAAAAGAACAAAGGGGACAGGACTCCTGCCTGGTTGACAAACAAGTTGTTTATCTGGGGTGAGAGCATGTAAGTTGACCACTGCTCCCCCAGATACAAGGCCTTTGTTTCTACCTTTTATGTCTATAGCCTGGCAGAATTGCCTTGAAATTGGGCAGCTACATGTTAGCTTCAGTGCCCCATTGGACCAATTGCTGGCCAGATGTATGTAGAGATTGACCTGGTAGTCACCTTTGCCTTGCTTCAAGCCTTGCTCAAGTCTTGCTTCAAACTTTGTCAAGCCTTGCTCCAAACTTTGCTCAAGCCTTGCTCCAAACTTTGCTCAAGCCTTGCTAAAGCCTTGCCTTGCTTTCAAGCCTCCTTGGACCCGCTTTGTGCAAACCTACCTCGAGTTGCCCTGCCCTGCCTCGAGTGTCTGATTCTTTAGGGGAGGAGGTGTTGCTGTAAATATTTGGTCAGAGAGAGAAAGGTGCACAGAATATGCAGGCAACTATTGCTTCTGGTGTCCTGTGTGAACTGGAAGGTTGAAATTAATATGAAAAGTTGTAGCTCTGAAGTACATCCTCAAATCTGTTACAATTTTCATCCTGCAGTGACTACACTTCTGATTTTGTAAGTGGTTTGCTTCTCCTGTACAACTAAAAACCAGGAGAGTTTTCTTACCTTTATTAAAAAGGAGTAGATTTTTTTTCTTACCTTTATTAAAAAGGAGTAGATTTTTTCCTTACCTTTATAAAAAAAGCAGTAGATTTCTTCTTACCTTTATTAAAAGGCAGTAGATTTTTTCTTACCTTTAAGGCTTTCTTTTCATCCTATATCCAGGGATGATGCTAATGAAGCTTCAAAAACCTTCTGTGATGAGCATACATTTTATGTGCATGTTGCTGTCTATGAAACAGAATAAAAACATGGAATGGTTATGGTTGGAAGAGGCCTTCAGGATCATGGAGTCATGGAATGGTTTGGGGTGGAAGGGGCCCTCAGGATCATGGAATCATGGAATGGTTTGGGTTGGAAGGGACCTTCAGGATCATGGAATCATGGAATGATTTGGGTTGGAAGGGATTTTAAATATCATCTAGCTCTGAACTCCTGCCATGGGGAGGACACCTTCTACTAGCCCAGGTTGCTCAAAGCCTCATCCAATCTGGTCTTAAACACCTCCAGTGGTGAGATGTCCACCACTTCCCCAGACAAACTGTTCCAGTGTCTCACCATCCTCATTGTAAGCAGCTGCTTCCTAATGCCCAATCTAAATCTACTCTGTTATAGCTTAAAACCGTTGTCCTATCACTACAACCCCTTGTAAAAAGTCCCTCCCCAGCTTTCTTGGAGTCCCCTCCAGGTACTGGAAGGCCCCTATGAGGTCTCTCCAGAGCCTTCTCTTCTCCAGGCTGAACAGCCCCAAGTCTCTCAGGCTACACTTCTGAGCAGGGTCTCAAACCAGCTGCCAAGCTCAGCCCAAAGGATGCATCTTGTTGCTGCCTATCTGTAGTCAGTAATCACAACTGTCCCTGATCAGCCTCTCAGGTGCAGCTGTCCCATGTTCACCTTCTTGTACTACTATGTCCATTTTTATACAGCTACTTCACTTGTTTCCTCTCTGGGGTTTGGGGGAGATCACAGAATCACAGCAACATTCAGGTTGGAAAAGAACCTCAGAGTCACCAAGTCCAACCCAGAACCCTGCTCTGCAAGGCTCACCCCTGAACCACAGCCCCAAGCACCACAGCCAAACCACCTGCAAACACAGCCAGGCTTGGGGACTCCACCACCTCCCTGCCCAGCACATTCCAATCCCTGAACTCTCTTGCTGAGAATTTTTTTTCCTACTGTCCAGTCTAAACTTACCCTTGAGGGTAGGTCAAGACCATTCCCTTTTGTTCTATCACTAATTCCCTGTGAGAAGAGACCAGCACCAACCACTCCTCAACCTCCTTTCAGGTAGCTGTAGAGAGCAATGAGGTCTCCCCTCAGCCTCCTCCTTTCCAAACTAATCATCTCCAGCTCCTCCAGTTGCTCTTCATCAGATTTATTCTCCAGACTCTTCACCAGTATGGTAGGGGAGGAGTAATCAGAAATCTGAGGAAGGAACAAAGAAAGTGGGAAAGGAGATGTGAGCATTATAGACTTAGAGCACAGCTGGGACTGGAAGGTAGCATTCAGAGGTCTTTATTTTATTTAACACTTTAGTGGAGCATGTAGGAGTCTTTAGGAGAAGCATCAGAAATTGATTCCACATGCTGCATTTCCATCGGATTTCAAAAAGAAAAGCTTTTAACCAGCTACTGGATAACTGTGCAAGAGTGCCACAGAAAATCCCTCATAATGATTGGATGAACAAATATTAACATTTCATTTTTCCTTCTCTGCTCACACCCAATATATATATTTTTTTTCACAAAGTTTGCTCCTTCTTCCTTCAGAGATTAATGAGTTGGTCTGAGCATTATGCAAATGAACCCAAGTGACAGCTTAGACAGTGACAGGTTTGCAAGGAGTTGTCAGGCCATTACTTTAAGGTTAGGTAATTCTTTTCCCTAAGTAAATCATATCACATTTGGTAACTTAGGATTTTTTGCTGAATTTCCGATTTATTTATTTATCCCTCCCCCAGATCAGGGTCCTTCTGCGAACTTTAAAATGGGAAACTCATTTTCTGGAATCACAGAATGTTAGAAGTTGGAAGGGACCTCCAGAGGTCATCCAGTCCAACCCCCCTGCCAAAAGCAGGGAATACATCCAGATGGGTCTTGAAAGTGGAAGGTGTTCCTGTGGTGTTTGGTTGGTTGTTTTTTGCTTGGTTGGTTGGTTTTTGTGGTGTTTTTTTTCTGGTGGCATGATTATATTACAAATTTGTGTTGGTGTACACCTGCAGGCACAAAAAGAGTATCCAAACCTCTCTCCAATTCCTCTTTCCTTCCAGTGTCTCACCACCCTCACTAAAGAATTTCTTCCTAATCTCCAGTCTAAATCTGCCCTCCTCAAGCTTCAATCCATTCCTCCTCATCCTGTCACTGCAAATCCTTTATACAATACTCCAAGTACTATAATAAAGAACTCAATCAATTGCTGCCTGGAGGTATTCATGTCCAGGCTGAGCATGCCCATGAACTACCTGGCCCAGTGGAAGGTTTTTAGCACATCTAGGAAGGGGGCATCCACAACCTCCCTGGGCAACCTGCTCCAGTGTCTCACCACCCTTTACTGGAAAGAATTTCTTCCTAATCTCCAGTCTAAATCTGCCCTCCTCAAGCTTCAATCCATTTCTCCTCATCCTATCACTGCAAGTCCTTTACTACAATA
The DNA here is from genome assembly GCF_027791375.1 of Indicator indicator. NCBI lineage: Eukaryota > Metazoa > Chordata > Aves > Piciformes > Indicatoridae > Indicator > Indicator indicator. The sequence goes on from NC_072015.1 coordinate 1,829,572, forward strand.
CTCCAAGTATTGTAATAGAGAACTTAATCAATTCCAGTTCTATCAAAGCATGACACAGGTTTTGTAAGTCTCCCAAACTTGCAGGAAGTAAACAGAATCACAGAATTATTAAGACTGGGATAGACCTCTGAGATCATCAAGGCCAGGTTATGACCTAACACCACCACATGGACCAGACCATGGCACTAAGTGCCACATCCAATCTCTCCTTAAACACCTCCAGGGATGCTGACTCCACCACCTTCCTGGGCAGTCCATTCCAGTTCTGATTCCCCTTTCCCCTTTGACTTTATAATTAACTCTGTGTCCACATTGACTTTTTATTTTTTTTTTCCATCTAAAATATATCATTCATTTTTCCATCTAAAATATATCACTCACTTTACACCTAAAATATGTCTTTCATTTTTCATCTATAATATATCATTCATTAAGCTATGATCAAAATCCTTCTCACACTTGAAATACCCTGCACCTTTCCCTTCCCAAACTATCAAATTTGATTATTCCACTCATTTTCTAGGAATTTCATTTGCTTGGTTAAAACTTCTCTTGTGTCCTTTTCTCCTTCTCCCCCTTTCAAGATCCTCTAAATATTTGTCTTCTTCCAGGCCTTCTCTTTGTTGGTTCTAAAGCTTAGTTGTTAACAGCTCAGAGAGAGTCTCATAGATTTGCAGAGTAATTTTCTGATATTTTCAGGGCTTCCAGCTGCTCTGAGAAAATTTACTTTATCTGAGCAGTCTCTGCACCATGCTTTCAATATTCTACTTTATGGTCTTACTCCTTTACTCCTTTCTGTTGTGTCCATCTACACATCCAGTCCCAAACTGAAACTGATGTTAACAGAGGGCACCTTAAAATGTATTGCTTGTGACTATCAAATGAGGCATTCAGAGTTCAACCTATGGTCACAGTTTCCTGCTGTGGAAGATTTGAGTTTACAAAGTTTTTAATCCAACCTCTTGTTTTGCAAAGCTTTTGATCCTGCCCTTTTGGGCCAGCCTTGGGTGAGATGTTTCCAGCTTTTAATTATCCAGAATTCAGAACTCAAATCAAGGAATCATAGAATTGTTTTGGTTGGAAAAGACCTCTAAAATCATTGAGTCCAACCATCAGCCCAACACCACCATGGCCATCAAACCATATTCCAGAGTGCCAAATCCACACATTTCTTGAACATCTCCAGGGATGGGGACTCCACCACCTCCCTGGGCAGCCTCTTCCAATCCCTGACCACTCTTGCAGCAAAGAAATTTCAGGCCACTTCCTCTCACTCTGTTATCTGATACCAGGGAGAAGAGACCAACCCTCACCTCACTGCAACCTCCTTTCAGGGAGCTGTAGAGAGCAATGAGGTCTCCCCCATATTCCAGTCAGAAATAGTATAACATCCCCTGCCATAGGCAGGGACACTTCCCACCAGCCCAGGTTGCTGAAGGCTTCATCCAACCTGGCCTTGGCCACCTCCAGGGAGAAGGCATCCCCAATCTCCCTGGACAACCTGTTCTGGTGTTGCACCACCACAATTGTGTAAAGAATTTATTTCTAAGAGATGTTAACTCTTCCATCTTAGAATTAAGAAGACAATGCAGGAATGTGGTTGAATTTTCAGAAAGAAGGTGGATGATGCACAAGGAGGAACAGGAGTTTGGGCATAAGCCAGCAATGGGCTCTTGAAGACCAGAACCAAATCACATCCTGGGCTGCATCACAAAAAGTGTGGCCAGCAGATTGAGACAGGAGATTTTGTCCCTCTGCTCTGGAGAGACCTCACTGTGTCCAGCTATGGGGTCCCAAACTCAAGAAGGACATGGACCTGCTGGAGTGTGTCCAGAGAAGGCCACAGAGATGGTCAGAGGTCTCTGACCTCCTCTATGAGGATAGACTGAGAGCTAGACAAGAAGGCTTGGAGTGACCTCAGGGCAGCATTTCAATATATAAAGGAGGCTTACAGGAAGGCTGTGGAGGGACTGCTTAGAAGAGTGATGGGAGGAGGGATAATGATTTGGAACTGGAGCAGGGGAGATTTAGTTGGGACATCAGGAGGAAGCTCTGCACGATGAGAGTGGTGCAATATTGGAACAGCTTGCCCAAAGATGTGGTTGAGTCCTCATCCCTGGAGGCATTCAAGGTGAAACTTGATGGAGCACTGAGCAGCCTGATCTAGCTGGAGACTGTTGACTGCAGAGGGGTTGGGCAAGATGACCTCTGAGGATCTCTTCCCACCCTCTGTGATTTTTGTAAACAGAAAATACTCATTGAAAGAGAACTAAATCTGCAATTATCTGGGAGTGTCCAGTGCCAGTTCTGAAAGAGGAATTTAACTCAAATGAGAGAGGAATCCTTTTTCAAGATTTGCTCTGCTCTTATTTTTAGTGATGAGATTCCAGTAATTAAAATGAACCTATTCCTAAGGGTTCTCATTATATGCTGGCTAGTTTGGCCTAAAGGTTCAAATCTTGAAAAATCAAGTAGAATAAATTGATGAGCAAATCTCATTACTCCCTTGGACTGAAGTAGAGGAGGGGGAAAAAATACACATAATGAGTAAATGATGGAATGCTGCTACTACTGAAATGCAGAGGTTTAGTGCTGGGGTTATGGGATGGGGACAGTACAAGGCTTTGTAAATGGCCTGGATTGTCCCATTTGTGGGATCTTCTATCTTTTGAGATGATTACAGAGTCACAGAATTATTTAGGCTGGAATAGAGCTCTGAGATTTTCCAGCCCAGACTGTGACCTAACACCACCACATCCACCAGACCATGGAACTAAGTGCCACATCCAATTTCTCCTTAAACACCTCCAGGAACAGCAACTCCACCACCTCCCTGGGCAGTCCATTCCAGTCTCTAATTCCCCTTTCCAACAGGAAGTGCTTCCTAACATCCAGCCTAAACCTCCCCTGGCACAGCTTCAGGCCATGCCCTCTGATCTTGGCACAAGTTGCCTGGGAGCAGATTCTGACTGCACCCCACCTGACAACAACTTCCCTTCAGGTAGTTGTAGAGAGTGAGAAGGTCTCCCCTGAGTCTCCTCTTCTCCAGGCTGAACACCCCCAGCTCCCTCAGCCTCTCCTCATCAGCCTTTCCCTCCAGTCCCTTCCCCAGTCTGGTTGCTCTCCTCTGGACCTGCTCCAGCACCTCAAGATCTTTCTTGCAGCTGCCCAGAACTTGAGAGAGCTTCTCCTTTCCCTCTACTCTGCCCTGCAGAGGCTGTATCTGGAATCTTGTGTCCAGTTCTGGGTTCCCTCAGCACAAGAAGGACCTCAGGGAACTGCTTGAAAGAGTCCAGCACAGAGCCACAAAAATGCTGAAGGGAATGCAACATCTTCCTCATGAGGAGAGCCTGAGGGAGCTGAGGGCTCTGGAGCTTGGAGAAGAGGAGCCTGAGAGGTGACCTCATTGCTGGTGATAAAGCTGTGCAGGGGGAGTGCCCAGAGGCTGGAGCCAGGCTCTGCTGGGGGATGCCCAAGGACAGCACAAGGGGCAGTGGTGGAAGCTGAGGCAGAGGAAGTTCCATGGAATCATCAGGATTTCTTTTTTCTTCTGTGAGGGTGACAGAACCCTGGCATAGGCTGCCCAAGGGGGTTGTGGAGTCTCCCTGTTTGGGGATATTCAAGACCTGACTGGATGTGTTCCTGTGTGACCTGCTCTGGCAGGGGGCTTGGACTGGATGAGCTTTGGAGGTCCCTTCCAGCTCCTAACCTTCTGTGATGCTGTGATTCCCATTTGACAACTGCCAGTGCTCAGGTCTGTTGCCACCTCAGCTTGATTGCTTAAAACAACAAAAAAAAAGAAGAGATAAAGGTTAGCTGAGCAAAACTGCACTGCTTCGGGCTTGCAGCTGATCTCACAGCCACTGATATGTGTGTTGCAATTCGTTCTGATGTGATGTTCAGATTGCTTTTCCTTGATAAGGTGACCAGATAAAGGAGGAATCACAGCTTGGACTCCACAGAGCTGCTCCTCATCATGCAGGTGATGGAAACAGTTCCCTTCTATAAGTATTCAGGTGCTGCATTGGGATTTATATTTTGAGCTCTTTGATGAGATATGGACAAGGCTCAAGGCCTTGTTCTGTCAGGAGTAAATCCCAAGATATCTGGGCGGGGGGGGGGGGGGGAGGGGAAGTAAAAATCCAGTTTTGATTTAGCCAAATAAAATATTCAAATACCCCAACCTGAATATTTTTTAGTATTTGAGATTCTGATTAGCCTTCCACCATTCTCCTTTGCCAATTAGGAGCCTGCTTGCTTTCAGGAAAGTCTCTTCTCCTTCTCGCCTTCCCTTTCTGAGACTGTGCTCTCCAATCAAAGAGGTGAGATGTTTAATTATGCAAGAACAAAAATATATTCTCCAGACATACAGAGACTTACAAGGTCTCTGGAATAATATACATGCAGGGCTGGCTTCTACTCATGATAAATTAGTGTAATTTTTGGAAGGGCTTAATAAGAATAAATGATATTCAAATGAGAAGCAGAAAAAAAATGTTAGGAGCATTCTCCCTTCCCCCTCCCTTACCTATCAACACTAAAGAAGAAAAAATAATTTCCCTGGGAGAGTTTTCTGTGTATCCAACATTTTTTAAGCTCTACCAACATGAACTTTTGGGGGCTTGATGTCTGCTAGCACCACCTTAGATGCAGAAACCGTTATCCACAGATTACTCATTCTAAAGAGAGTCCTGGAGGTCATAGCATGGTCTGGGTTGGAAGGGAGCTCCAAAGCTCATCCAGTCCAACCCCTCTGCACTCAGCAGGGACATCCCCAACCAGATCAGGTTGCCCACAGCCCTGTCCAGCCTCACCTTGAATATCTCCAGGGATGGAGCCTCAACCACCTCCCTGGGCAACCTCTTCCAGTGTTCCACCACCTTCATGATAAAGAACTCGTTCCTCACATCCAATCTCAATCTGCTCTGCCCTAGTTTGAAGCCATTGTCCCTGCTCCTGTTCCTGCAGGCCTTTGCCACAGCTTGATGTAGCAGTGGCAGGATACCAGCACATTCCTGATACTATCAGTGTTTACCTTTCAAAGTTGTTACTTTGCTTTGCTTTGCTTTGCTTTGCTTTGCTCTGCTTTGCTTTGCTCTGCTTTGCTTTGTTTTGCTTTGTTTTGTTTTGCTTTGCTTTGCTCTGCTCTGCTTTGCTTTGTTTTGCTTTGCTTTGTTTTGCTTTGTTTTGTTTTGCTTTGCTTTGCTTTGCTCTGCTTTGCTTTGTTTTGCTTTGCTTTGCTTTGCTTTGCTTTGCTCTGCTTTGCTCTGCTTTGCTTTGCTTTGCTTTGCTTTGCTTCGCTTTGCTTTGCTTTGTTTTGCTTTGCTTCGCTTTGCTTCGCTTTGCTTTGGTTTCCTTGCAGGAGGGAATGGCCTCAAGCTACAACTGGGCAGGTTCAGACTGGACAGCAGGAAGAAGTTTTTCCCATCCAGAGTGGTGAGGGATTGGAATGTGCTGGGCAGGGAGGTGGTGGAGTCCCCAAGCCTGGCTGTGTTTGCAGGTGGTTTGGCTGTGGTGCTTGGGGCTGTGGTTTAGGGGTGAGCCTTGCAGAGTAGGGTTCTGGGTTGGACTTGGTGATCCTGAGGGTCTTGCCCAACCTGAATTTTTTTGTGATTCTGTGATTCTAAAGCTATATTTTAGATTTTTGTTTATGACAGACAAAAAAATGTCTGCTTTAGCAGCAGTTCTCTCTGGTGTGTGTAACTTTCCTCCCACCATTTTATCAGAACAGATTTCCTCCAGCCTCTTTCTCTCCATAACTGGTCACTAATTTTGTCACAACACATCGCCTTTGAGTCTCTCAAAGATAAGAATGAAGGAAAAATTCCTCAAGTTTTGTTTTAGTTACCTGAGAATAGAAAAATCCTACACAAGTGTGTCCAGCTCTGGGGCCACCAGCATGAGAGGGACATGGACCTGATAGAGGAGGTCCAGAGGAGGGCCACAAAGATGATCAGAGGGCTGGAGAATCTCTCTTACAAAGACAGGCTGAGTGAGCTGGGGGAGTTCAGCCTGGAAAAGGCTCCAGGGAGACCTAATAGCAGCCTGGACCTGAAGGGGACTACAAGAAAGATGGAGAGAGACTGTTTGCAATGGCCTGCAGGGACAGAACCAGGGACAATGGCTTCAAAGTAGAGCAGAGCAGATTGAGATTAGATGTGAGGAACAAGTTCTGCACCAGGAGGCTGCTGCACTGCAACAGGTTGCCCAGGGAGGTGGTTGAGGCTCCATCCCTGGAGATATTGAAGGTGAGGCTGGAAAGGGCTGTGGGCAACCTGATCCAGTTGGAGAAGTCCCTGCTGAATATGGGGAGGTTGGACTGGATGAGCTTTGGTGGTCCCTTGGACCATTCTATGATTCTCTGGGGACTCCTCCACCTCCCTGGGCAGCCTGTTCCAATGCCATGGAAGGTGACTGCTGATTGATCATCTTCAGCATCAGTACAGGATGGTGGAATGATGAGATTGAGAGCAGCCCTGCAAAGAAGAACTTGTGGGTGCTGGTGGCTGAAAAGTTGGACAAGAACTGACAATGTGCAGTCCCAGCTCAACCAATCATTTCCTGGGCTGCAAGGAGTGTGGCCAGCAGGTTGAAGGAGGTGGTTCTGCTGCTCTGCTCCACTCTCATAAGACTTCAGCTGGATTCTTGTGTCCAGCTCTGGAAGCCTCAGCAGAGGCTGTTAGAAGAGGTTAAGAGGAGGCCAACAAAAATGATCAGGAGGTTGGAGCACCTCTCCTATGCAAAAAGATTGAGAGAGATGGGAGAAGAGAAGGCTCTGGGAAGACCTAGAACATTTCAATATCTGAAGGGGACCTAGAGGAAGGCTGGGGAAGGACTGTTTAGAAGGGGATGGAGTGATAGGATGAGGGGCAGTGGTAGATTTAGGTTGGACATCAGGAGGAAGTTCTTCACAATGAGGATGGTGAAATGCTGGAGCAGGTTACCCAGAGAGGTGGCTGAGGTCTCATCCCTGGAGACATTGAAGATCAAACTTGATGTGGCACTGAGGAACATGATCTAGGTGGAGATGTCCCTGCTGACTGCAGAGGGGTTGGACAAGATGACCTTTGAGGGTCCCTTCCAACAGAATGCATTCTGTGATTTTATGATTGTGACTTAAATTTAATTCACTGCACTGCTTCTTCAGTCAGCCTGGAGAAGAGAAGGCTCTGAGGAGACCTTCTGGTGACCTTTCAGTATCTGAATAGGGGTGCAAGAAAGCTGGGGAGGGACTTTTGTGGGTGTCAGGTAGTAGTGATAGGAGCAGGGGGAATGGAGGAAATCTAGGTGTGGGTAGATTCAGATTGGAGGTCAGGAAGAAATTCTTCCCCATCAGGGTGGTGAGAGACTGGCAGAGGTTGCCCAGGGAGGTGGTGGAAGCCTCATCCCTGGAGGTTTTTGCAGCCAGGCTGGAGGTGGCTGTGAGCAACCTGATGTAGTGTGAGGTGTCCCTGCCCATGGCAGGGGGGTTGGAACTGGCTGAGCCTTGAGGTCCCTTCCAAACTTGACAATTCTGTGAATTCTTGAGGAAGACCAAAACCTTCACACCAGCTCTTTACTTACATTCTGAATTTTGATTTTTCTAGCCTTTTGTTTCTCTTTCTTTTTTAACTCAAGTTTTATGGCCTATGTTGCTGAATAAGAGGGGAAAAAAAAATAATGACTTTAATATCTGACAGTTTCATTTTGGGGCAAATGCAGCAGGATTTGAATAGGAGCATACCAATGGTGTTATCTATAACAAGCTTTTTTAATGTATATATTCTTTTTTCCCAATCTCTAATCCCCTTATGAAAGCTCCTGTGTTCTTGAATCTTCACTTTTGGTATGCTTGTTAAGTCTGTGATTAGGGGAATAGAACCATGAAAATTTCATTTGAGAATTGTCAAGGGCTGAAATAGATCTACTGCTTTAAAACAGCCTCCATCAGTCCTGCTAAGAAGGCCAAGGGGGTCCTGGGGGGCATTCAGAGGAGTGTGGCCAGCAGAGGCAGGGAGCTTCTCCTCCCCCTCTGCTCTGCCCTGCTCACACCTCCCCTGCAATATTGCATCCAGCTCTGGGCTGCCCAGGTCAGGAGGGACAGGGAGCTGCTGGAGAGAGTCCAAGGGAGGGCTGCAAGGATGCTGAAGGGCCTGGAGCAGTGCCTGGGGAGGAGAGGCTGAGAGCCCTGGGGGTGCTTAGTGTGGAGAGGAGAAGGCTGAGAGGGATCTGCTCAATGTCTCTCAAGAGCTGAGGGCTGGGGGTCAGGAGGGAGGGGACAGGGACAGGCTCTGCTCAGCTGCAGCCTGGCATAGGACAAGAGGCAATGGATGGAAACTGCAGCCCAGGAGGTTCCACCTCAGCAGGAGGAGGAACTTCTTCCCTGGGAGGGTGCCAGAGGCCTGGAGCAGGCTGCCCAGAGAGGTTGTGGAGTCTCCTTGTCTGGAGCCTTTGCAGCCCTGTCTGGATGTGTTGCTGTGTGCCCTGTGCTGGATTCTCTGGTCCTGCTCTGGCAGGGGGGTTGGACTGGAAGCTTTCAGAGGTTCCCTTCCAACCCCTGACATCCTGTGAGCTGTGATCACTTGGACATAACTATAGCACCAGCTAACCCTCATTTCAGCTGAACTGTTTTCAGATCTGATGATAATTGTAGCAAGAATTCAAGCAGGTTGCAGAGGCTGTGGAATGCACTCTCTGAAATGAAGTCATGTAATTAATCTGAATTTTTATGCAGCCTATCCCTTCTTGTCAACTTTTCTGCTCTCTCCAGCCCAAAGAATGATCTGATCTCCAGGAAAAGAAAATGTTTTGTTCCATGAATTTGATCAAGAAGTTTGTCTGGAACTCAGCCTGACAATGCTGAGCAATATCTGCTAGGCTCTGTCTTTCCAGATGAGAAATCTCTTGGTGGTGTGGATGTCTGTAACCCTGACAGTGATTTATGGATGCAGCTTTCCTCTGGAGCAGTTGGTTCGTGCTCTGGACTATTTTATACATTGAATATTCAGTTGACCTCCTGTATTTCAGAAAGGTTCCACAAGTCCACTTCTTTTTTTGTGTGTGATTTTCTCTTTTTTAATGCAAGATTTCAATAATTTTATTCCTATGAGAGTAGCCCAGATTTCATCATTCTCTATCTGTCCTGATTTCATCGTTCTCTGTCTTGTACTGATTTCATCATTTTCTATCTTGTCTTGACTGCATCATTCTCTATCTTGTCGTGATTTCATCATTCTCCATTTTGTCCTGATTTAATTTCTCTTTATCTTGTCCTGATTTAATTTCTCTCTATCTTGTCCTAATTTCACCATTCTCTATCTTGTCCTGATTTAATTTCTCTCTATCTTGTCCTGATTTCATCATTCTCTGTCTTGTCTTGATTACATCATTCTTATCCTGATTTCATCATTCTCTATCTTGTCCTGATTTCACCATTCTCTATCTTGTCCTGTTTTCACCATGCTCTATCTTGTCCTGATTGCATCATTCCCTATCTTGTCCTGATTTCACCATTCCCTTTTTTGTCCTGATTGCATCATTCCCTCTCTTGTCCTGATTTTGCCGTTCCATCTCTGTTCTTCAAAGTGAAGACAAGAAAGCAAACCACTTTGAAGCCAGGAAGAACATTCTCTGCAGTGACAGTGGAAGTATAGAGATGAGGAGCTGCATCTGAATTGAATGGATGCAGGCTTCCTACTTTGTTTTGAAGCGGGGCTGAGTGAGGGCTGCCCTTTGTGCTGGGCTCTGCTTCTTTGGCTCATTTCTCAGGGAAACTTTCTTTCTCTCACAGATGAGATGAAATGTTTGCCCTCACATTCTGTTATTCAGTGGAACAAAGAAATAGCAAGAAGAGGACAAAGGCACTTTTGAACAGCTGAGATACAAAACATATTTTGCTTTGGGTGTCCATACAAAGACCTTGAATGTAGGATCTTTGAGTGAGGAACCAGTGCAGACAGTTCTGTAGGGAACAACAACAACAAAAATGCTGGTTAGTGATTTGTAAAGGAGATGTAGCAGAGATCCCTTTATGTAGTATCACATTTGGGCAACCTGCACAGAAATTGAACCAAAAAAAAAAAAAAAATGGGTAAGAAGAATGAGGGAAGATCGGTAACAGGAGAACATTCATGAGGAAAAGTAGCAAAGTAGCAAACTGGGACAGGAGCAAGGCAGTGTGAGCTTGCAGCACAGAAGGCCAAGGGCAGCCTGGGCTGCATCCAAAGCAGCACTGCCAGCAGAGCCAGAGAGGTGATTCTGACACTTTGCTCTGGGGAGACCTCACCTGCAGTGCTGTGTGCACGGCTGGAGCCCTCAACACAGGAAGGAAATGGACCTGGTGGAGAGGGTCCAGAGGAGGGTCACAAAAGTGATCAGGGGGTTGGAGCAGCTCTGCTCTGAGGACAGGCTGAGGGAGCTGGGGGTGTTCAGCCTGGAGAAGAGAAGACTGCAGGGAGACCTCAGAGCAGCCTGCCAGGACCTGAAGGGGGAAGGATGGAGAGAGACTGTTTGCAAAGTCCTGCAGGGACAGGACCAGGGGCAATGGCTTCAAACTAGAGCAGAGCAGATTGAGATTGGATGTGAGGAACAAGTTCTGCACAAGGAGGGTAGTGGAACACTGCAACAGGTTGTCCAGGGTGGTAGTTGAGGCTCCATCCCTGGAGATATTCAAGGTGAGGCTGGACAGGGCTGTGGGCAACCTGATCTGGTTGGGGATGTCCCTGCTGAGTGCAGAGGGCTTGGACTGGATGAGCTTTGGAGCTCCCTTCCAATCCAGGCCATTCTGTGATTCTATGATTCTAAAACAGGGAGTTGGGATAAGATTCCTTGTTTTGTCTCCATGTGTTCAGCACTGCTGGTTGAGCTGAGAACTAAAGCAGTAAAAGAAAACACAAACACTTGTGGAAAGTAGTATTTTTAAGCGACAAGAGAATAGCCCTTTGTGCACTTTGTCAGACTTGCTTCCCTTTCAAATTAGCCTCAACCTTTAGATCAGCTCTGTTGTCCTTCTCTGGACACACTCCAGCACCTCAATGCCCTTCTTGGAGTGAGGAGCCCCAAACAACCCAGGAAATGATAGGATTTAAATATCAAATTATGACATATAAATACATTTGAGTAACTTATCCAAAGTCTTTCAGCCTGCATGCAGATTTCCCACCATCTTCTGGTGGCATGGCACTCAGAGGACACAGAGTCACTTAGTTCTCCTTTCTCTGGCAAGTTTTCATCATTTTCTTGCATCAACCTACAACGTTCAGCACCACAGGGCATTAAAATCCTGTGAGGAGTTGTAGAGAGCAATGAAGGCTCCCCTCAGCCTCTTCTCCAGACCTAAACAAGCCCCACGAAAAAGTAAGTACTGTGATATAAAACAGCTTCACAGAGAGAGACCTTGGAGTGCTGGTGGGCAGCAAGTTCTGCGTGGGACAGCAAAGTGCCCTGGATGCCAAGAGAGCCAATGGGATCCTGGGGGGCAGCAAGGACAGTGTGGCCAGCAGGGCTGGGGAGGTTCTGCTCCTCCTCTGCTCTGCCCTGCTGAGACCACAGCTGCAATCCTGTGTCCAGTTTGGGGCTCCCCAGGTCAAGAGAGACAGAGACCTGCTGGAGAGAGTCCAAGGGAGAGCCAGGAGGAGGATTTGGGGACTTGAGCATCTCCCCTGGGAAGAGAGACTGAGAGCCCTGGGGGTGTTTAGTCTGGAGAAGAGAAGACTGAGAGGGGATCTGATCAATGTCTATCAATATGTGAGGGGTGGGTGGGAAGAGGAGGGGGCCAGGCTCACAGGTTCACAGTGACAAGACAAGGAACAAAAGGTTCCAACTTGATATAGAAGATTTCAGTTCAAGATGAGGAGAAACTTCTTTCCAGTGAGGGTTACAGAGCCCTGGAGCAGGCTGCCCAGAGGGATTGTGCAGTCTCCTGCTCTGGAGCCTTTCCAACCCCACCTGAATGCATTCCTGTGCAGACCACCCTGGGTGATCCTGCTTTTGGCAGGGAGTTTGGACTGGATGATCTCTGGAGGTCCCTTTCCTCTGATGTACTGTGAGACTGTGATATGCAGAGAGCCAAGGAGCAGAAACCTTTCCAAGAGGTTGCAAAGAGGTAGCTCAGTATTAGCACAGAGATTTCATTTCCTTAAGCTCAGTCCTGCAGCATCTGTCAAAAACTTCCACATTTGAAAGCATTCAGCTGGAGAGAACTATGTAGCTATGTAATTGCCTGTCAGGCTGAGTAATTTGTTTAATGGCTAGGGCTAAGAGATTCTCAATTAATTGTTTGGAAGCTGAGCAGGATCTGCTGCACATAACCAAATGCATGTTTGGGGGGCCCAGATACCATCTCAAAAACCAATTTGAATTTGTAGCATCTATTAAAAACAAAAAATATTTAAAAAAAAGAAAAAGAAAGAAAAAGAAGATGCAGTAATCATTCATACTGGAAACGACTCCTGAAGTCCTATCTGCCTGGATGTCTCCAGGTGAAGAGAATAAAGCAGTCTGTGGCTTTTGAGTCTGGAGAAGAGAAGACTGAGAGGGGATTGAATGTTTAGCAATATCTGAGGGCTGGGGGTCAGGAGGGAGGGGACAGGGACAGGCTCTGCTCAGCTGCAGCCTGGCATAGGACAAGAGGCAATGGATGGAAACTGCAGCCCAGGAGGTTCCACCTCAACAGGAGGAGTAAATTCTTCCCTGGGAGGGTGCCAGAGGCCTGGAGCAGGCTGCCCAGAGAGGTTGTGGAGTCTCCTTGTCTGGAGCCTTTGCAGCCCTGTCTGGATGTGTTGCTGTGTGCCCTGTGCTGGATTCTCTGGTCCTGCTCTGGCAGGGGGGGTTGGACTGGAAAATCTCCAGAGGTCCCTTCCAACCCCTAACATCCTGTGAGCCTGTATTTGGCTGTCAGATTAAAAAAGAGAACAAAAATAGTGGTGGAACACTGAAATAGGTTGCCCAGGGAGGTGGTTGTGGCTCCATCCCTGGAGATATTGAAGGTGAGGCTGGACAGGGCCCTGGGCAACCTGATCTGGTTGGGGATGTCCCTGCTGAGTGCAGAGGGGCTTGGACTGGATGAGCTTTGGAGGTCCCTTCCAACCCAGACCATTCTATGGTTCTATGACCTCCCTTCTTGCATGCTCTGGCAGAATCGATAGGAGAGGTTGTCTGTGCTGGCAGGTGCTCTCACTGCAGAAACTGCAACTTCCACTTGTCAGGGAGGAGGAAAAACTCCAGAAGGATTTGTTTCATGTCTGTCCACCAGGTAAAACGAAGAAGAAGTGACATAAAAGGTTTCTTCTGCTGTTGTGAGTGATGCACAATGTTTGTTCTGCTGTTGTGGAGTCTCCTTCTCTAGGGACTTTCAAAACCTGCTTGGACACATCCCTGTGCCACTTATCCACATGCTGGAAGGTGTCCAGAGAAGGGCCACCAGGATGAGCAGAGGGCTGGAGCACCTCTCCTATGAGGAGAGACTGAGAGAGTTGGGGTTGTGCAGTCTGGAGACGAGAAGACTCTCAGGATACCTTCCTGTGGCCTTCCAGGATCTGAAGGGGGATCCAAGAAAGCTGGGGAGGGACTTTTGAGGGTGTCAGGTAGGGATAGGACCAGGGGGAATGGAGCAAGACTAGAAGTGGGTAGATTCAGACTGGATGCTAGGAAGAGATTTTTCCCCATGAGAGTGGTGAGAGCCTGGAACTGGATGCCCAGGGAGGTGGTGGAAGCCTCATCCCTGGAGGTTTTTGCAGCCAGGCTGGAGGTGGCTGTGAGCAACCTGCTGTGGTGTGAGGTGTCCCTGCCCATGGCAGGGGGGTTGGAACTGGATGATCCTTGAGGTCCCTTCCAATCCTGACAATTCTATGTTTCTATGACACCCCAGGTGATACTTCTTGGGTAGGGGGCTTGGACTTGCTGATCCCCAGAGGTCCCTTCCAACTCCTTACCACTCTAGGATTCCATGAATAAAGCCTGACTTTATGTGCTAGCAAAGCAAAAACCTGGCCAAGTTTAAAACCAACCTCTTTGGCTAGGCATGTCCTGTTTACTTCAAACTGTTGGCCACAATGTGTCTCAGGTCCATTCTCTTTCTTTGTGCTCAGAAGCTATTTCTGCTGTGTGGAAGGCTGTGTCTCAGGAGCAGGGTGATGCAACTGCCAGTCTGTGGCAAGCTGACAACACTCAGGCATTTTGCATTTGCATTTAATCTTGGCCATGTGAACGTCTGTTCCTAGGTGTCTCTCATGCTCTGAGAGGCAGGCAGCTAAACTGCAGGTGAAAGGATTCAGGATGTGCTTCTCGTGGGGACAAGATACAGCTTATGAACTCCTTCTGCCAGGGCAGCTTCTCTCCTCTCTTTTGCCAAAGACAAGCTGGAGTAGGTGCTGCTTGAACTGCAGAAACATTTGAAGTCTCTCCATTTTTCTCCTTTTTCTTTCTGTTCCCCCCCCCCCCTTCCCCTTTTCCCCTTTTTTCCTTTTTCCCTTTTTTCCTTCTTTCTTTCTTTCCCCTTCTTCTCCTTTCTTTCCTCTTCTTCTCCTTTCTTTCCTCTTTTTCTCCTTTCTTTCCTCTTCTTCCCCCTTCTTCCCTTTTCTTCCCCCTCCTCCCCCTCCTTCCCCCTCTCCCCTTCCTCTCCCTCTTCTCCCTTTTCCCCCTTTTTCTCTTTTCTCCCTTTCCCCCCCTTTCTCCCTTTTCCCCTTATTTCCTTTTCCCTCTTTTCCCATTTTCCCCTTTCCTCACTTTTTCCCTTTTCCCCCCTTTTCTCTTTTTTCCTCATTCCCTTTTCCCCCTTTCCCCATTTCTTCCCTTTTTCCCCCTTTTCCCTTTTTTCCTCATTCCCTTTTCCCCCTTTCCCCATTTCCCCTTCTCCCCTTTCTTCCCTTTCCCCCCTTTTCCCCCTTTTTCCTCTTTCTTTTTCCCTTTTTCCCTTTTCCCCTTTTATCCTTTTCTCCTTTTAACCCTTTTCCCCCTTCTTCTATTCTAACCCCCTCCCCCCCCCCCCCCCCCCACACACACACTTTTAACCCTTTACTCCTTTTCCTTTTCCACGTGTCTAAGTCCTGTCCATTTAAAATCCCTTGCCCACCTTGGGACAGTGCCTTCTCTCTTCCAGAACTCTCATGGTTGTCTCCTGTATTCCAGGATTAGCTTTAACCAAACTGCCTCCCTGCTTGTTAGATTTGATCCTCCTGGGATGTTCCCCTGCCTGCTTCCTCAGCCACTCCTTAAAAGTGTTGCAGAGGATAACAAGGTTCATTGAACTGAAACACAGAAAGCAGGATTGGAGTAAGCCTTAAAGGGATGGGAGAAGGCTGGGATCGGTTTCCTCTAGATGGCAGCTTTTGGCAAGCTTTGATGCAGACATCAAAGTAAATAAAGAGTCTGTCAGGATAAATTGCTCATCTTAAGCACTAGCTTCAGCCTGCTGCCTTCTCCCACCAGCCCAGGGCTGTGTGTCTGTGTGTGTGTCTGTGTATGTGTGTGTGTCTAAAACCCTTCTGTATAAGGAGAATGGTCTTGAGACCACACCAGTTCCCATTACCTTCTGGACCCCAAACTACAGATGTAGAATTATAGAATCATAGGATCACAGGATTACAGAGTCAGAGAATCATAGATACATAAAATGACAGAATCATAGGATCACTGAATCAGAGAATCACAGAATCATAGAAACATAGAATCATAGAATCACAGAATCATAGGATCAGAGAATCAGAGAATCAGAGAATCAGAGAAACAGAATCAGAGAATCAGAGGATCATAAAATCACAGAATCACAGAATCAGAGAAACACAAAATCACAGGATCATCGAATCACAGAATCACAGAATCACAGAATCAGAGAATCAGAGAATTAGAGAATCACAGAATCACAGAATCATAGAATCACAGAATCACAGAATCACAGAATCATAGAATCACAGAATCAGAGAAACACAAAATCACAGAATCACAGAATCACAGAATCATAGAATCACAGAATCATAGAATCACAGAATCAGAGAAACACAAAATCACAGAATCACAGAATCATATCAAGAATATCAAGAAAAACCATATCAAGAATCAAGAAGGCTGGAAAGGACTTCCAAGATCATCGAGTCCAACCTGTCACCCTACACCTCATGCCTATCTAAACCATGGCACCAAGTGCCACGTCCAATCCCCTCTTGAACACCTCCAGGGATGGTGACTCCACCACCTCCCTGGGCAGCACATTCCAATGGCCAACCACTCTCTCTGGGAAGAACTTTCTCCTCACCTCCAGCCTAAACTTCCCCTGGCACAGCTTGAGACTGTGTCCTCTTGTTCTGGTGCTGGTTGCCTGGGAGAAGAGCCCAACACCCACCTGGCTACAACCTCCCTTCAGGTAGTTGTAGACAGCAATGAGGTCTGCCCTGAGCCTCCTCTTCTCCAGGCTAAACAGTCCCAGCTCCCTCAGCCTCTCCTCATAGGGCTTGTGCTCAAGGCCTCTCCCCAGCCTCGTTGCCCTTCTCTGGACATGCTCCAGCAATAAATAGAATCACAGAATCACAGAATCACAAAATCACAGAATCACAGAATCATAGAATCAGAGAATCAGAGAATCACAGAATCAGAGAATCACAGAATCAAAGAATCAGAGAAACACAGAATCAGAGAAACAGAAAATCACAGAATCACAGAATCATAGAATCACTGAATCACAGAATAATAGAATAACGATCAAATGATAGGATCACAGAATCCTAGAATCACAGAGTCATAGAACCATAGAACCATAGAATGGTCTGTGTTGGAAGGGACCTCCAAAGCTCATCCACTCCAGTCCCTCTTCAGTCAGCAGGGATATCCCCAACTAGATCAGGTTGCCCAGAGACCTGCCCAGCCTCACCTTGAAGATCTCCAAGGATGGAGTCTCAACCACCTTCCTGGGCACACTATTTGCAGTGTTCCACTACCCTCACGGGGAAGAACTTCCTCCTAGATAGTAGATGAGGTAGGAATTGAACTTCTTATAAGCAAAGATCTTAGAAGCCTCTTCAAAGATATTATTTAGTTCAAAAAGTTCAGGAATATCAAGTTTTATTTTTAAAATGAATGGATCATATAGCTACAGGGAAAGTCAGAGGAGATCATGGAAGCATATCCCAGTTTTCCATGACTCTGAGGCTGTTCAGCTGCTTCTTAACATTTGACAGGTACCTCACTCATATATCCCAATTTTCAAATCAGAATAACTTGACAGAAAAATTACTCCTAAGAAAAGTGTTCCCCCAAAAAGGTCTCCCTAGTGGCTTCTCAGTACCTGAAGGGGGCTACAGGAGAGACGGGGAGGGACTTTTTGCAAGGCCTTGTAGTGGCAGGATGACAGGGAATGGATTGAAGCTTGAGGAGAGCAGATGTAGAATGGAGACTAGGAAGAAATTCTTTACAGAGAGGATGGTGAGAACCTGGAACATGTTGCCCAGGCAGGTTGTAGATTCTCCCTTCCAGGAGGTGTTTCAGGCCACGTTGGATGAGGTCTTGAGCAACTTGGGCTAGTGGAAGATGTTCCTGCACATGGCAGAGGGTTGGAACTGGATGATTTTTGGGTCCCTTCCAACCCAACCCATTCTATGATTCTGTTAACAAAGCAGTTTGTAGCAATTGAACCACAAGCCAACCTCAGGAGGTTCAACAAGACCAAGGGCAAGGTCCTGCAGCTGGGTGGAGGCAATCCCAAGCACAAGTCCAGGCTGGGCAGGGACTGGCTGGAGAGCAGCCCTGAGGAGAGGGACTTGGGGGTGCTGGTGGAGGAGAAGCTCACCAGGAGCTGTCAATGTGCACTTGCAGCCCAGAGAGCCAAGCAGAGTCTGGGCTGCAGCAGGAGAAGTGTGGCCAGCAGGGCCAGGGAGGGGATTCTCCCCCTCTGCTCAGCTCTGCTGAGACCACACCTGGAGTACTGCATCCAATTCTGGAGCTTCTGTTCCAAGAGAGCTATGGACATGCTGGAAGGTGTCCAGAGAAGGGCCACGAGGAGGAGCAGAGGGCTGGAGCTGCTCTGCTATGAGGACAGACTGAGAGAGTTGGGGTTGTGCAGTCTGGAGAGGAGAAGGCTCTGAGATGACCTCCTTCTTGTGGCCTTCCAGCATCTGAAGGAGGCTCCAAGAAAGCTGGGGAGGGATTTTTTAGGATCTCAGGGAGTGACAGGACTGGGGGGAATGGAATCAAGCTGGAAGTGGGGAGATTCAGACTGGACATGAGGAAGAAGTTGTTCCTCATGAGAGTGGTGAGAGCCTGGAATGGGTTGTGCAGGGAGGTGGTTGAGGCTCCATCCCTGGAGGTCTTTAAGGCCAGGCTGGATGAGGCTGTGGCCAGCCTGCTGTAGTGTGAGGTGTCCCTGCCCATGGCAGGGGGGTTGGAACTGGCTGAGCCTTTGTGGTGCCTTCCAACCCTGACTGATTCTCTGATTCTATGATTCAATTGCATCCCAAAGGATGACAGGGTGAGGACAAGGTGAGGACAAGGTGAAGACAAGGTGAAAGCAGGGTGAAACAACAGGTTTGGACACTTCAGCTTTTACTAATGAATTGTCACAACTTTCAAATATAAAATTCTATCTTAGGTTATTCTCTAATATTATTAAGGATGCTGCAAGAAGGATGGAGAGAGACTGTCTACAAAGGCACACCTGATCAGGGTCTGGGAGGCAGCAGAGAGAGACTGACAGAATGTTAGGGGTTGGAAGGCACCTTGAAAGCTCATCCAGTCCAACCCCCCTGCCAGAGCAGCATCACCCAGGGCAGATCTCACAGGAGCACATCCAGGTGGGGTTTGGAAAGTCTCCAGAGAAGGAGACTTCACAACCTCTCGGGGCAGCCTGTTCCAAGGCTTTGTCACCCTCACAGTGAACCCTCCTTAAAACCCGAGGCCATGGAGTAATCTGAATGTTTTGACTCCTTCTGGTTTGTGATTCTCTACTTCTGTGCTGTCAAGGAGCAACACTTTGACCTTCTTTTGTGCAACAATACTTGAATGCCTCACAAAAGCTCTTTGCTGTTGTTATCCTTTTGTTACCTATCACGAATGGACAAATTCTAATCCAGGAGACTTCTTCATTAACAACTTCTTAACTCCATTTGCTCATCAAAATAAATCCTCCTGCTATGACATCACTTGTACATCGCAGTATCACAGACTCACAGTACATTAGGGGTTGGAAGGGACCTCCAGAGAACATCCAGTCCTACCACCCTGACAAAGCAGGATCACCCAGGGCTGGCCACACAGGAATGCATCCAGGTGGGTTTGGAAGGTCTCCAGAGAAGGAGATTCCACAACCTCTCTGGGCAGCCTGCTCCAGGAGTCTGTCACCCTCACACCAAAGAAGTTTATTCTCATGGTGAGGTGAATTCTTCTATGCTCAAGCTTAAACCTTCTGTTTCTTGTCTTATTAGTGTTCACCACTGAAAAGAGCCTGCCCCCCTCCTCCTGACCCCCACCCCTCACATATTGATAGACATTGATCAGATCCCTCTCAGCCTTCTCTTCTCCACACTAACCACCCCCAGGGCTCTCAGTCTCTCTTCACAGGGGAGATGCTCAAGTCCCCAAATCCTCCTCGTGGCTCTCCCTTGGATTCTCTCCAGCAGGTCTCTGTCTCTCTTGAACTGGGGAGCCCCAAACTGGACACAGGATTGCAGCTGTGGTCTCAGCAGGGCAGAGCAGAGGGGGAGCAGAACCTCCCCAGCCCTGCTGGCCACACTTTTCTTACTGCCCCCCAGGATCCCATTGGCTCTCTTGGCCACCAGAGCACTTTGCTGTCCCATGCAGAACTTGCTGCCCACCAGCACTCCAAGGTCTTTCTGTGTGGAGCTCCTTTCCAGCAGGGCAACTTCTAACTTGTCCTGGTGCCTGTTGTTATTTCTCCCCAGCTGCAGGACCCTGACCTTGTCCTTATTGAATTTCATTTCAGAGGTGATGATTTTCCATGCAAAGGTTAGCTGGCTGAATTGAGCACCAGGTTTAAATTTGAATGCAATGAGGTTGTGAAGGATTCTCTCAGAGCTAAATGTTGCCTAGAATTAAATTTAATGAATTTATTTCTGACTGGCCTTACATAGTGTAGTGTGAAATGTGCAGTTCAGTTGCTGGCATGAAAAGTTGGGCAGAACTGTAGCTCCAAAGAATCAATGAAGATCACTTTATCTGCTTGTGAGTTTAGATAACTAGGATGGAATCACAGAATGTTAGGGATTGGAAAGGGACCTCCAAAGCTCATCCAGTCCAACCCACTTGCCAGAGAAGCATGACCCAGAGCAGACCACACAGGAACACATCCAGGTGGGTTTGGAATATCTCCAGAGAGGGAGACTCCACAACCCCCCTGGGCAGCCTATGCCAGGGTTCTGTCACCCTCACAGGGGAAAAAAAATAATCCTCCTGTTTCCATGGAACTTCCTCTGCCTCAGCTTCCACCACTGCCCCTTGTGCTGTCCTTGGGCATCACCCAGCAGAGCCTGGCTCCAGCCTCTGGGCACTCCCCCTGCACAGCTTCATCCCCAGCAAGGAGCTCCCCCTCAGGCTCCTCCTCTCCAAGCTCCAGAGCCCTCAGCTCCCTCAGGCTCTCCTCATGAGGAAGATCTTCCACTGCCTGCAGCAGCTTTGTGGCTCTGTGCTGGACTCTCTCAAGCAGTTCCCTGAGGTCCTTCTTGAACTGAGAGGCCAAGAACTGGACACAAGATTCCAGATGTGGTCAGGGCAGAGTAGAGAGGGAGGAGAACCTTTCTGGACCTACTCACCACAGCCCTTCTGATCCACCCCAGGCTGCCTTTAGCCTTCTTGGCCACCAGAGCACATTGCTGGCTCATGGTCAACCTCCCATCCACCAGGTCCTTTTCCCATTCCCTGCTCTCCAACAGCTCAGTCCCTAAGCCATACAAGCAGGGTGACTGGGATCTTGCCATCCCATTCTAAGCCTTCTGATTTTTCAAGTAGGGTGTAGAAGAATTTTTAAGGAACAGGAATGATTTCAGCCTATTTTTTTTTTTGTTCTTCTTGTCCCAGCCCAAGTTTGATACTTTGCCATTGTCAGAAACTATCTGCTTATCATTATATGCTACCAAAAAAATTCCTCATCCCTGGGAAGAGAACTGCTGAGATGTCCTTCTAGTTAGTGCCTTGAAAGGCTGAAAAAGGGCAAAGCCAATGGACTGTAACTTTTTTCTTCCTCCCCTTGTTTCCTAAATCTCTGTGTGCTCATCATCTTTGGCATAATAATCAAACTAATAAACTTCCCAGCTCTGAGGATGCTTCTAGTTCATTGCAGCTGAGGGACTGAAGCCATCAGCTGCCCACTAAAACTAAACCATTGATGAAATATGTTTGGAAAGCCATTTTCAGGTATTATCTGCTGGGTGCATGGCTTTGTGCCACTTGATTTTGTTTCCAGGGGGGTGTGTGGCAGCAGAGTACTTCTCCAAATTAATGCAATTCAGCATCATGAGGAAATTTGCATCTGAAGCACACTGACTTACAAATGTTCTGAGGGCAAGCAGCATTCTATTAGAAGGCCTTTCAAATGGGTTTTGTTTGTTTGTTTGTTTGAGGAGCAGCTGAGGAGGATATTTCCTGACATGGCTCTATTCCTGCAGCAGATTTTTCTCTTCTCCTGGTAACCACTTCTTCAAAACAGGAAAGAGGCAAAACGGAAACTTCAGTTACCAGAGAACACCAAGGACCTCAATTCATCTTTGGAGGGGAAGTAATGAGCAGAAGGCAGCAGTTAGTCATCCACTGAAGCTTGCCAGTGGAGAGACTCTGACAATTTGATTGCTCGTTTTCATAGAATCAGTCAGGGTTGGAAGGGACCACAAGGCTCAGCCAGTTCCAACCCCCCTGCCATGCCCAGGGACACCTCACACTACAGCAGGCTGGCCACAGCCTCATCCAGCCTGGCTGCAAACACCTCCAGGGATGGGGCCTCAACCACCTCCCTGCACAACCCATTCCAGGCTCTCACCACTCTCATGAGGAACAACTTCTTCCTCACATCCAGTCTCAATCTCCCCACTTCCAGCTTTATTCCATTCCCCCCAGTCCTGTCACGCCCTGACACCCTAAAAAGTCCCTCCCCAGCTTTCTTGGAGCCCCCTTCAGATCCTGGAAGGCCACAAGAAGGTCTCCTGGGAGCCTTCTCTTCTCCAGACTGAACAGCACCAACTCTCTCAATCTGTCCTCATAGCAGAGGTGCTCCAGCCCTCTGCTCATCCTGGTGGCCCTGCTCTGGACACCTTCCAGCATGTCCAGATCCCTCTTGCAACAGAGGCTCCAGAACTGGATGCAGTACTCCAGGTGGGGTCTCAGCAGAGCTGAGCAGAGGGGGAGAATCCCCTCCCTGGCCCTGCTGGCCACACTTCTCCTGCTGCAGCCCAGGCTCTGCTTGGCTCTCTGGGCTGCAAGTGCACATTGACAGCTCCTGCTGAGCTTCTCCTCCACCAGCACCCCCATCCCTCCTGTTGTGTCTTCCAGAATTTCTTGGAAAAGAAAGGACCCAATACTTCCCCACTGGTGAGGTGGCACCTCAAATACTGAGATCAGTTTTGGGCTCCTCACTGCTACAAGGACATTGAGGTGGTGGAGCATGTCTAGAAGAGACCAACAAAGCTGGTGAAGGGTCTGAAGGATTGGTGAGGATCAACTGAAGGACCTGGAATCTTTTTTAATCTGGAGAAGAGGCAGAGGGGAGACCTCATTGCTCTCTAAAGTTCCCTGAAGGGAGGTTGCAGTGAGGTAGGAGTTGGTCTCTCCTCCCTATAAGATGATAGAAGGACAGGAAATAGCCTGAAACTGTACCAGAGAACTTTCAGGTTGGAGATGAGGAAAAATTTCTTTGTTGCAAGAGCAGCCAGGGATTGCAAGAGGCTGACCAGGGTGGTGGTGGAGTCCCCATCCCTGGAGGTGTTCAAGAAAGGTGTGGAGAGGGCACTTGGGGACTTGGTTTAATGGCCATGGTGGTGTTAGGTTGAATTTGATGATCTTAAAGGACTCTTAGTAAGTGGTAACTAAAATTTGAACTGAATGCCCATAAAGTGTGCAAACATAAAATAGTCATTCCTTAATTCCTGTTGAAATCCTCCCTGTTTCTACAACTTATTAACAAAACCTGGGAGACCAAAGAGGGGAATTATCACAGCTCACAGGATGTTAGGGGTTGGAAGGGACCTCTGGAGATTTTCCAGTCCAACTCCCAAGCCAGAGGAGGACCAGAGAATCCAGCACAGGGCACACAGCAACACATCCAGACAGGGCTGCAAAGGCTCCAGACAAGGAGACTCCACAACCTCTCTGGGCAGCCTGCTCCAGGCCTCTGGCACCCTCCCAGGGAAGAAGTTCCTCCTCCTGCTGAGGTGGAACCTCCTGGGCTGCAGTTTCCATCCATTGCCTCTTGTCCTATGCCAGGCTGCAGCTGAGCAGAGCCTGTCCCTGTCCCCTCCCTCCTGACCCCCAGCCCTCAGCTCTTGAGAGACATTGAGCAGATCCCTCTCAGCCTTCTCCTCTCCACACTAAGCACCCCCAGGGCTCTCAGCCTCTCCTCCCCAGGCACTGCTCCAGGCCCTTCAGCATCCTTGCAGCCCTCCCTTGGACTCTCTCCAGCAGCTCCCTGTCCCTCCTGACCTGGGCAGCCCAGAGCTGGATGCAATATTGCAGGGGAGGTGTGAGCAGGGCAGAGCAGAGGGGGAGGAGAAGCTCCCTGGCTCTGCTGGCCACACTCCTCTGAATGCCCCCCAGGACCCCCTTGGCCTTCTTGGCCCCCAGGGCACATTGCTGTGCCATGCAGAACTTGCTGCCCACCAGCACTCCCAGCTCCTTCTCCTTGGGGCTGCTCTCCAGCAGATCCCCTCCCAACCTGTCCTGCTGCAGTTTATTTTTCTTGCCCAGGTGCTTTATACTTCTGAAATTGAGGTTATTCAGTGTATTGCAGGCTCAGGATATCACAGAGATCACTCCAAAATGATTTGCCCCTTCTGAATATCAGCATCTCAGGAGAATTATAAATCAAAGGCATGGAGCTATAAATGCACCCTGTGGAGGGACAGAAACTTCACAACACTATGCTCCAGCAGCTGATTTGGCAGCGTGGCTTAGGTGGACTGACAATCCCATGATTTGGGATGACTTTGTTCTGGCATCTCCCCATCAGAGAGGATTGATGGACCAAAGTCACAGACCTGTCAGTGGTGATAGATTCGAGCTAGGCTTTCATCTTCCTCACTTGAGGCAACATCAAAGAGGAAGAACGCAGCCTGCAAGATACTTTAGACAACTTATTAAAGAGAAGAGATCCACAGCTGACAGCTTGAGTGAAAACCATGTTGATAATTTAAGGTGTAGGTTCCTTCTGAGTTGGTTTTTGGGATTTTTTTGTTTGTTTCTTTGTTTTTGGGTTTTCTTTTTAAGCAGTTCACAAGGAAAGGCTCAAGTGCTTGGGTTTTTTTGTTTGTTTGTTTTCAGTTTGGTTTGGGTTTCTTGCTGTGTGTCAAACTACAGAAGAACAGATTCAAACTAGAGAAGAGCAGATTTAGGTTGGATGTTAGGAACAGTTTTCTTACCCTGAGGGTAAACTGGGAACAGGTTGCCCAGGGAGGTGGTTGAGGCTCCATCCATCCCTGGAGACCTTCAAGGTGAGGCTGGACAGGGCTCTGGGCAGCCTGTAGTTGAGGATGTCCCTGTTGACTGCATGGGGTTGCACTGGATGACCTTTGGAAGTCACTTCCAATCCAGACCATTCTATAATTCTATTATTCAAACCTGCAGTCCCCTTGGCCCACACTAAGCTTTTTGGGTTAAGCTGAGGCCCCCACAAAACAGAGAGCAAAAGCCATCTGAAAACCTGAATTTGTTGTAATTCCTTGGCAGTCCTCCCAACACAATGAAACTGCAGGTTTGGGAATCTGCTGCTGCACAACTCATTAAGCTAACCCAAACATGCACCCCCTCAAAAAGGGAGGATGCTCCTGCTGACTGCAGAGGGGGTTGGACTGGATGACCTTCTGAATTCCCTTTCACAGTCTCACAGTATATCAGAGGTTGGAAGGGACCTCCAGAGATCATCAGCTCCAACCCCCCTGCCAGAGCAGCATCACTTAGGGTAGTCTGCACAGGAATGCATCCAGGTGGGGTTGGAAAGGCTCCAGAGAAGGAGACTCCACAACCCCCCTGGGCAGCCTGCTCCAGGGCTCTGTCACCCTCACTGGAAAGAATTTCTCCTCATGGTGAGCTGAAATCTTCTGTGTTCAAGTTTGAACTCATTGTTCCTTGGTTTATCACTGTGAACCACCCAAAAGAGCCTGGCCCCCTCCCCTTGACACCCACCCCTCACATATTGACAGACATTGATCAGATCCCTCTCAGCCTTCTCTTCTCCACACTAAACAGCCCCAGGCTCTGTCTCTCTTCACAGGGGAGATGCTCAAGTCCCCAAATCCTCCTCCTGGCTCTCCCTTGGACTCTCTCCAGCAGGTCTCTGTCTCTCTTGAGCTGGGGAGCCCCAAACTGGACATAGGATTGCAGCTGTGGTCTCAGCAGGGCAGAGTAGAGAGGTTGAAGAATTTCCCTAGCCCTGCTGGACACATTTTTCTTGCTGCTCCCCAGGATCCCATCGGCTCTCTTGGCCACCAGAGCACATTGTTTTTTCAATCCAGACCATTCTATGATTCTGTGATTTATTTTGGATTTTTTCACTGTGGTGGTTTTGTTGTTGTTCTTGTTGAAGGTTGTTTTGAAGTGTAGCTACTCACCCAGCAGCAAGCAATATGATATGGTTCTACCATTTCCCACACAAGGCACAGAGGGCATTTGCTTCCTATTAACTTTTGGCCAGTTCTAAATTGGGCTCCATTTCAAGTCAAGACCTTGAAGTGAAAGGTTCCAGATACTATTACTAAACTTCTGGTCCATGTGGTTCCTTTCAGAGTAATCACTTTGGCTTCCCCCTACTCCCCACTCTTCCCCAGCCCTCCCCATTGTAAAAGTTCTTTTCATAACCCCTCCTATATAAGAGGTTCAACAAGACCAAGTGCAAGGTCCTGCAGCTGGGTTGGGGCAATCATAAACACCAATACAGGCTGGGCAGGGACTGGCTGAAGAGCAGCCCTGAAGAAAAGGCCTTGGGGGTGCTGGGGGAGAAGCTCAGCAGGAGCCAGCAGTGAGCACTTGCAGCCCAGAGAGCCAAGCAGAGCCTGGGCTGCAGCAAGAGAAGTGTGGCCAGCAGGGCCAGGGAGGGGATTCTGCCCCTCTGCTCCACTCTGCTCAGACCACACCTGGAGCTCTGGGTCCAGTTCTGGAGCCACTATTAGAGAAAGGATCTGGAGGTGCTGGAAGGTGTCCAGCAGGGCCATGAGGATGAGCAGAGGGCTGGAGCTGCTCTGCTGTGAGGACAGCCTGAGAGAGTTGGGGCTGTTCAGTCTGGAGAAGAGACGGCTCCCAGGAGACCTTCTTGTGGCCTTCCAGGATCTGGAGGGGGCTACAAGAAAGCTGGGGAGGGACTTTTGAGGGTGTCAGGTAGTGATAGGAGCAGGGGGAATGGAAAAAAAAAAAAAACTAGAAATGGGTAGATTAAAGTCGGATGTTAGGAAGAAGTTCTTCCCCATGAGGGTGGTGAGAGACTGGCAGAGGTTGCCCAGGGAGGTGGTGGAAGCCTCATCCCTGGAGGTTTTTGCAGCCAGGCTGGAGGTGGCTGTGAGCAACCTGCTGTGGTGTGAGGTGTCCCTGCCCATGGCAGGGGGGTTGGGACTGGCTGAGACTTGAGGTCCCTTCTAACCCTGACAATTCTATGATTCTATATCAGTGTAAAGAAATTACACTCAAGTGGTTACACTCAAGTTTTAATATTCATATGCCATCTTTCTTTCACTACCACAGTTGCAATTATTTCCTTTCTCAAAAGCTAGACTCTGCCAGGTCGTACTTTTTTTTTGTCTTATGCTGGAGATGTCACCTTCTTCTTTTTTTTTTCAGACTCTTCTTTTGAGAGACATCCTTGAATATAAAATAACAAAATAAACAGCTTACAGAAACCTTTGATGTTTCTCTGATTTCTTCTTCAATTTTATGAGAGGGAATCTGACTGGTAAAGAACTAAAAATGCAACAACTTCATTTTTTCTTGTTTTGCTTTTTCTTTGGACATTGCTCTTTTAAAATACACAATAATAGTAGGATAGTTTGAAAGTGAGGCTGGACAGGACTCTGGGAAACCTGATGTAGTTGAGGATGTGCCTGCTGACTGCAGAGAGGGTTGGACTGGGTGACCTTTGGAGCTCCCTTCCCATTCAGACCATTCTGTGATTCTCTGATTCTTTGATTCTCTGATTCTGATTCTTTGATTCTATGTTTCTCTGATTCTCTGATTCTGATTCTGTGATTCTCTGATTCTCTCAGTCTGTCCTCACAGCAGAGGAGCTCCAGCCCTCTGTTCATCCTCATGGCCCTTCTCTGGACACCTTCCAGCACCTCCACATCTCTCCTGAGCTGCTCCCAGGCCACACATCCTAACTTGCAATTAACATCTTCTTTAAGTAAATAGCTTTTCTGTCCAGCCTCTGCTTTCCACAGTTCCACTAATTTCAGTAATTCCTCTTCATGCCCTGGCATATTTTATGGTTTCTTGGCACAGACTATTTGAACATGGATGTTTCCTCAGCCTTGCTCCCCTCCCTGCTCCTTCCTGGACTCTCTGTCCCTGGGCTCAATCTTTGTGTGGTCACAGCAGTTGCCTCATTACCTCATCCCCCTCTGGCAGGTGCTATTTGCTTGGGTTTTTCTCTTCCCTGATTCTTCAGTTCCCATAGAAACCTGTTTAGCTGCATGGCCAATTCCACTTAATATTTGAGTCCTTTGTTGGCTGGAGACAGGACTTGGTACCCCTAGGTGGAGAGGCTGCCTGGTCCTGCCCCCTGCCAAGAGCAGAGGAAGAAAATTCCTATCCCATGAATTTCTGCTCTCAGGGAGGGGTCGAGTCCAGAGCAGCTGAAGAATCACTAAGGTTCTGTGATGCTCTTTGCAGACTTTTATTTCTTAGGTGCAAGCCAAATCACAGTTCCTATAAACACTGAACACATGTGAGGCTTCCAGGGCTGCTTTTTCAGCTTTGACAGCAGTTGCAGCAGTAACAGTTCCTTATTTCATGCTTTTATAGGGTTCCTTTGCAACCACTATGAATAGAAATTGAAGTTTTCTGAACATAAGAACTTTTTTTTTTTTTTCATTTTCAGAACTCAATGATTTTGAGGCTTCTTAACATAAGAACTTTTTAATGTAGTACTCAATGATTTTGAGGTTTTCTAAACATAAGAATAATTCTTTATTTTTCATTTTTAAAACTCAATGATTTTGAGGTTCTCTGAACATAAGAATAATTCTTTATTTTTCATTTTTAGACCTCAATGATTTTGGGTTCTCTGAAAATAGGAACTTTTTTTTTTCATCTTTAGAACTCAATGATTTTGAGGTTCTCTGAGCATCATCCGTCATGAGTCCATCATCAGTAAGTTTGCAGATGACACCAAGTTAGGAGCAGGTGTTGATCTGTTGGAGGGTAGGAGGGCTCTGCAGAGGGACCTTGCCAGGCTGGATGGGTGGGCAGAGGCCAATGGGATGAGATTGAACAAGGCTAAGGGCAGGGTTCTACACTTTGGCCACAACAACCCCAAGCAGTGCTGCAGGCTGGGGACAGAGTGGTTGGAGAGCAGCCAGGCAGAGAGGGACCTGGGGGTGCTGGGTGACAGCAGCTGAACATGAGGCAGCAGTGTGCCCAGGTGGCCAAGAAGGCCAATGGCATCCTGGCCTGCATCAGGCATAGTGTGGCCAGCAGGAGCAGGGAAGTCATCCTGCCCTGTGCTCAGCACTGCTTAGACCACACCTTGAGTGTTGTGTCCAGTTCTGAGCTCCTCAGTTTAAGAAGGACATTGAGAGACTTGAATGTGTCCAGAGAAGGGCAAGGAGGCTGGGGAGGGGTCTGGAGCACATCCCTGTGAGGAGAGGCTGAGGGAGCTGGGGGTGTTTAGCCTGGAGAAGAGGAGGCTCAGGGCAGACCTCATTGCTGTCTACAACTCCCTGAAGGGAGGTTGTAGCCAGGTGGGGGTTGGGCTCTTCTCCCAGGCAACCAGCAGCAGCAGAAGAGCGAACACAGTCTCAAGCTGTGCCAGGGGAGGTCTAGGCTGGGTGTTAGGAGGAAGTTCTTCACATAGAGAGAGATTTGCCATTGGGATGTGCTGCCCAGGAGGGTGGTGGAGTTGCTGTCCCTGGAGATGTTCAAGAGAAGCCTGGATGAGGCACTTGGAGCCATGGTCTGGTTGATTGGCTAGGGCTGGGTGATAGGTTGGACTGGATGGTCTTGGAGGTCTCTTCCAGCCTGGTTGATTCTATGATTCTATGGTTCTATGATAGGAAGAACTTTGGTTTTAGTTTTACTTTTCCTTTTGTTTTTGTTTCTTAATTATTATTTGTCTTCTTTGAAACCTCAACTGTCAAGCAAAGAAGTTTCCAAGAGCCTTACAGGAAACTAAAGAAAAAAATATCTCCTGCTCTGCAAAAAGAAGCAACAATTGTAGCAGTCAGGATGTGGAATGTTCTGCAATAAGAACAAGAAGGCAATTGGCTGAAGTTTCAAAACTGGAACTGCTAAGAGTGGTACAAACACAACTGTTGGATTTCAGCCTGGAGAAAAGGAGACCTAGAGGGGACCTTAACACTCTCTACAACTACCTAAAAGGAAGTGGTAGTCAGGTGGGGGTCAGGCTCTTCTCCCAGGCAACTTGTGACAAAATGAGAGGGCATGGCCTGAAGCTGTACCAGGGGAGGGTTAGGTTGGATGTTAGGAAGCACTTCTTGATGGAAGGAAGAATTAGGCACTGGGATGGACTGCCCAGGGAGGTGGTGGAGTCTCCATCACTGGAGGTGTTTAAGACAGCTTGGATGTGGCACTTGGTGGCAGGGTTTAGCTGATGTGGTGGTAGGTCACAGGCTGGGCTTGATGATCTCAGAGGTCTTGTCCAGCCTCAATAACTCTGTGATTCTGTAACCTCAGGGGTTTGGTGAGGCACTGAGCTGCAAGGTGATAGTAGTGCATCTTCCAACCCTTAGATTTGTCAGAATCACCCCCAGTTTTAGGAAATTAAAGGAGAAGATCTTATAAATGGAAATTAAAGCCTAAGACTTTCCATGGTTAGGAGCCTCTCTGATGTGCAGCTGATGCCCCTGCCCATGGAATCTCAGCATCTCTGTGTCTCAACACTGGCACCAAATCCCACTTTACTTTGGGGTTGTTTTTCCCCTCACATAGCCACCTTGCAGAATGCCAGCAGCCCTGCACCTATGAATAACCTTGGAGTAGCTGCTTTCTGAACTTCTTGAAACTGGAATGCTGTCTAAAGCCTGTGCAGGTGGATATTGCTAGAAAGAAGCAATAATTGTTGTTGTCAGGAGTTTATTTGCACCTGTTGTTAAAATGTTATTGAAATATGGTAATTACAGGAGAGGAAGGAGGGGGTGGGGTGGAAAGAGCTCTGTCTAGAATAGAATGAAAAATATTTTTTTTCCTCTGATTGCTGCTCCATCTCTGGGTAGATTTTTCTGTTCTTCCACAGAGAGTGAAATGTGGCCCTGAATACTGATAAGCAGCAAGACATTTGGTAGTAAATTGAAGATACAAAAGAAAAATAATTACATTTTCACTGAGTGGAACTTTATAAGGCAGGATTCATGTTCCTGTACAGGTACCTGGACCTTTTTTTTGGCCATAGTCATTCAAAGGAGCTTTCTCTGACCACCAGGACAAGGGAGGTGGTTCTCCCCCTCTGCTCTGCTCTCATGAGACCCTACATGGACAACTACATCCAGCTCTGGGACCCCCAACACAAGAAGGATCTGTTGGAGCAGGTCCAGAGAAGGTCACAAAGAGGATCACAAGGCTGGAGAACCTCCCCTGTGGGGACAGGCTGTGATAGTTGGGGCTGTTCAGCCTGGAGAAGTGAAGGCTTCAGGGATACCTTGTAGAAGCCTTCCAGTACCTGAACGGGGCTACAAGAAAGTTGGGAAGGTACTTTTGACAAGGGTTTGTAGAGATAGGATGAGGGGAAATGGATTGAAGCTTGAGAAGGGGAGATTTAGGCTGGAGATTAGGAAGAAATTCTTTGCAATGAGGGTGGTGAGGCACTGGAACTGGTTGTGGTTGCCTCTCTCTGGAAGTGTTCAAGGGCAGATGGTACAGAGCCTTGAGCAACCTGGTCAAGTGGAAGGTGTCCCTGTCTATGGTGTCAGGGTTTGAACCAGATGATCTTTAAGATCCCTTCCAATCCAAACCATTCTATGATTCTATGATTTTAAGATGTAGAATACACAATTTGAGCATGCACAAAAAAAGGCCTAATGAATTTAATCAGAATCAGAGAGTTGTAGAGTCATAGAGTTGTAGAATCATGGAGTCATAAAATCAAAGAATCATGGAGTCATAAAGTCATGGAGTCATAGAGTCATAGAGTCATAAAGTCATAGAGTCATAAAGTCATAGAGTCATAGAACCATAGAGTCATAGAGTCACAGAATCATAGAGTCACAGAATCATAGAGTCACAGAATCATAGAATCATAGAGCCATAGAACCATAGAGTCATAGAGTCACAGAATCATAGGATCATAGAGTCATAGAATCAGAGTCACAGAATCATAGAGTCAGAGAGTCATAGAATCAGAGTCATAGAATCATAGAGTCAGAGTCATAGAGTCACAGAATCATAGAGTCATAGAATCATAGAGTCATAGAATCATAGAGTCATAGAATCATAGAGTCATAGAGTCATAGAATCATAGAGTCATAGAATCATAGAGTCATAGAGTCATAGAATCATAGAGTCATAGAGTCATAGAGTCATAGAATCATAGAATCATAGAGTCATAGAGTCATAGAATCCTAGAGTCATAGAGTCATAGAATCATAGAGTCATAGAGTCATAGAATCATAGAGTCATAGAATCATAGAATCATAGAGTCATAGAGTCATAGAATCATAGAGTCATAGAATCATAGAGTCATAGAGTCATAGAATCATAGATTCATAGAAACATAGAGTCATAGAGTCATAGAGTCATAGAATCATAGAGTCATAGAATCATAGAGTCATAGAGTCATAGAATCATAGATTCATAGAAACATAGAGTCATAGAGTCATAGAATCATAGAATCATAGAGTCATAGAGACATAGAGTCATAGAATCATAGATTCATAGAAACATAGAGTCATAGAATCATAGAATCATAGAGTCATAGAGTCATAGAGTCATAGAGTCATAGAGTCATAGAATCATAGAGTCATAGAGTCATAGAGTCATAGAGTCATAGAATCATAGAGTCATAGAGTCATAGAATCATAGAGTCATAGAGTCATAGAATCATAGAGTCATAAATGGTCTGGATTGGAAGGGACCTCCAAAGGTCATCCAGTCCAACCCCCTCTGCAGTTAGCAGAGACATCTTCAACTAGATCAGGTTGATCAGAGCCCTTTCCAGCCTCACACTGGATATCTCCAGGGATGGGACCCCAGTGTCTTCCCTGGGCAACCTGTTCCTGTAGTTTTTCTTGTTGCTTCAGTTTCAGTGACTTGTATAGGAAACCCCCCAAAATTATATTAGTGCCTGGTTTCATCTGACTTAGCTGTAGCTTCCAGGTGAAAAGTTTCCTCAGTTGTAATCCAGGGTTTATAATTAAGGTCAGTTGTTTTGATAAATCCATCAATCTCCCCTCAAAAGAGAAAAAAAAAAAAAAAAGCAAAACACCAAAAAGATGCAAATTCAATGATGGAAAATAGAAAACACAGCACAGTACAAAGGATTAGATGCTTAAATCTCTGAATGAACAGCTGCAGATCCTGAAAAAAAAAATTGCTTATGGCAGCTGACTCCTTTTCAGAGCATCTGAAATGATAATTTCTTGGGTTTGTCTGCCTTTGCAGCATGAGACAAAACACTTCTGGGTTTTTTTTTGTTTGGCTGTGGGGTTCTTAATGGTGGAATTATTGCAGAAATATTTGCTGCTTAGCATTTGTCAGTCTTCATTTTCTACAGTGCCATTTTAAATGTTTCTTTTTTCCCCTCTTAAAAAAAAAAAAGTAAATAAGAGAAACTATAGAACGGATGAGGACCATTCTGCATTAGAGCATAGATACAATTATATGGAAGAAAATGGAAGATTTCTCCTCTTTTCTTACATTGACTTCCCTGCAGTTGTATCTATGGCTGTGGCAGTTTGGCAGGCTGGGGACAGAGTGGCTGGAGAGCAGCCAGGCAGAGAGGGACCTGGGGGGACTGGGTGACAGCAGCTGAACATGAGGCAGCAGTATGCCCAGGTGGCCAAGAGAGCCAATGGCATCCTGGCCTGCATCAGGAATAGTGTGGCCAGCAGGAGCAGGGAAGTCATCCTGCCCTGTGCTCAGCACTGCTTAGACCACACCTTAGGTGCTGTGTCCAGTTCTGGGCCCCTCAGTTCAAGAAGGACATTGAGAGACTTGAATGTGTCCAGAGAAGGGCAATGAGGCTGGGGAGGGGTCTGGAGCACAGCCCTGTGAGGAGAGGCTGAGGGAGCTGGGGGTGTTTAGCCTGGAGAAGAGGAGGCTCAGGGCAGACCTCATTGCTCTCTACAACTCCCTGAAGGGAGGTTGTAGCCAGGTGGGGGTTGGGCTCTGCTCCCAGGCAACCAGCACCAGAACAAGAGGACACAGTCTCAAGCTGTGCCAGGGGAAGTTTAGGCTGGAGGTGAGGAGAAAGTTCTTCCCAGAAAGAGTAATTGGCCATTGGGATGTGCTGCCCAGGGAGGTGGGGGATTCCCCATCCCTGGAGGTGTTCAACAAAAGCTTGGCTGTGGCACTTGGAGCCATGGTTTAGTTGTCAGGAGGTGTTAGGGATTAGGTAATAGGTTGGACTTGATGGTCTCTGAAGTCTTTTCCAAGCTGGCTGATTCTGAGATTCTGTGAATATACAGGGGATCTTTTTTAATTTTACTTAACATTTTATTCCTGAGACTGGATGAAATAACTATTTAGATTAAACAATTTCACAGAATCACAGAATGTTAGAGGTTGGAAAGGACCTCTAAAACTCATCCAGTCTAACCCCCTTGCCAGAGCAGGATCACCTAGAGCAGATCACACAGGAACACATCCATGTAGGTTTGGAATATCTCCAGAGAGGGAGACTCCTGGGCAGCCTGTTCCATTCTTCCCTCATCCTCAAAGTGAATTTTTTGTCCTCCTGTTTCCATGGAACTTCCTCTGCCTCAGCTTCCACCACTGCCCCTTGTGCTGTCCTTGGGCATCCCCCAGCAGAGCCTGGCTCCAGCCTCTGGGCACTCCCCCTGCACAGCTTCATCCCCAGCAATGAGGTCACCTCTCAGGCTCCTCCTCTCCAAGCTCCAGAGCCCTCAGCTCCCTCAGGCTCTCCTCATGAGGAAGATCTTCCACTGCCTTCATCACTTTTGTGGCTCTGTGCTGGACTCTTGCAAGCAGTTCCCTGAGGTCCTTCTTGACCTCAGGGGGCCCAGAACTGGACACAAGATTCCAGATGCAGCCTTAGCAGGGCAGAGCAGAGGGGGAGGAGAATCTCACTGGACCTACTAACCACAGCCATTCTGATCCACCCCAGGATGGCATTGGCCTTCTTGGCCACCAGAACACATTGCTGCATACAGAATATGGCTTGAACCCCACAAAGCTTTGACCCTTCTTCCAACCCCCCCCTCTAATATCAGTGTTTCAACATAAACAATCAAAAGGATGTTTATAGCCAAGAAAAATGATCTCTCTCTATCACCACCTTGAAGGATAGAATGGATTTATCAGAACAAAGATTTTTTCCTGCACATTCCAACTGTCTGAAAGTGAATGAAAATGTCTTTATTTGCTTCTGCAAAACGATCTCTGAGACACACACTTGGCTGTTTTAAATAGGTCTACATTAAGCACTTAAGATGGGAACAGGCAAGAGTAGCCTTCAGACTGCTTTCTGAAACCCATTTAAAATTGCTATTAAAAAAAAAAAGGGAGAGCATTCATCAGAAATGTCCCTTGAGGCTCTAGAAGCTTCCAATTTTATCAGATCCAACACTGTGAAGCCATGCAAAGCCATGCTTTAAACTCTTTCTGTACACTGCCCCTAGGAAAAAGCTTCTGCCATCAGTCCATTTCCCTACCACCTTTCTTCCTGCAGTGTTTATCATATTTCAAGTTCAAACCCTGGAACATTCTCTTTTCCAGCCTTAATATTATTTTGAATTGATATGAGCAGGACACAGAGATGAATTTCATTTTCATAACTCATTGCATTTAAGGTTTTGCCATTCCATTCTCCTATAACAGATTTCATTCTTGACAGAGACTGCAAATTATTCAATTATTCTTATTCCTGTGGCAGTGTTTCTCAGCTAACCCTATGAATTTTTTTGTTCCTGGTGTCAGAGTTGAGGTTTACATACTGAATTTCAGCAATTAAGGGCATTTGTTTTCACCTACAGATAGCATTAGGAAAAAAAAAAACAAAAACAAAAACAAATCACTGTTGTACTCTTCCTGTTTCTTCTTGATGTTCTCTAAAGAGTATGGCAAAGCCAAATGATTCTTCCTCACAGGCTCACAGGATGTTAGGGGTTGGAAGGCACCTCTGGAGATCTTCCAGTCCCACCCCACTGCCAGAGCAGGACCAGAGAATCCAGCACAGGGCACACAGCAACACATCCAGACAGGGCTGCAAAGGCTCCACACAAGGAGACTCCACAACCTCTCTGGGCAGCCTGCTCCAGGCCTCTGGCACCCTCCCTGTGCAGAAGTTCCTCCTCTTTTTGAGGTGGAACCTCCTGGGCTGCAGTTTCCATCCATTGCCTCTTGTCCTATGCCAGGCTGCAGCTGAGCAGAGCCTGTCCCTGTCCCTTCTTTCCTTATCCCCAGCACTCAGATATTTAGATATTGATTAGATTCCATCTCAGAGGACTTCTCTCCAGACTAAAAAGCCCCAGGGCCTTTTGTTATCAGGCAGTTCTCCAGTCCCTTCATCCAGCACAGCTCACACAGGAACACATCCAGGTGGGACTTGAAAGTCTCCAGAGAAGGATTCTCCACAACCTCTCTGGGCAGCCTGCTCCAAATAAGACAGCTCTGACTAAATGAAGTTACCACAAGAGCAGCACTGCTGTCTGCAAGCAGAGTGGCATTTCTTGTGCAGTTTGGGATGTTCAGTTCCCCAGATTGACCTAAGGAGAGCAATGTATGGATTTCTGTAGCTGTGCAGTAATGCCATGTTAAAGCTTCCTATAGATGACTGACTCCGGTGATTCGAGGCAGTGGCTCCAAATAATGGCTGCTTTAAGTGCACACATCTAGAGAAGCCTGAGTGAATGTGAAATTGCATCCCATGGTCAGCCAGCTTCAAAATGCATTTGGAATGGCTCAGCTCTCAAGAGTAAAAAGGGTGTGCACAAGCAGCAGGCCAGCAGAAGTTGTGTGAAAGCAATGCGATAGGATGTGGCAATCTAGAAAAATAAGTTCCAAGTACACGGAAAAAGATGTTCCAAATACATTCAGTGTCATCAATCCACAATGATACAATGCCCCTATTGCAAGAAGGATCTGGAGGGGCTGGAAGGTGTCCAGAGCAGGGCC
Organism: Indicator indicator; assembly: GCF_027791375.1. NCBI lineage: Eukaryota > Metazoa > Chordata > Aves > Piciformes > Indicatoridae > Indicator > Indicator indicator. The sequence goes on from NC_072015.1 coordinate 1,866,199, forward strand.
ACGAGGATGAGCAGAGGGCTGGAGCTGCTCTGCTCTGAGGACAGACTGAAAGAGTTGGGGCTATTCAGTCTGGAGTAAAGAAGGATCCAAGGAGATCTTCTTGTGGCCTCCAGGATCTGAAGGGGGCTCCAAGAAAGCTGGGGAGGGACTTTTTAGGGTGTCAGGTAGGGATAGGAGCAGGGGGAATGGAGCAAAGCTAGAAATGGGTAGATACAGATTGGATGTTAGGAACAAATTCTTCCCCATGAGGGTGGTGAGAGTCTAGAACTGGATGCCCAGGGAGGTGGTGGAAGCCTCATCCCTGGAGGGTTTTGCAGCCAGGCTGGAGGTGGCTGTGAGCAACCTGCTGTGGTGTGAGGTGTCCCTGTCCATGGCAGGGGGGTTGGAACTGACTGAGCCTTGAGGTCCCTTCCAACCCTGACAATTCCATGATTCTATGGTTTAGGGAATGTTGTTATCCTTTTAGTTCTTTTATAAGCATGGAAGGATCAGAATCCCGAGAAGAGCACTCACTAGGTCACGTAATCCAAAACAAAAAATGTCAGGGAAAAATAATTTTTCTGAGTTCATTGTGGAAGAGATTTCTTTGTCACTCTAAAAGCTCCCACACTGCATTTCCCAACTCCTCTGGTACAAATCCATTTTCCTTTCTTTCTCTCCCACTGTGCAGCCTGACAGAGCCATGCTGTGTCCCAACACCATGAACACCTTTTTCCCTCCAGACATTTCTCCCGGGCTACTTCACCTCCAGCCATATTTCTGTTGCTTCTTTCTCCTCTGCCACATTTCTGCTTATCCACTTCTGTTAAACATCAGCTTTCCCTCTCTAAATAATTTCTACTCTCTTTTTCCTCTCCCTAAACACTTTTGTTTTCCTTCTCCACTTCTCTTTTCTCTCCACTCAAACCATCCCACTCTTACTTTTATTTTTTTCTCCTCAATTCTCTTCCTTTCCTCTCCCCCCTGTGATTTTCTACAATGATTCTAACCTCTGCTTTTTTAACACTTGCAACCTTCATGATTTTGAGGGTGGGGGTTGGTTTTTTTATACTTCTTTTTTGTTTATTTATGTATGTATGTATGTATTTATGGTCTTTTTTCCTTCTTATTTTTTGTTTGTGTTTTGTTATTTTTATTTTTGGGGGAGTTTCTTCTCCTTGTTTGTTTTTTTTTTCTCCTTTGTGGTTTGGGATTTTTTTTGTTTGTTTCTTTCTTTCTTTTTTTATTTTATTTTGGTTTGGGTTAGGTTTTGTTTGTTCATTTTAGGCTTTGTGGCGTTTTGGGTTTTTCTGGGGGTTTTGTTTTTCTTGTTTACTTTTTGGGTTGGGTTTTTGTTCCTTTTGGGTTTTGTTAGTGGGGTTTTGGTTTTTGGAGTACTTTGGGAGGAGTTTTTAGTGTTTGGGTTTTGGGTTGGGGGTTTGTTTTGTTTCATTTTTGGTTTATTTATGTTTTTTTGTTTGTTTGTGGGGATTTGGATTTTTGTTGGGGGTTTTGCTTTCTTTGCTTGTTTGTCTTTTGGGTTGGAGTTCTGTTTTCTTTCATTTTTGTTTTGTTTTCTTTCATTTTTGTTTTCTTTTGGTTTTTGTTTGTGGGGTTTTGGGTTTTGGATTGTTTTGTTTGCTTTTTGGGTTGGAGTTTTGTTTTGTTACATTTTTGTTTTGGTTTGGTTTTTGTTTGTGGGGTTTTGGGTTTTGGATTGTTTAAGGGTTTTGGTTTTGGGTTTTATTGGGTTGGGGTTTTGGTTTGTTTAATTTTTGTTTTGGTTTGGGGTTTTTTTTGTGGGGTTTAGGATTGTTTGGGGGTTTTAGTGTTGGGGGTTTTTGGGGCTGGGTTGGGGTTTTGTTTTGTTTCATTTTTGTTTTGTTTTGTTTTTCATTTGAGGGGTTTTGGATTGTTTGGGGGTTTTAGTGTTGTTTTTTTGGGGGGTTGGGTTGGGGTTTTGGTTTGTTTCGGTTTTGTTTTGCTTTGCTTTATTGTTTGTTTGGAGGATTTTGAGTTTTGGATTGTTTGGGGGGGTTGTTTTGTTTGGTTTTTTTGGGTTGGATTAGGTTGGGTTTTGTTGTGTTTTGTTTTATTTTTGCTTTATTTTTGTTCTGGTTTAGTTGGTTTAGTTTCTTTGGTTGATTTTGGTTGTTTGGGTTTTTTTTAATAACTTCTCCCTCATGTCCCACAGACTTTAAATAATTCTAAGCAAAGACTTAAGACAATGAGTGTGAGCTAACTGGACTCTGGCTCCTGTCAAGGGAAGGAAGTAAATCCTACTCTTTACAAAACAAGTAGCAAGAAAGACCCCAACCAAACCACAAACCCACACACAGTTAACTACAGAAGTGCTGAGAATCATTCTGCATTTGACCACTGTGGTAGTTTAGAGCAGCAGCCCTTACAGCTTCTGGAGGTCCGTAACTCAGTGGTGTTCTCAAAGGCAACTGCCCTCACAGAATCACAGAATCACAGAATCACAGAATCATCACCCAGCTTGGAAAAGGCCTCAGAGATCATCAAGTCCAACCTATTACCTAATCCCTTACACCTCCTGACAGCTAAACCATGGCTCCAAGTGTTTCTTTTGAACACCTCCAGGGACACATTCAAGTCTCTCATTGTCCTTCTTAAATTGAGGAGCCCAGAACAGGACACAGCACTCAAGGTGTGGTCTAAGCAGTGCTGAGCACAGGGCAGGATGACTTCCCTGCTCCTGCTGGCCACACTATGCCTGATGCAGGCCAGGATGCCATTGGCCTTCTTGGCCACCTGGGCACACTGCTGGCTCATGTTCAGCTGCTGTCCACCAGTATCTTGTTGTAGATTTAACAGGCAAACCTCCACAAACCTGGCAGCTGAAGACAGATAAAAAAAAATAGAGAATATAAATTTAAGTTCTAACTTTTTCCTGATTCTATTCTGGTTTTAGTGAGTTGACCCTGGCTTGTGGCCCAACACCCCCCCTTCCTCTTGCTCACTCCTATTTTCCATAGGATAGGGAAAAAAAAAAAAAAAAAAAAAAAGGTTGAGACAAAGGCAGCTTCATGAGGTGACCAAGAAGGCAAATATTATCCTGGGCTGTATCAGGACTGGTGTGACCAGCAGGAGTGGAGAAGTGATAGTGCCCCTGTACACGACCCTGGTGAGGCTACACCTCAAATACTGAGTTCAGTTTTGGGGCCCTCACTACAGGAAAGATATTGAGTTGCTGGAGCATGGCCAGAGAAGGGCCAAGAGGATGAGCAGAGGGCTGGAGCTGCTCTTCTATGAGGACAGACTGAAAGAGTTGGGGTTGTGCAGTCTGGAGAAGAGAAGGATCCAAGGAGACCTTCTTGTGGCCTTCCAGTAAGTGAGGGGGGCTCCAAGAAAGCTGGGGAGGGACTTTTTAGGATATCTGGGAGTGATAGGAGCAGGGGGAATGGAGCAAAGCTAGAAATGGGTAGATACAGATTGGATGTTAGGAACAAATTCTTCCCCATGAGGGTGGTGAGAGACTGGCAGAGGTTACCCAGGGAGGTGGTGGAAGCCTCATCCCTGGAGGTTTTTGCAGCCAGGCTGGAGGTGGCTGTGAGCAACCTGCTGTGGTGTGAGGTGTCCCTGCCCATGGCAGGGGGTTGGAACAGGATGAGTCTTGAGGTCCTTTCCAACCCTGACAATTATTCAGTGATTCTATGATCAGTAAAAAAAGATTCTTTATGGAAAGAGTAGTCAAGTATTGGAATAGGCTGCCCAGGGAAGTGGTGGAACCACCATCCCTGGAGGTGTTCAAGTAACATATGGCCATGGCATTGCAGGCCATGGTGGTATGGTGGTATTAGGTGGAAGGTTGAACTCAATGGTCTCAAAGGTCTCTTCCAACTGAAACCGTTCTTTAAAGAAAGCAAAATCTAGTGGGAAAACCTGCAAATTGTTTGCTCCTTCCAAGCAAACTCTTCAGTAATTTTGTGCACATTTTATTTTGAGGGTATTAATCATATCCTTGCTGCGTGCTTTGCAATGCAGGGTGAGGATAGATAGATTCAAAACTTTATATTTTATTTTCCAGGGTGTGTTATGCTCCCATTTGACCTTGCTGGGTATTATTTGCCAATCAGATAACATGCAAATTGCTCAGGAAGCTAATTGTATTTTGAAATATATATATATATGTAAGACAGAGTAGGAGCTTGATGTTTTTTAACCAAGATCTGCATAATTATAAAGAACACTTAATGTGGAGAGAAGCATAAATTTGTCCTTCTGAAAAGAGAAAGGTTGGCCACATGAAAATTATTTTTTTCCTGGTTTATTTGTTTTTAAAGGTAGTTTAGAGTGAAAGAGTTGTTAGGGATAGTAAGCAGCTACTTGCTATGCATTTTTTAGTCAGTTCCTGAAATCATAGAATCCTAGAATGGCTTAGGTTGGAAGGGACCTCAGAGATCATCTGCTCCAACCTCGCCACCACAGGCAGGGACACCTCTCAACTAGACTCAGCTGCTCATTGCCTCATCCAACTTGGCCTTTAATACCGCCAGGGAGAAGGCATCCACAGCCTCCCTGGGTAGCCTATTCCAGAGTCTCACCACCCTCCTACTGAAGAGCTTCTCCCTCAGCTCCAGTCCAGCCCTGCTCTCCCTCAGCTCCAAACCATTTCCCCTTGTTCTGTCTCTAGAAACCCTCAGGAGAAGTCCCTCTGCAGCCTTCCTGTAGGATCCCTTCAGACACTGGAGAGCAGCCAGTTAATCAGGATTTAATTAAAATGTCAAAAGTCCACTTGAAAATACGATTTAGACTCCTGAAAGTAGCTTGGCCACTACTCACCAGCTTGGTTCAATCATCTCTGGATACTCTCCTGCAGTTTTCTGAACATAAGTCAGCAATATCTCAGCGAGCAATTCGTTGTGTGTTGGTGACAGTTGTATTTTGGGAGAGATTTTCTGTCTCTTGTAGCCATTGCCACCCACTGCTTCACAGGGGGGTAGATCCAGGCAGGGCAGATGGCCACATTGCTAGAAACATCTGTTGGCCATCACTCTTCTGCACAGTGACCCACATGCTCTTGGCAACTTCTTGTGTAAACCAGGCTGGCAATTAGTTCAGTGGCTTTCCTGCTGTGGCTGAGGTTGTTCTGGTTGTGTTCATCTATCAGATCTCTGTCATCTACCACATTCAGGTTTTGTCATCTGTCACACAGAGCTTGTATCATCTGTCACACACAGGTTGTGTCATCTGTCACATGCAGAACTGTGTCCACTTCGGGAGCCCCTGTTAGAAGAAAGATCTGGAGGTGCTGGAAGGTGTCCCCAGAGAAGGGCCATCAAGATGATCACAGAATCACAGAAACATTCAGGTTGGAAGAGACCCTCAGGACCACCAAATCCAACCCAGAAGCCTACAAGGCTCACCTCTAAACCATAGCCCCAAGCACCACATCCAAACCACCTTGAAACACAGCCAGGCTTGGGGACTCCACCACCTCCCTGGGCAGCACATTCCCAGGGTTGGACCTGATGATCTCTTGAGGTTCCTTCCAAGCTCTGATATACTGTGAGACTGTGAGACTGTGATCTCCCTAATGTTGTGGCCTAAATGCATCAAAAAGATTTCAATGTTGTGCTAAGGGTAGGGCAGGAAGGAATCTTTAATGTTGCTTCTTTAATTCATGAGGTTCTCCCAAATCATGAACTCAACTACTGAATTTTAATAGAGTAATACAAATGTCTTAAACATTTAACAATTTCTCCTGTGTTGTGAAGGGGAAAAAAAAAAAAAACACCAAATACTTGTGTGGAATGAGATCCTATTTAAAGACACTGGAAGGGGTAAGAACAGTTCTCATGTGGCAACTGAGAAGTTTTTGCCACTTCATTATGACTGAGTTTTAGGATGTCTTCTAGAAAGATTTGTTCCATGATCTTCCCAGGCATAGAGATGAGGTCAGCAAATCCCTGGCTCCTCCTTTAATGCTTCTTTAAAGGGGTTATGAAAAGAAAGAGGAGAGGAGAGGAGAGGAGAGGAGAGGAGAGGAGAGGAGAGGAGAGGAGAGGAGAGGAGAGGAGAGGAGAGGAGAGGAGAGGAGAGGAGAGGAGAGGAGAGGAGAGGAGAGGAGAGGAGAGGAGAGGAGAGGAGAGGAGAGGAGAGGAGAGGAGAGGAGAGGAGAGGAGAGGAGAGGAGAGGAGAGGAGAGGAGAGGAGAGGAGAGGAGAGGAGAGGAGAGGAGAGGAGAGGAGAGGAGAGGAGGGAGGGGAGGGGAGGGGAGGGGAGGGAGGGGAGGGGAGGGGAGGGGAGGGGAGGGGAGGGGAGGGGAGGGGAGGGGAGGGAGGGGAGGGGAGGGGAGGGAGGGGAGGGGAGGGGAGGGGAGGGGAGAGGAGAGGAGAGGAGAGGAGAGGAGAGGAGAGGAGAGGAGAGGAGAGGAGAGGAGAGGAGAGGAGAGGAGGAGAGGAGAGGAGAGGAGAGGAGAGGAGAGGAGAGGAGAGGAGAGGAGAGGAGAGGAGAGGAGAGGAGAGGAGAGGAGAGGAGAGGAGAGGAGAGGAGAGGAGAGGAGAGGAGAGGAGAGGAGAGGAGAGGAGAGGAGAGGAGAGGAGAGGAGAGGAGAGGAGAGGAGAGGAGAGGAGAGGAGAGGAGAGGAGAGGAGGAGGGAGAGGGAGAGGGAGGGAGAGGCACTAGTTTTTAATGTATGAGCTAGGGTATAGATATGACAGTCCCAAAATAAATGGAAGAGATCCTCAGGTTTTTCCTCTCTTGCAAGCACATTTGCTTTAGAGTTAAGGTCTTAATTTCTCCTCTCTTCCATTCTGCCCTCTCTGCCCCAGCTTAGCAGAGAAGGAGCATGCTCCCAGAATTGATTAGCCCTGCCACGTGTTCCTGGGGTAGCTCCAGCTGACTTTCCACACACTGAAGGACTGCAGATATCTTAAGGCAGTTCTGCACCAGTTCTGTCACCATAAGATAAATGTGACACCACCACCCCTAGGGCCTGCATGTATTCCAAGGTACCTGCATGATTAATATCAGTTGATTAGCTAGCAAAAAGCATTCAAGTAAAATGTGAGAGCAGAAAAAGGGGAAAAAAATAAAGTAGGCTAAGCTTGTACCTTACTTGGGATCTTCTCAGCATCTCATTAAAATTGGCTTCATTTATTATCTTCTTCCTAGAGCTTGCAAATGTCAGAATATTGGTAGATAGGAGTGGGCAAATTGCAGGTTCCCAGGTATTATTACAAAAGGAATATTTCAGGTCCAAAGCCAACATTCCCTGGCTCAGTCTCCCCACCACTATCAGGTAGCTCTGGATTGCTTGCAAGCACTTTTCAATGCATCTTTGTCTTCTGTCAGCCTGAAGAAGCAGGAGAAGTGAAGTCAGGCCAACATGTTATTCATTACTCCTCTGTATGGGATATTCCTCTTCTTGTTTCTCCCATGTTCCCAAACTTTACATACCAAAAGATTCTTTGGATTGAGTGTCCATGTGCAAAATCACCTGGCACTGCCTGTACAGCAGGGCTTGGAGCTACAGAAGCTGCTAAAGTTATGCCAGATACCTGAAGGAGTGCTGAAGTCTTCTCAGCAGTCCTTTTCTAGAGTTAAAAAACGTCCAAGGCCAAAGTTACACCCCTCAGGCTGTGCTGCCATCCAACATGACCTGGACAGGCTGAGAGCTGCCTGCAGGCAAACCTCATGGAGTTCAGTCAGGACAAAGTCAGGGTCCTGCAGCTGGGGAGAAATAACAACAGGCACCAGGACAGGTTAGAGGCTGCCCTGCTGGAGAGCAGCTCCATGGAGAAAAACCCTGGAGTGCTGGTGGGCAGCAAGTTCTGCATGGGACAACAATGTGCTCTGGTGGCCAAGAGAGCCAATGGGATCCTGGGATGGATCAAGAAAGCTGTGTCAATTCTATGCTTGGAGTAGATGTTGGAAGCCTTTGTGTTCTAATTAAATGTCTTGTAACTAAGTGAAACAGAGATGGGAGACAAATAGCAAACAGGAATAAAAGATGGGGGAAAGGGGAAAGAAAGAAGGGGAAAGAAAGAAAGGAGGGGAAAGAATGAAAGGAGGGGAAAGACAAAGGAGGGGAAAGAAAGAAAATGAGAAAGAAAGGGAGAGAGAAAGAAAGAAAGAAAGAGAGAGAGAAAGAAAGAAAGAAAAAGAAAGAAAGAAAGAAAGAAAGAAAGAAAGAAAGAAAGAAAGAAAGAAAGAAAGAAAGAAAGAAAGAAAGAAGAAAGAAAGAAAGAAAGAAAGAAAGAGAAAAGAAAGAAAGAAAGAGAGAAAGAAAGAAAGAAAGAGAAAAAGAAAGAAAGAAAGAAAGAAAGAGAAAAAGAAAGAAACAAAAAGGAGGCCCACACCCACCCCTCAGCTATTGACAGATATTGATCAGATCCCTCTCAGCCTTCTCCTCTCCACACTAAACACCCCCAGGGCTCTCAGTCTCTCTTCACAGGGGAGATGCTCAAGTCCCCAAATCCTCCTCCTGGCTCTCCCTTGGCCTCTCTCCAGCAGGTCTCTGTCTCTCTTGAGATGGGGAGCCCCAAACTGGACACAGGATTGCAGCTGTGGTCTCAGCAGGGCAGAATAGAGGAGGAGAAGAACCTCCCTAGACCTACAATTAACAGAATTGATAAATAGTTTAGATTTAGGATGGTATTCCATGGGGCTGAAGGAGAAATGGTGGAATTGTGGCAACTTGTAGCAGTGCAAGAGTGAAAAACCTCTGCATCTAGAGATCTGGCAGCTGGTGGTGTGCAATGGGAGGATCCTTTGGATTTAGGTGCTTGGTTTACTCTCTGGGTTGTTTTTGAGTCTGCTCAGGCAGTTCATGACATCAACCACTTCCCTGAAGCTGTGATGAAATATTCCTATTTTTGTTGGTGTTGTTCACATGAGATCTTGTCCACACCTTCTTCATAACCTCCTTTCTTTTTTTTTTTTTAAGTAATGAAAAATGCCTGACAAACCTGGTGGCCTTCTATGAACAGGTCACAACATGAAGAGATGAAGGCTGAGCAATTGACATCATTGACCTGGAACTGAGCACAACCTTCAACACTGTCCCACACCACATCCTGGTCTCCAAGCTGGTGACGCATGGGTTTGATGGGTGGACCATTCAGTGGATAAAGAACTGGCTTGATGGCTGCACCCAAAGAGTGGCTGCCAATGGCTCCATGTCCCAGTGGAGGCCAGGGACAAGTGGAGTCCCTCAGGGCTCAGTCCTGGCACCAGGCTTGTTCAACATCTCTGTTGGTGCCATGGACAGAGGCATTGAGTGCACCCTCAGCAGGTTTGCTGCTGACACCAAGCTGTGTGGTGCAGCAGACAGGCTGGAGGGAAGGGATCCATCCAGAGGGACCTGGACAGGCTGGAGAGGTGGGCACAAGGCAACCTCAGGAGGGTCAACAAGACCAAGGGCAAGGTCCTGCAGCTGGGTGGAGGCAATCCCAAGCACAAGTCCAGGCTGGGCAGGGACTGGCTGGAGAGCAGCCCTGAGGAGAGGGACTTGGGGGTGCTGGGGGAGGAGAAGCTCAGCAGGAGCTGTCAATGTGCACTTGCAGCCCAGAGAGCCAAGCAGAGCCTGGGCTGCATCAGGAGAAGTGTGGCCAGCAGGGCCAGGGAGGGGATTCTCCCCCTCTGCTCAGCTCTGCTGAGACCCCACCTGGAGTACTGCATCCAGTTCTGGAGCCTCTGTTCCAAGAGGGCTATGGACATGCTGGAAGGTGTCCAGAGAAAGGCCACGAGGATGAGCAGAGGGCTGGAGCACCTCTCCTATGAGGACAGATTGAAAGAAATGGGGCCATTCAGTCTGGAGAGGAGAAGGCTATGAGGAGAGCTTCTTGTGGCCTTCCAGGATCTGAAGGGGGCTCCAAGAAAGCTGGGGAGGGACTTTTTAGGGTGTCAGTTAGTGAATGGGACCAGGGGGAATGGAGCAAAACTAGAAGTAGGTAGATTCAGATTGGATGTTAGGAAGAAGTTTTCCACCATGAGGGTGGTGAGACACTGGCAGAGGTTGCCCAGGGAGGTGGTGGAAGCTTGAGGTCCCTTCTAAACCTAACAATTCTATGATTCCATGATTCTATGATTCTATGAAATGAAATTCATCAATTTCCTGCAACAGATTTTATGAACTCACTGTTTCCTGGGGGTCCAGCAGGGACATGAATTCTACAAGAGATTTTTGGGTTGCAAATGGTTTTTGCAATAGTTTCTGACCTTTTAAACATCCCTGAGATCTGGCTTGTGAGTTTTCAGAGATTCTACTTGCAATGCAGAATGAATTTATTTGATCTCTGTTTAGTTTGGTCTCAGGGCAATTTTTTTACAATCAATGATGTCCTTTCCAAGGTCTTCTTTTAATGATTTGTCTGCACAGGTCACTGCATGTCCCTGTGTCTAAATAGTTTTTAGAAGGCTCAGATATTTGGACAGGTAAATGATGTGTGTCTATATATTTATATTCATATATATATATATATATATATATAAGCTCATTGGTGCAGTTGGTAAAACTGAAGGATGGGATGGGTGCCATCCAGAAGGGCCTGGACAGGCTGGAGATATGACCTGAGGACAATCTCAGGAGGTTCAATAAGTCTAAGTGCAAGCTCCTGCACCTAGGTTGGGGCAATCCTTGATATCAAGCCAGGCTGGGGGATGATGACATTGAGAGCAGCCCTGCGGAGAAGGCCTTGGGGGTGCTGATGGATGAGATGTTGGTGGATGACCTTAAAACCCCCATTCCTGGAGGTTTTTAAGGCCAGGCTGGATGTGGCTCTGGGCAACCTGATCTAGTGTGAGGTGTCCCTGCCAGGGGGGTTGAAACTTGATGATCCTTCAAGTCCCTTCAAATCCTAATAATTCTATGATTCTATGCTGGACTTGAGCCAGCAATGGGCACTTGCAACCCAGAAGTGTTGGAACTGGATGATCCTTGAGGTCCCTTCCAATCTTAACAGTTCTATGATTCTATGCTGGACATGAGCTAGCAATGGGCACTTGCAACACAGAAGAGGTTGGAACTGGATGATCCTTGAGGTCCCTTCTAAACCTGACAATTCTGTGATTCTGTGATGGGATGAGAGGGAATGGATTGAAGCTTAAGAGGGGAGATTGAGACTGGAGATTAGGAAGAGATTCTTCCCAGTGAAGATAGTGAGACCCTGGAACAGGTTGCCCAGGGAGGCTGTGGTTGCCCCCTCCTTGGAGGTGCTCCAGGTCAGGTTGGATGAGGTCTTGAGCAACCTGGCATGGTTGGAGGTGTCCCTGCTCATGGAAAGGGGGTTGGAACTGAATGTTTAACCTGCAGAAGAGAAGGCTCCAGGGAGCCCTCATATTTGTATTGCAATATCTGAAGGAGACCTACAGGAAAGCTGGAGAGGGACTGATTAGAAGGGCATAGAGTGATGGGATGAGGGGCAATGGTTTGAAACTGGAGCAGAGCAGATTTAGGCTGAATATGAGGAGCCCACTAGGGCAGAGTAGAGGGGGAGGAAAACCTCCCTTTATCAGCTGGATGCATCTCTGCTGATGCAATTAGGAGTCAAAATGGAGAAATATAGAAGAAATAAATCCCGTTTGCTTTGTGTTTTAGGTGGATGAGTTGTGGGATTCAAGTTTATAGACAGAACAGTAGTTCATCTTTCTAGAACAGACTAGAATCATGCAATTGGTTCTTTTGGAAAGGATCTTCAAGTCTAACTATTTCTCAGCTACCAAGTCTGGTGCTAAACCATGTCCCTAACACCACATCCATGCAGTATCACTAATCCACCCCCAAAATAAGCCAACATTTCTCTAAAACAACTGTTGGAAGTAGCACTTCTAAGCAAGCAAAAAGGTCTGGAACTTGATCTTCTCCCTGTGAGCAGGAGCACTTCAGATGACTATGAAATCACAGAAAACATCTGGCTGGGTGAGACCTCAAAGCTCATCCAGGCCAACCTTTGACCCAGTTTAGAGTCAATCCTAACCCATGGCCCCAAACTCCATCTCCACAGCTGCTTAAACACCTCCAGGGATGGTGACTCCAGCACTGCCCTGGCCAGACCATTCCAATGGCTGAGAGCTCTCTCAGTGCAGAAATATTTCCTAGCATCCAGCCTGAACCTCTCCTGCTGCAGCTCAAAACCATTGCCTCTGCTCCTGTCCCTTGCCACCAAGGAGCAGAGGCTCTCCCCTCCTCCGTCCAACCTCCCTTCAGGGAGCTGTAGAGAAGAGATGTGTGGAGAACTCCGCAGCAGGGAAGTGCTAGTGGCTGACTGTGACAATTCCATCCCCTCTTCCTAATAACAGCCTGCCAGCACCTGAAGGGGGCTACAAGAAGGATGGAGAGAGATTATTTGCAAAGGTCTGTGGTGACAGTGGCTTCAAACTAGAGAAAGACAGATTTAGATTAGATGTGAGGAAGAGGTTCTTTACTATGAGAGTAGTGGAACACTGGAACAGGTTGCCCAGGGAGGTGGTTGAGGCTCCATCCCTGGAGATATTCAAGGTGAGGCTCAACAGGGCTTTTGGCAACCTGATCTAGTTGAGGATGTCCCTGCTGAGTGCAGAGGGGATTGGACTGGATGAGCTTTGGAGGTTCCCTTCCAACCCAGACCATTCTGTGATTCCATGATTCTATGATTGTATGACTAAGACACCGAAGACTCCTCCCACTGAGACATTAAAGGGAACAGGATCAAATCCACAGGTTTTAGAAGTCTGTGAGAGACTTTATTTGGTCTTTTTGCAGCCATGCTCGTTGCAGCAAGAGAGAAGGATGACTCGGACTATTCTGTGAGTCTGATTCTCTGATTCTCTGGTTCCCTGATTCTCTAATTCTCTGATTCCCTGATTCCCTGATTCTCTGATTCTCTGATTCCCTGATTCTCTGGTTCTCTGATTCTCTGATTTTCTGGTTCTCTGATTCTCTGATTCCCTGATTCTCTGGTTCTCTGGTTCTCTGGTTCTGATTCTCTGATTCCCTGATTCCCTGATTCTCTGGTTTTCTGAGTCTCTGATTCCCTGATTCTGATCCTGATTCTCTGATGCTCTGATTCCCTGATTCTCTGATTCTGTGATTCTGATTCTCTGATTCCCTGATTCTCTGATTCCCTGATTCTCTGATTCTCTGATTCTGATTCTCTGATTCCCTGATTCTGATTCCTTGATTCTCTGATTCTGATTCTCTGATTCCCTGATTCTCTGATTCTCTGATTCCCTGATTCTCTGATTCTCTGATTCCCTGATTCTATGATTCTCTGATTCAAGCCTGGAATTGATGAGCAGAACAGGCAGGCAAGAGTCAGCATAGTTGTAAAACCTGGTTTATTTCTTAAAAATAAATACAAAAATATAAATATAAAACATTGGCAGATAGAATCTGATGAAATGAACTTGCACAAACTTGGTTCTTTTTTTTTTTTTCCTTTTTTTGTGTGTTTTGTTTTGTTTTAAACCAGCTGCATATTACACTGATTAACACCACGTGTACAGTTTTGTTTTCGTTTTCATGTACAGAACAGGACATATTGGAGTTTATTTGTTTATTCTTATTGATTCATTTTATTTTTATTTTTCTTCTTTGCCATCTTAAAAGCTGCACTTGCAAGGCTGGGGGACGTGTACCTAACAGAAGCGGCTGGGACATGAGGTGGCTGAAGGGAGCTTCTCACCCTATTCCAATTTCTGAAGGGAAAGGTGTCATTGTTTCTTTTCCTTCCTAAAATAGAATGGACAACACTGAATTCCCATAGTTTTTGGCTCTTGGAGAGGGACTCAATCAAGCTCTGCCTATATTCCCAGTGGCATCCTACTAGAAAGAACGAACGACAGCAACGGACAAATTAAATGGGAAAAGGAAACCGTTGTGCTGAGTGGCAGGGGGAGGAAAAATAAAACCAAACCCAAACAAACCCACAAATCCTCCTGAATGTTAAATACTGTTGAGTGCAGAAGGTGTCTGGAAAAAAAAAAAAAATTCCTTTAGAGGGTGGCCCCAGCGCGGGTTACGAAGCGTCCTTGTCGCTTTCTCCTCCGCCATACATTTCGGCCAGCTTGTTGAACCGAGGCCCCCACTCGCGGAGGTAATCATAGTTTTGGTCTCCCTCAGTGGTGCCTGACTCCAAGGAGCTCAAGGATTCCGCTATGGAATCATTCCCTTCGTAAGCATAGGTGGCCAGGGAGTCGTAGGGTGGGGCGGAGGGATCCGTGTCGTGCTCCTTTAGCCTTTGGTTAATGAAATCCCGGACGTCCGTGTTGTCAGGGGCTGGGGGAGTCCTCCGTGGCACAAAGAAGGTTTCGGGGAGGATGTCTCGTCGGAGCTTCTTGTCTTCAATGGCTGCAGGATTCCTCAGCGTGCCGATGTCGAAGGCTTGGGTGTCTTCCTCGCCGCCCCCTTCGTCATTGTAGCTCACGATGTTGTCTCTGATGTCTTCCTTAGAGAGGATCAAAGGCTCCTTCTTGCGCTGCCTCTTCAGAGCGGCAAACAGCACCACGATCACTTCAAGAGAAGAAAGGAAGGGAGGGATAAAGAGCTCTGCTTAAACAATTTCTGAGCAGCAAATCCATCCAGGGTGAAAGCTTTATTCTGGCTACTTTTCAGCAATTCATTTCTGTCTGATAAATGGATAAACATCTCAGGCTCTGTTTGTTATAAGTTGAGGGACAGAGAGAAATTCCTCCAGAAGTACCAGAGAGTTTGAGGGGCCAAATGGTCCATCCCCAGGGGGTGCACACAGGAAAATGTGTTATCCCATCCCATAATCCTGCAGCTCCCTGTATCAGGAGAGTTCACAGAATCACAGAATCAACCAGCTTGGAAGAGACCTCTAAGATCAAGTCCAACCAATCACCCAACCCTATCTAATCAACCAGACGATGGCACTAAGTGCCTCATCCAGTCTATTCTTAAACACCTCCAGGGACACTGACCCCACCAACTCCCTGGGCAGCCCATTCCAAAGGGCAATCTCTTTCTGTGAAGAACTTTTCTAAGATCAAGCTTAAACTTCCCTTGGCACAGCTTGAGACTGTGTCCTCTCCTTCTGTCACTGGTTGCCTGGGGGAAGAGACCAACCCCCACCTGGCTACAACCTCCCTTCAGGGAGTTGTAGAGGGCAATGAGGTCTGCCCTGAGCCTCCTCTTCTCCAGGCTAAACACCCCCAGCTCCCTCAGTCTCTCCTCTCAGGGCTGTGCTCCAGATCCCTTCCCAGCTTTTTTGCCCTTCTCTGGTGTGATGGTGGACACAGGAAACGGCGTATTTCTACCCATAAATCCTGCGCCCTATAAAGCCATCTGCAGAGTCATCCTCTTCCTCTTTCTTCCCTCTCTGCTCCCATGGGAGATGTCCTCTCTTATCGGGTAATGCCGGGGGAGTATCTCAGGCCTCTTGGGCCTGACTAGGCCTAAAGCCAGGAGGAGAATGGAGGGGGGGCGGGCAGTCTCAGACCTGGCCAGCCTGAGACTTGCCTAGCAGCGGGAGGGGGAAGAAAGAGCCCTGAGGGGTAGACCCTCAGGTGGGAGAAGGGAAGGATTGGAAGCCTCTGGGTACTATGTAAGGGACTCTCTATGCTTTAGGATGTTTTTTGCCACTATGCTGTGTAGTTTTTCTGTAGTTTCACCAATTGCTTTTCCATTTAAACTTTCCATCACTCCCCAATCTGTTTGTGTGAGTGTCATTCTTTTGTCCCTTTCGGGGCAAGAGATGTTCTTGCTGGCCTCAAACCAGCACATCTGGACATGTTCAAGTCTCTCAAAAACCTCCAGGGAGGTGTCCACAATTTGTCTGTGCAACCTGTTCCAGTGTCTCACCACCTTCATAGTGAACACCTTCTTCCTAATGTCCAATCTAAATCTAACCTACTCTAGTTTCAAATAGTTACTTCTCTTCCTATCACTACAAGACCTTATAAAATGTCCCTCCCCAGCTTTACTGTAGCCCCTTTCAGGTACTAGAAGGCTACTCCAAGGTCTCCTTTGATACTTCTCCAGGCTAAGCCACCCCAAGTGTATCATGACCCTCATGGTAAAGATCTTCTTCCTAACATCCAATATAAATCTCCCCTACTCTAGTTTCAAATCATTGCCCCTTGTCTTCTCACCACAAGCCCTTATAAAAAGTACCTCTCCATGTTTTTATCCCCCTTCAGGTACTGGAAGGCTGCTATTAGATCTCTCCAGACCCTTCTCCAGGCTGAACAGCCCTAACTCTGCCAATTCCTGTCCTCACAGGAGAGGTCCTCCAGCCTTCTGATTCCCTCTGCGGCCTCCTCCGGACACTCTCCGACAAGGGGTCTCGTTATTTTTACCGACCTGCTTGGGCCTGAAGCATTTCTTGCTAGTGGTAAAGGTGAGTTTCTTTGTCTTACCCAGCAGGATAACGATGCAAAGGAGAATGGCCACCAGTGCCCCCGTGCTGAGGCCAGCAGGGAGTAGCAAGGCTTCGGCGTTGCAGGACTGCATGTTGCCGCGGCTGTCGCAGGCGCACACGCGGATGGTCAAGGTGCCAGTGCTGCTCTGGATGGGGTAGTCGTTGTCTGAGATCACCACTGGCAGAAGGTAAGTGCTGATTTCGTGCCGACTGAAGCCGTTCCTCCTCGTCAGGATCCTGGCAGTGTTGTCTGGGTGGATGAGAAGATGCTGATTTAGAGCATGGGACGAGAGGGATCACAGACTCACAGAGTCAACCAGGTTGGAAAAGAGCTCAGACGTCATCAAGTCCAACCCATTACCTAATCCCTAACACCTCCTGACAACTAAACCATGGCTCCAAGTGCCACAGCAAATCTGTTTTTGAACATCTCCAGGGATGGTGACTCCACCACCTCCCAGGGCAGCACATCCCATGGCCAATTATTCTTTCTGGGAAGAACTTTCTCCTCACCTCCAGCCTAAACTTCCCCTGCTGCAGCTTCAGACTGTCTCCTCCTGTTTTGTCACTGATTGCCTGGGAGAAGAGAGCAACCCCCACCTGGCTACAACCTCCCTTCAGGGAGTTGTAGACAGCAATGAGGTCTGCCCTGAGTCTCCTCCAGGCTAAACTCCTCCAGCTTCCTCAGCCTCTCCTCACAGGTTTGTGCTACAGACCCCTCCCCAGCTTCATTGCCCTTCTCTGGACATGTTCCAGTACCTCAACATCTCTCTTGACTTGAAGAGCCCAGAACTGGACACAGGACTCAAGGTGTGGCCTAATCCGTGCTGAGTCCAGGGCAGGATGACTTCCCTGCTCCTGCTGGCCACACTATTGCTGATGCAGGCCAGGATGCCATTGGCTCTCTTGGCCACCTGGGCACACTGCTGGCTCATGTTCAGCTGCTGTCACTCAGTCCCCCCAGGTCCCTCTCTGCCTGGCTGCTCTCCAGCCACTCTGTCCCCAGCCTGTAGCACTGCATGGGGTTGTTGTGGCCAAAGTGCAGCACCCAGCACTTGGATTTGTTGAATGCCATCCTGTTGGACTCTGCCCATCTGACCAGCCTGTCAAGGTCCCTCTGCAAAGCCCTCCTAGCCTCCAATATATTGACTCCTGCCCCAAACTTGGTGTCACCTGCAAACTTACTAATGGTGGACTCTACCTCCTCAACCAGTTCAACAATAAAGATATTGAACAGGATGGGGCCCAGCACTGATCCCTGGGGGACACCACTAGTGACAGGCTGCCAGCTGGATGTGGCACCATTCACCACCACTCTCTGGGCTCGGCCCTCCAGTCAGTTCCTAACCCAGCACAGAAAGTTCCTGGCCAAGCCACAGGCTGACAGCTTGGCCAGGAGTTTGCTGTGGAGATTGGTGTCAAAGATCCTGCTGATGTCCAGGCAGACTACATCCACAGCCTGCCCCACATCCACCAGGAGATCTCCTGGTCATTAAAAGAGATCAGGTTGGTCAGGCAGGACCTGCTTGTCCTAAATCATTTACAGTAGGTGCAAACCATCCTTGTAGCATTTGAAGTTGCTCCTGTTGTCATGGTGACATCTCTTTTCCTAATGATATGCATATTAATCACAGAATTATTGAAGCTGGAAAAGACCTCTGAGATCACCAAGTCCAGCCTATGACCTGACACCATGACATCAGCTAAACCATGCCACCAGGAGCCACAGCCAATCTCCTCTTGAAGACCTCCAGTGATGAGGACTCCACCACCTCCCTTGGCCATCCATCCCAGTGCCTGTATGCAGTTCCATCTATCAGATCATTAACATCTTCTCCATGAGTCTCATTTTCTTATGCTGAAGCTTTTGATTAGAAAGCTATTTCTCTATATATTTTTCTGTACATCTGAGCCTCTCCTGTGGGCCTCTGCACCACTTTTGAGTATGATTTGAAAAACAAACAAACAAACAAACAAACAAAAAAAAAAAAACCAAAACCAAAAAATCCTGAAAGCTTAAAATCTTTTACAGATTAATGCAGGTAGTGCATAACACAGCTCAAGTTCAGGGTTGAATCCCTGAAATGAAGCAGTCAACTGATAAAAAAGAACAAAATGACCTTTTATTCCACCAAGCATTCTCTTCTGAAAGATTATTTCTGTGGATCTTCTGTGGCAACACCCACAGGAATGCTATCTGTAGGTGATGTTCCACACCAAATCACGTTCAACATACTGTAGAATAAGGAATTCTTTACTTTAGCACATGGGGTAGGATTTTTTTTTTTGGGGGGGGGGGGGGGGTAAAAAAAAAATTGGACTTGGGGATTCAGAAAATATGAAAATGGTAGATATTCCTAAAAAGCTTTGAGAAGTGAATTTACTAATCTGTACTTGTAGCAGCATACAACTAGCAAATTGTAGCTGTCTGCAGTATGCTGCATCATCAAAAGCAGATCACTGAGTGGCCAAAGAGAAAAGAGGAAGAGAAGGAATGAATAACAGGGAGGGATTACTCCTGTTGTTAGGGCTACAATCCTGAAGTATGAACCAACACTAGAGTTGATAAATTTCTAATAACAATAGAGAGAGAATCCAGATTTAGTCTCCATTAGAAGGAAAATGTGATTTTCATACCTGTGGACCTTTTGAAGTAAGTGACAGCCAAGTTCAGACTGAATTGAAATAATCCATGTGCCAAAAGAAAGAAACCACAGACAGAAAACAAGTAGCAAGGTCCATAACTCTATACACTCAGGACCAGGCTGTCACGACATAATATTTATATTATTTATTATTATTACTTTTTTTTAATTGCATGCCTTCATTGGTTTGGGACATCTGAATGCTTTATTTTCACTCAACATCAAATATCATGTGCCTGACAGATCTGTTAAGTACCTCTGCTGCTAGTACCCCAAACTATTTGATGTAAATTCTTCACTTTTCCTATTATTAGATTTCTTTTTTCCCTGCTGTTATTAGTAGTTTACTACTTCCTGAAATCTTCCTCAGGAAAAGAGGATTATTCCCATTGTCTTTATGCCTTTAACACATTTGAAGTTTGGTGCCATGCTCCCCCTCATTTATTTCTTCTGTAATCTAGAGCCCTCTCCATCAGTCACACAGATCAATGAAGGCCAAAATTGGTTCATAGTTCCCATTTCCCCAAAAGAATCTGCTGAACATTTTCTCTGATTGACAAAGGATCAAAAGCAAAGCCAAAGTGGCTGAGCACTCAGAACCATTATTTGTATTAATGGTGAGAAATAGGCAAAAGCAGAGCAGGGAAATCAGAACTCTGTGACAGGAGGCTACAGTGAAAAATCTGAACTTGCCAGATGAAACCACGGCTGAAATCTTTTTTCCTCTTTCAGTGAAACATTTCATCTGGCTCCTCACCCCAAACCAACCCTTTTCCTGATTTTCTTTATTATTACTTTTATCCCATGTTTACCATGCTCAGTTTTGTAGCCTTTGGTATAGAACACACACAGAAAAGTCTTAAACAACAAACATTCAGATACAATTATTATCCTTGCTAGGAGGAGGCTTAATGGCTTTGCAACATATTGACAGACACCAAAGCCAAATGCAGGTGAGGGATGTATGCCCATGTCATGGTTTGAGGCTGGGTGCCTTTAAGAACCACAAAATTATAGACCTCCAGAGGCTAGACAGGTGCAGGGGGGAGACAGGAAAGTGTAATCTTTTGTTATTTCATTCCCACAATGCCTGCATCTCCAGTATAAAACAGGTAGTCTCTTCCCCTTTTTTCCTCCCTCTCTGCTCCTGGGTGGATGCACAGAGCCTTATCTCAGGTTGGTGGTGGGTAGTGAGACCTGGCTCAGCCTTACTCATGCTGCCAATTTGGGCTTGGAGCAGCCTGGCTCGCCCTGGAGCTTGCAGTTTGAATTAGTCACACGAGTATGGGGGGTGCAGAGAGGCATAGCAGGGGAGGGCATTGGAGGCTGGGATTTTGGCCTGGTTGGAGGGAGGCTTGTGGAAGCTTTGGCCTAAGGAGGTTTTGAAGAACTGTGGCCTATGGATTTCTTTGTATTTCATCTGCTTGACACTGCAGTATGTAGATAAGAATAGAATTCCCATCTAAACTTGCCAATTTCTCTCCAGTCCTCATGTAGAGTGTTTTCTTTAACTCCTTTGAGAAGGGTTGGAGAGCCTGTTGTGATGGTTTTAAAGACTCACACCGTAACACCTGTCTTGCTCCTTAAACCAAAATTAAACTCTTTCCCTACAACAGGCTTAAATTTTACCTTCATTATCCTGAACAGTGAAGTTAGGGTTAACAGCAGCTAAACTGAAGAAAAACTTCTGTCCACCAAGAGGGTCGTCTTTGTCCACTGCACTGATGGTTTGAATAAGCTGCAGGTAAAAAACAAAACAAAATAAAACAAAACAAAACAAGAAAACAAACAACAAAAACCCTCAAATGCACCTTGGTTTCTGCTACAGTTTTCCAGTTTCTATACAATTGTCTAGAACATTGGAAGTGCTAAGAGTACTTCAGATTCAATCTATAAAGACATTGACTTAGGACTTAATTTGTAGCATAAGTTAACAAATATATCATATAAGCTTCTCTGACAAGAGCATTCGTATGTTTTATGTGGTGGTAAATGTAGGCATACAACTCCCAGCATCCCAAAATGGAGAGTTTTCACCTTAGTCCTCTTCCATATCTTTTTTTAACCATACATACTTACAACTTTTTATAAATACATAAAAGCCAAAACATGCCAAAAGTAGGTTTATCTGTAGTCTAGCTTGGTTCAAGTCTTCATCTCTGATCCATTGGTTTAAAATTAAATCAATAGCTAAGACAGGAATTTAGAGAAGTCTTAAAACAGGAATTCAGAGAACAACTAAGGAATAAGATAGGAATTCAGAGGCTATCTAAGACAGGAATTTAGAGATCTAAGACAGAAATTCAGAGATCATCTAAGACAGGAATTCAGAGAGCACCTAAGATAGGAATTCAGACATCTAAGACAGAACTTCAGAGATCTAGGACAGGAATTAGAGAACAGCTAGGACAGAAACTCAGAGATCTAAAGGCAGGAATTCAGAGGTCATCAAAGACAGAGATTCAGAGAACAGCTAAGATAGGAATTCAGAGATCACCTTAAAACAGAAATTGAGATATCTAAGACAGGAGTTCAAAGTACACTTAGGACAGAAATGGAGAGGATGACTAAACTAGAAATTTAGAGATAATTCAAGACAGGAATTCAGAGAACAGCTAAGACAGGAATCCAGAGATCATCTAAGACAGGAATTCAGAGATCTTCTAAGACAGGAATCCACAAATCATCTAAGACAGGAATTTAGAGAACATCCATGACAGGAATCCACAGATCATCTAAGACAAGAATCCAGAGAATATCTAAGACACAAATTCAGAGGTTGTTTTATGTTTTTTTTTTTTGTTGTGATAAAAATGCCATTTTATCAAAAAGATATTTCTGAAAGGGAAGTCCACATTTCAAATTCCATTTGGAAATAAAACTCTTTCAAAACTAAGAATGAAAACCAAAATAAAAATGGATCAGTCTCTTCCTAATCCAAGGTTTTTCTGCTTGTTAGTGGATAACAATTAATATTCCTGAGGGGGAAAATGGCACTTAGATTAAACAGAATATATAGAATACTGATTTCCAACTCTTGCAAACCATTGTAGCATTCTTCACAGGTGCAGCACCTCAGAGCTGGATGAGAATTTGGTGTCTCAGTTCTCAGAGAAAAGCAAATCAGGGTTGGTTGAATTCTTTGAGTGTTTTCTGCAATGCCTACAAAACTTTTGTGTATTATGGGGTAAAGTTAGAGCAAGCCCTTTGCCAACATCAGCTTGTCTGTCAGATAAATGAATGGGTGGCTGCTTTTGACTGAGGTTTTTATACCTAAGTGATGCAAAAATGTCAATTCCCAAATTAAATGCAGTGGGGTTTGATTTATTTCTTGCTTTAGTTCAGAGTGAGGTTTTGTTTTCTACCATAGAATTAAATACTACACCTAGAACTGCTTTTATTTTTTTTTTTTTGACCATATATTCATGAAGGTTCAGTTGGATTTCCAGTTTATTTTCAGTTTATATTTATTCAGTTGAATTCCCACTTCATAATTCATAGAATCATAGAATCAGCCAGGGTTGGAAGGGACCACAAGGCTCAGCCAGTTCCAACCCCCCTGCCATGGGCAGGGACACCTCACACTACATCAGGCTGGCCAGAGCCTCATCCAGCCTGGCTGCAAACACCTCCAGGGATGGGGCCTCAACCACCTCCCTGCACAACCCATTCCAGGCTCTCACCACTCTCATGGGGAATGAACTTCTTCCTCATGTCCAGTCTGAATCTCCCCACTTCCAGCTTTATTCCATTCCTCCCAGTCCTGTCACTCCCTGATAGCCTAAAAAGTCCCTCCCCAGCTTTCTTGGAGCCCCCTTCAGATCCTGGAAGGCCACAAGAAAGTCACCTCAGAGCCTTCTCTTCTCCAGACTGCACAACCCCAACTCTCTCAGTCTGTCCTCACAGCAGAGCAGCTCCAGCCCTCTGCTCATCCTCATGGCCCTTCTCTGGACACCTTCCAGCATGTCCATAGCCCTCTTGGAACAGAGGCTCCAGAACTGGATGCAGTACTCCAGGTGGGGTCTCACCAGATCTGAGCAGAGGGGGAGAATCCCCTCCCTGGCCCTGCTGGCCACACTTCTCCTGCTGCAGCCCAGGCTCTGCTTGGCTCTCTGGGCTGCAAGTGCTCACTGCCTGCTCCTGGTGAGCTTCTCCTCCCCCAGCACCCCCAAGTCCCTCTCCTCAGGGCTGCTCTCCAGCCAGTCCCTGCCCAGCCTGGACTTGTGCTTGGGATTGCCTCCACCCAGCTGTAGGACCTTGCCCTTGGTCTTGTTGACCCTCCTGAGGTTGCCTTGTGCCCAGCTCTCCAGCCTGTCCAGGTCCCTCTGGATGGATCCCTTCCCTCCAGCCTGTCTGCTGCACCACACAGCTTGGTGTCAGCAGCAAACCTGCTGAGGGTGCACTCAATGCCTCTGTCCATGGCACCAACAGAGATGTTGAACAAGCCTGGTGCCAGGACTGAGCCCTGAGGGACTCCACTTGTCCCTGGCCTCCACTGGGACATGGAGCCATTGGCAGCCACTCTTTGGGTGCAGCCAGCAAGCCAGTTCTTTATCCACTGAATGGTCCACCCATCAAACCCATGTGTCACCAGCTTGGAGACCAGGATGTGGTGTCGGACAGTGTCAGATGCTTTGCTCAGGTCCAGGTCAGTTATATTCTCACTTTCTATTTATTCAGTTATGTTTTCAGTTTAAAATCCAAAACTAGGTTAATCTTTAGGCTAGGTCATTTTCTATTCTTCGTTTCTGATCTATCATTTTAAACTTCAATGAGTCTTCAAGCATAAATGGCTTCTGATTTTTTGACACTACTCCTTCTCTGGGGCATCCTTGTTTAACCCTGTTTGGTTTTCCTCTTCCAGTTCTCATAAATTAATCATAGAATGGTTAGGGTCAGAAGAAACCTCCAAAGCTCATCCAGTCCAACATCCTCTGCAGTAAGCAGAGACACCCTCAAGTAGATCAGATGGCCCAGAGCTTTGTTGAGCCTCACCTTGAGTATCTCCAGGGATGGGGGCCTCAACTACCAGGGACCTCAAGGATCATCTAGTTCCAAACCCCCTGCCATGGGCAGGCACACGTCACACTAGATCAGGTTGCCCAGAACCACATCCAGCCTGGCCTTAAAGACATTCAGGGATGAGGCTTCCACCACCTCCCTAGGCAACCTGTTCCAGTCTCTCACCACCCTCATGGGGAAGAACTTCAGCTGGAGTAGAGTTAATTTTCTTCCTGGTAGCTGGTAGAGTGCTGTATGTAGTGTGAGAATAAAGTTTGTTATGCTTAAGCAAGGTTGTGGTGGGAAGAACAATGTTTTTGTATGGGTCAAATGAGTTGAGAAGATGTGGAGCATCTCACCATCCTACCCTCATCCTAACTGGCAGTAAATAAAAATCTTTTTTTTTCCCCACGCTGAGTGTGTTGAGCCAGGGATGGTGATTGGTAAATGATTTCCCTGTCTTTCTCTCAATCTATTTTCTCTTGCATCTTATTTTTTTTTCCACCCTTATCCTGTTGAGGAGGGAGGGAGTGGCAGGGTGGGCACCTAGCTGCCTTCTTTTCTTTTAGCAGCTCATTTGCAAAGCGAGAAAAAGAGCCTCTCTTCTGACCAGAAGCATGGGGAAAATGAATATGTTAAAAAAATATACTCAGCTTCCATGTGAAATCTCTATAAATTAGACTGACTTCTGCTTTCTGCACTGATCCCTGTCTCTTACATCAGAGGATCTTCAGGGGTTGGCTGCTGAGCTGCCAGATGTGTGGCAGCTGGGAGCTGACACAAGCAGTGGGAATCCATCTGCCCAGATTCTAGCTCCTGTCTCTTCTCATCTAGGGGTGGAGGACAGCTGAACTTTGTGTCCAGGACTCTAGCAGTCCAAGCATTTTGCTTCTTTCTTCCCTTCAGGAACTATGGAGTCAGATTTGTAGAGAATCACAGAAACACTCAGGTTGGAAAAGATCCTTGGGATCACCAAGTCGAACCCAGAACCCTACTCTACAAGGGTCACCACTAAACCATAGCCTTAAGCACCACAGCCAAACCACCTGCAAACACAACCAGGCTTGGGGACTCCACCACCTCTCTGGAAGAGGAAAATTCAGTGCTCTATTTTTTTTCCATATTCTATTTCCTTAATCCATATCTAATGTTAAAAATTAATAAAATATTAATATTAGAATATAGTCTGGTATAAAATACTAGAATATCAGAATATGAGAACATTAGAATATTAGACTATCAGAATATCAGAATATTATAATATCAGAGTATTAGGAAATTAGAATAAGAGAATATTAAAATATCAGAATATTAAGATATTAGAATAACAAAATATTGATACATCAGAATATTAGACTATCAGAATATTAGAATATCAGAGTATTAGAATGCCAGAATATTAAAATATTAGGATATTAGAATAACAGAATATTAGAATATCAGAATATTAGAATGCCAGAATATCAGAATATTAGACTATCAAAATATTTAAATATCAAAATATGAGAACATTAGAATGCCAGAATATGAGAATACTAGAATATCAGAACATCAGAATATTAAAATATTAGGATATCAGAATATTAAAATGCCAGAATATCAAAACATCAGACTATCAGAATATTAGAATAACAGAATATCAGAATATTAGGATATTAGAATAACAGAATATTAGAATATAAGAATATAGAAGCCACTACAACTGTCTAAAATTCTGAGTGCTTAGCCAGTGATTTGCATTTATCTAACATCTTGAGTTCTCTAATAACTCTCATAGCAGAAAAAAACGTCCTTGCTCAGTACTTTAGGTATTGTATGCATTATAAATTTAGGGTTTAAATGCTCTGTTAAAATTTCCAGAAGAACAGTTCCAGAAGAATCTGGATATGAAATTTGTAACTCAATCTGAATAGGAAATTTGTAATGCAACCTGGGTGGAAAATTTGTAATGCAACCTGGGTGGAAATTTTGTAATGCAACCTGGATGCCATACCTGTAGGACACAAACAGTTAGGGCAAGCTGGGACTTCACCCACATTCTATTTAGAGGAGCTAAAATGGTTGCATTGAGGCACTACTGTTACCATTTTAAAGGATTTGTGTGTGTGTGCCCTGGAACATGCTGCACTGTAAGAGAAAAGCAGGTTTTTAAATAGTTCTAATAGCCAGCTGGCCATTAGGAAGTAGATTTTTAGTTCAGTCATTTAGCAAGCAGATTAGTGCAGTTATGTCACTTAAATTGAAGCACACAATCTGTTGTGTCAAAAAGGCAAACCAAAATATTATGCTACAGTTAGAAAATTGCATGTTTTGTATATTCCTTTTAAAGAGTTTTGGCTGTGATAAAAAAAAAAAAAAAGGTAAGTCTAAAAATGAGGGAAAGAGAAAGAGAGAGGGAAAGAGAAAGAGAGGGATAGAGGAGAAGGAGAAGGAGAAAAAAATTAATGAAAAAGAGAAAAGGAAGAAAAAAAGAAAAAGAAAGAGAAAAAGAAAGAAAAAAGGAAAAGAGAAAAACAGACTAAAAGAAAGAAAAAGAAAAAAACAATAAGAACTAACAAGAAAAAGAACAATAAAATAAAAGGAAAAGGAAAGAAAAAGAAATAAAAAAGGAGAAAAAAAAGAAAAGGAAAACAAAAAAAAAAAAAATTAAAAGAAAGAAAACAAAGGACAAAGAAAAAAAAAAAAAAAGGACCAAAAAAGAAAACCCGAAAAAGACAGTGAAAAAAGAAAAAGAAAAAGAAAAAGAAAAAGAAAAAGAAAAAGAAAAAGAAAAAGAAAAAGAAAAAGAAAAAGAAAAAGAAAAAGAAAAAGAAAAAGAAAAAGAAAAAGAAAAAGAAAAAGAAAAAGAAAAAGAAAAAGAAGGAAAGAGGAAGGAAGAAGGAAAAAGGAAAA
The DNA here is from genome assembly GCF_027791375.1 of Indicator indicator. NCBI lineage: Eukaryota > Metazoa > Chordata > Aves > Piciformes > Indicatoridae > Indicator > Indicator indicator. The sequence continues at coordinate 1,893,043 of NC_072015.1, forward strand.
AAAAAAACAAAAAAAAAGGAAAATGAAAGGAAAAACTAAAAAGAAATGAGAAAGAAAAAGAAAAAAAGAAAAAAGAAAAAAGAAAAGAAAAAGAAAAACAAAAAAAAGAAAAAAGAAAAGGAAAAGGAAAAAGAAGGAAAAAAGATAAAAAGGAATGTAAAGACAGATGTAGATGTCTGTAATCGCCCTCAGCAAGGACTGAAAGACATCTGAATGTTGCTATTTGAGCATTGTTTTAAAATAAAAATCCAACTTTTTAGCTCTAACATCTTTGTGAAGGTAACAGCAGAATTATTTATGTCTCTTGGACACACCTAGTCACGATTTAGCAGCAGTTCAGGGCTAGGTAGAGAAAAGTAATTGCCACCCTGCTGATGTTGCTTTAAACTGAGCTTTTACTCTAAGCCTTATTTTGAACACCGTTTCTCCAGGAAAAAAAACATCTACTGTTGAATGCTGTAGGAAAAGTGGAGGGTGGGATGTAGTTTCTCCAAGCCATACCTGCCCAGCTCTTGCATTTTCACAGACAAAAGTATCGTAGAAGACGGCGAACTGGGGGGCGTTGTCGTTGACATCCAAAATCCTAACGTAGACAGGCACACGAGTTGTGTCTTTGGGGTTGTCTGACAGCAGGAAAGAGAATGAAAGGGAGGTTAGTGTCCTACTAAATGTCTTCTGGATTATTCCGAACTGTATGAGCAACAGACATCACAGAATCATGGAATTGTCAGGGTTGGAAGGGACCTCAAGGATCAGCCAGTTCCAAACCCTCTGCCAGAGCAGACCACAGAGGAACACATCAAGGTGGGTTTGGAATATTTCCAGAGAAGGAGACTCCACAATCCCTCTGGGCAGCCTGTTCCACACCTAGAGTAGGTCGTTCAGGAATAAATATTTTTGGGCAGGGACACCTCACACTACAGCAGGTTGCTCACAGCCACATCCAGGCTGGCTGCAAAAACCTCCAGGGATGAGGCTTCCACCACCTCCCTGGGCAACCTGTTCCAGTATCTCACCACCCTCATGGGGAAGAACTTCTTCTTCTAATGTCTAATCTAAATCTCTCCTCTTCTAGCATGGATCCATTCCTCCTGCTCCTATCCCTACCCAACACCCTAAAAAGTCCCTCCCCAGCTTTCTTGTAGCCTCCTTCAGATCCTGGAAGGTCAAAAGAAGGTCTCCTCAGAAGCTTCTCTCCTCCAAAGTGAAGAACCCCAACTCTGTCAGCCTGTCCTCACAGGAGAGAAGCTCCAGCCCTTTGATCATCCTCATGAAATGTTAAGTAGGAAACTGGTCAAAATTTAGCATATAATTGATACCAGGTAAAAAAAAAAACAACAACCTAAATAAAATCAATTCTCAGGGTTGGAAGGGACCTCAAAGGACCAAACCCTCCTGCCAGAGCAGACCACACAGGAACACATTCAGGTGGGTTTGGAATATCTCCAGAGGAGACTCCACAATCCCTCTAGGCAGCCTGTTCCACACCTAGATTAGGTTGTTCAGGAATAAATATTTTTGCTTTAGAATAAAAGTGTAAGGAAGAAAAAATGTTAAAAAAAAGAAAAGTTTTAAAAATAATAAAAATACATAATAAATAATAAAATAGTTTCTTTATGATAATAAAAAAATAATAATTCAGTGTTGATATCTAATAGGCAATTAGGATTTTAAATTAAAATGAAAGTTGCAATTGTTAATAATCTATGCAAATATCTAAATATATTAAAAGTGTGCCCATAACTATGACAGATTTGATGATTTGATGAGCTCAAAAATATTCTGCTGCAAGATTTTTGACCTTGAGTTCTTAAATTGCTTGTGATCTGTGTTGTTTTACACAGAAAAAAAAAAATAAGAAGGAGTTTATGGACACAGTCTTGGACAAGTTTTCAAACCTGCCTTTCCTGTCTTGTGCCTTATTAAGGAGGAAGAAATTCTAACAAAGCCAATGAAAGGAGCCCTTAAAAAGAAAAAAAAAAAAAGATATGATTGCAATCAGAGTTTGAACATATAAATTGCCTTAAAAGTGTGGGTGGAGATTTTTCAGACCTCAGGTTAAGAAAGAAAAAGAGTAATCTGCCCCTTGTCAAATGCCAGCCCATGAGTATTAATTAGGATCAGAGAGCGATTAAGGTCAGAAAAGAGCTCTAAAATCAAGTCCAACCTTCTCCCCAACACCTCCATGGCTTTAGTATTATTTACTAGATCTATTTTAAATCAAATCCCTAGTATTATTTAGAATCAGAGTCATTAGCTTTGGAAAAGACCTCTACAGGCATCAGGTCCAACCTTCTATCCAACACCTTCATCACCACTAGACCACAGAATCATAGAGTCATTAAGGTTGGGAAAGAGCTCTACAATCATCAAGCCCAACCTTCTACCCAACAACTTCATGACCACTAGGGCCATAAAGTTTGGAAAAGACCTCTACAATCATCAGGTCCAACCTTCTACTCAACCCTTGCATGACCTTAGTATTATTTACTATTATTATTTTCATTAAAATCTTAGTATGATTTAGAATCATAGAGTCATTAAGGTTGGGAAAGAGCTCTGTAATCATCAGGTCCAACCTTCTACCCAATACCTCCATGCCCACTACACCCCAGTGCCCTCTCATTAGTGTAGGTTGATCAACAGGAATATGAGCCCCTGTTCTCACCTACTGATCTGATCTACTGATTGAGGCTCTGGCCAGCCTGATCTAGTGTGAGGTGTCCCTGCCCATGGCAGGGGGGTTGGAAGTAGGTGATCCTTGTGGTCTCTTCCAGCCCTGACTGATTCTATGATTCTATGATTCTATGATCTAGTTGCCATACTAAGAATCTGAATCAATGTCTTGGAGTAAAAAAATCCAAACCAAAGCAAAACACATCCTTTGAATTCTGCTGGATGGTAGCCAAATGATTTTACAGCCTTAACAGAATAGGATGCAACTATATAGATAATTCAATATTACTGATTTATTTCCTTTTACATTTTGTTTTTCTTTTAGGCTGCTTCAAATATAGCAGTAAACATTTGGGAGTAGGTGACATTAAGTTCACTTGCTATTAGTAGGGCTCTTGTTAAAGAGGGTGATGTGAATCTCTTTTGACCTCCTGAATTGCTTCAAATGGCAGGTTTAGAGCTCTGGGTTTCAGAGCTTTTTGCAATTTTTGCACTAAATTGCCAAATAAGATCTGTTCTTAATATTGCTTCAGAATTGTGTCATGATTCACAGCTGATATCTCTTAAAGATTTAAAGATCTGAATCTCGTTTCACTTCTTTCTCCAAAACTAGCATACCTTGGAGAATTCTACTTGAACTAGGCCCAGAAAGTCAACGTTCTCAAAAGATCCTGACAAGGAAATGAGTTTAGGTCAAATCATGCCAGGAGAGTGGTTATCCATTAAATAAATAACTCTGAAAAGTAATCTTACAACAATGGAGAGCAGTGTGAGGAACTAGATGATAATTGATGTCCCTTCCAACCCAAACCATTCTATGACTCTATGACTTTATGGCTCTGTGATTCTATGGCTCTATGATTCTGTGGCTCTATGATTCTGTGACTCCATGACTCTGTGATTCCATGACTTTATGACTCCATGACTCCATAATTCTATGACTACATGATTCTATGATTCAATGACTCTATGACTCTATGATTCTGACTCTATGATTCTATGACTCCATGACTCCATGATTCTCTGACTCCATGATTCTGTGACTCAATGACTCTATGACTCTATAATTCTATGACTCTATGATTCTATGATTCAATGACTCTATAACTCTAATTCTGACTCTATGATTCTCTGACTGTATGACTCCATGACTCCATGATTCTGTGATTCAATGACTCTATGACTCTATAATTCTATAACTCTATGATTCTATAACTCTGTGATTCTATGACTCTATGAGTCCATGATTCACTGACTCCATGACTCTATGAGTCTATGACTCCAAGACTCTGTGATTCTATGACTCCATGGCTGTGATTCTATAACTCTCTGACTCCGTGATTCTATGACTCCATGACTATGATTCTATGACAATGTAAGAACAAAAGAATTTTGTTTTTAATTTTTCTTTTTTCCTTTTAAAAGTTACAGCTACAGGGAGTCCTCACGGCAACCAGCCTATGAGTCTGGACAGCAGAAATGAGGACATGCAGGCAAGCAATGCTCAGTTGGCTGGACACAATGTTCCATTTAGTTCTCTGCAGCATAGCTCTTGCCAGCCAAGTTTCACTGCTCATCAGCATTTTTTTGTTCTTCTTTTGTGGGGACAGATTAATCCTAAAAAGCCCAACATCTTTGAAAGCAGATGGTCCTCATAAGGGATTTTGAATGTGAGACCTCTGTCCCTTAGAAAGCTTTCTGTTGGGTGATTCACCTCAATAGAATGGCAGGTGTAGGAAGGGCTCTGGTTTTCTCTTTGTATTTTTAACATGAAATTATCTCCAGAATGATGATTTAAATATTCACAGAATCACAGAACATCAGGGGTTGGAAGGGATCTCAGAAGATTGTCAAGTCCAGCCTCCCTGTCACAGCAGGGTCACCTAGGGCAGGTCACACAGGAACATGTCCGGGCAGGTCTAAAATGCCTCCAGAGAAGACTTCATAACCTCTTTGGGCACCCTGTTCCAGTGTTTTCTCACCCTCACAGAGCAAAAGGTTTTCCTTATCTTCCTGTGGAGAATCCTCTGCTCCACCTTGAACCTGTTTGCCCCTTGTCCATTTATCGGACATCGCTGAGCAGAGCCTGGCTCCATCCTCCTGACACTGCCCTTCACTGCTTCATCAACATGAATGAGGTCACCCCTCAGGCTCCTCCTCTCCAAGCTAAAGAGCCCTCAGCTCCCTCAGTGTCTCCTTGTAAGGAAGATGTTCCACTCTCCTAATCATCTTTGTGGCTCTGCTAAACAATTTTTAATCAGTTCTCTGAGGTCCTTCTTGAACTGAGGGACCCAGAACTGGACACAATATTCCAGATGTGGCCTCACCAGGGCAGAGTGGAGGGGGAGGAGAACCTCTCTCAACCTAGTAGCCACACTTCTAATCCATCCCAGGATACCATTTGCCTTCTTGGCCACAAGGGCACATTGCTGGCTCATGGGCATCCTTGTATCCACCAGAACCCCCAGGTCCCTGTTCTCCATGCTGCTCTCCGATAGGTCAGTTCCCAACCTCTACTGGTCCATGGGGTTGTTTTTTTTTCCCAGATGCAGGACTCTACTCTTGGCCTTGTTGGCTTGCGTTCAATTTCTCCCTGCCCAGCTCTCCAGTCTGTCTAGGTCCTGCTGAATCTTAGCACAGCTTTCAGGGGTGCCAGCCACTCCTCCAAGTGTGTCATCAGCATTCCAAGAAAAGCTGTAGCTTAGGGACCAAATTGAACCTAACTTGTATTGATTCCAAGAGCTGTAGGCAGAAATGCTATAGGAAGTGATAATTGTCTTTCTAAGGAAAGACAGAAAATGGGAGAGAAAACCATAGATCACCATCCTGCCTGTAAGTAGTGGAGTCCCCCATGGATCAGTGCTGGGGTTGGTGCTGTTCAACATCTTCATCAATGACATTGATGAGACAGACAGACAGAGTCTTCTCAGCAAGTTTGCTGATGACATGAAACTGGGAGGCTTGGCTGAGACACCTGAAGGCTGTGAGGCCATTCAGCAAGACCTGGACAGACTGAGAGCTGGGCACAGAGGAACCTAATGAGGTTCAACAAGGATAAGTGCAGAGTCCTGCATCTGGGGAGGAAGAATAAACTGCAGCAGGACAGGTTGGGAGAGGATCTGCTGGAGAGCAGCCCTGTGGAGAGGGACCTGGGAATGCTGGTAGATAACAAGTTATCCATGGGACAGCAATGTGCCCTTGTGGCCATGAAGGCCAATGGGATCCTGGGGTGTATTAGGAAGAGTGTGTCCAGCAGATCCAGGGAGGTTCTCCTGCCCCTCCACTCTGCCCTGCTGAGACCTCATCTTGAGTGCTGTGTTCAGATTTGGGCTCCCCAGCCTAGGAGGGACAGGACCTGCTGGAGAGGATCCAGCACAGGGCTATGAGGATGATTAGGGGACTGGAGCACTGCCTAGGGAGGAGAGGCTGAGGGACCTGGGGCTTTTCAGTCTGGAAAAGAGAAGATTTAGAGGGGATTTAACAAATGTTTCTTAATATCTGAGGGCTGGGGGTCAGGATGGAGGGGACAGGCTCTGCTCACTTGCTCCCTGTGATAGGACAAGGAGCAATGGATGTAAGCTGCAGCACAGGAGGTTCCACCTCAACACAAGAAGGAACTTCTTGCCTGTGAGGGTCACAGAACACTGGAACAGGCTACCCAGGAAGGTTGGGAGTCTCCTTCTGTGGAGACTTTCAAGGCCGGTCTGGATGTGTTCCTGTGTGACCTGAGCTAAATTGCATGGTCCTGCTCTGACAGGGGGGTTGGACTCGAAGATCTCTTTGTGTCCCTCCAACCCCTGACATCCTGTGATCCTGTGATCTCTGCTACTTGAACAGCAAAATCATGACACTGCTATCAAGGAAAAGGAAGAAGGCAGAATTACTCCACTCTTACTATTTAATGGAGTAACTTGAGTTGGGCATTGCAAGTCAGTTGTGGAAGCAGGTGAGCAGCAGCAGCAGCAAGGAGACAGCTGTTGCTAACAACCTCCAATTTACTTTCCCAGAATATCTAAATAGAGGGATACAGAGTGGGGGGAGAAGGAAGGGAGGTTGTTGGTGGTTTGTTTGGTTTTTTTCCTTTCTCCTCATGAAGTCACAGCTGGAGATTTGCAGGCTAAGCAAAACTGCAAGGAAAAAGAGAGCAAATCGGCTTACTGATCTCAGCTGCTATGACACTAAGATTGTGCCACTGGGATATCTCACGGTCAAGTGGCTTCGAGGTGTAGATGGACCCATTGCCAGAATGGATGTTAAATATCCTGTCAAGGTCAGTGTGACGATCCAGGGAAAACCTGAAGGGGGAAAAAAGGGAAAACAGAGTCACAGAATCGTCAGGGTTGGAAGGGACCTCAAGGATCATCCAGTTCCAATCCCCCCGGCCTTGTAATGCTTTGGAACTTCTGATACTCCACCTGGCAAAATGTAACATCTCCAAACTGATTTATAAAAAACATTAGAATCAGGGAATCATAGAATTGTTAAGGTTGGAAGGGACCTCAAGGATCAGCCAGGCCCAAAACTCTTGCCAAGGGCAGGGACACCTCACACCACAGCAGGTTGCTCACAGCCACCTCCAGGCTGGCTGCAAAAACCTCCAGGGATGAGGCTTCCACCATCTCCCTGGGCAACCTCAGCCAGTCTCTCACCACCCTATTAGGGAGGATTTTCTTCCTAACACCCAATCTGAATCTACCCACTTCTAGTTTTGTTCCATTCCCCCTGCTTCTTTCCCTACCTGATACCCTAAAAAGTCCCTCCCCAGCTTTCTTGTAGCCCCCTTCAGATCCTGCAAGGCCACAAGAAGGTCTCCTCAGAGCATCCTCTTCTCCAGACTGCACAACCCCAACTCTCTCAGTCTGTCCTCATTTATACAGTTCTCAAGGTTAGCTGCAGAGAATAAGGAATAAAGACTAAGAATGTCAGAAATACAGTACAACAGTGATTTTTTTGAGCTGAGCTTTTCTAGACATGCATGAGAAGTATACAAAAAAAAAAAAACTAACAATAAAATAAAGTCAGGATTTCAATATAATAATTAAGGAATTGATTTAATCCTGCAAGGAAAATTGTCTTTGATGTACTGCTCCTGCAGACTGAGACTGACAGCTAATTTATGAGCCTTTCAAAAGTATTGTTACAAGCTCAGCTTCTACACTTCAGGGTATATTAATTTACTAGAGAACAAGTTAAATAAAAATAAAAAAATAATAAAATCTCAATAAAAAGAGGTTTACATGGAGAAATTTGACAAATATCCTGGTGTGGAAGGATCTTCTGTGTCACTATAGCTGCAGATCTTCTGCAGGCAAACCTGAATTCTCACCCAGTATGGCAGAATGTCAAACTAGAATCAGAACTTTTCCTTTGCTCTCCATGTTTTATAATATGGAACATTTGCCTTCAAAGCTAGGGTGGAACCTTTGATGTGGAATTAAATGTGGAAGCAGAACATTTATTGAACTACCTGGTGGAACTGAAGGAAAAAAAAAAGATAAGAAGGCTGATAGTACACTTGTAGAAGAAAATTGTCCATGTTTTTATGAGCTTTTATGAGTAATTTAAAGCAGTTTCTCAAATATTTGTTTTTTACTGACAGTAGTGAAGGGAGACCTCATTTCTCTCTACAGCTCCTTGAAAGGAGATTGTAGTGAGGTGGGGGTCAGTCCCTTCCCACTAGTTTTAGGTGATAGAAGCAGAGGAAATGGCCTGAAATTGTGCCAAGGGAGAGTTAGGTTGGAGATTAGGAAAAAAATTCTATGTTGAAAGAGTGTTCAGGCATTGGAACAGGCTGCCCACTAGAATTGGTTTTTCAAGGCCTAGAAAGATGTGAGGGAAGTTAAGTCCCCTGGTGATCAATCCACACCAGAGGATTAAAATCATTCCTCTAATTCAGGCAAAGCTGAGCTTCATAGAATCAGAGAACTGTCAGGGTTGGAAGGGACCTCAAGGCTCAGCCAGTTCCAAGCCCCCTGCCATGGGCAGGGACACCTCACACCACAGCAGGTTGCTCACAGCCACCTCCAGCCTGGCTGCAAAAACTTCCAGGGATGAGGCTTCCACCACCTCCCTGGGCAACCTCTGCCAGTCTCTCACCACCCTCATGGTGTAAAACTTCTTCCTAACATCCAATCTGAATCTACATGTTCCTTTTTCCCATTCCCTGTAGTCCTATCCCTCCCTGACACCCTCAAAAGTCCCTCCCCAGCTTTCTTGGAGCCCCCTTCAGATCCTGGAAGGCCACAAGAAGATCTCCTGGGAGCCTTCTCTTCTCCAGACTGAACAGCCCCAACTCTCTCAGGCTGTCCTCACAGCAGAGCAGCTCCAGCCCTCTGCTCATCCTCGTGGCCCTTCTCTGGACACCTTCCAGCATCCAACCTGATCTTGAGTACCTCCAGGAAGGGGACAATCCACAGATTCCCTGGACTACCTGTTCCATTATCTCAACACCCTCACTGTAATTAATTTCTTCCTAATCTTCATCCTAAATATACCCTCTTCAAGCTTAAAGTGATTGCCTCTTATCCTAGCACTACAAGCCCTTGTAAAAAGTCCCTTTCTGTCTTTCTGTAGCCTCTTTGAGGTACTGGAAGGCTGTTCCAAGGTCTCCTCAGAGCCTTCTCCTCTCCAGGCTGAACAACTCCAGCTCTCACAACCTGTCCCCACAGGAGAGGTGCTCCAGCCCTCTGACCATATTCCTGGCCTCCTCTGGACCTGCTCCAGCTGTTTGATAATTTTATCCTGGCAACAATTCCTCTGATAACTGTGTAGAGCAGGAGGCACCAAGCAGAGCAGGTGAGATCAGCTCTGCACACTGACCAGAGGAAGCCAGCAGTCAGGAATTTTGTTTTCACAGTGTGAAGCAAGCAGGAGTCTTGAAAAGTGTACTTGAAATCCATATGTAGCTGGGTGAGTTTTCAGAATCACCAAATCACAGAATGTTAGGGGTTGGAAGGGACCTCCAAAGCTAATCCAGTCCAACCCCCCTGCCAGAGCACGATCACCTAGAGCAGATCACACAGGAACACATCCAAGAGGTTTTGGAATATCTCCAGAAAAGGAGAGTCCACAACCCCCCTGGGCAGCCTCTTCTGTAATCCTCCCAGTGAAGTTTTTTTTCCTCTTGTTTCCATGGAACTTCCTCTGCCTCAACTTCCATCACTGCCCCTTGTGTTGGCATTGGGCATCACCCAGCAGAGCCTGGCTCCATCCTCCTGGCACTCACCCTGCACATCTTTATCAACATGAATGAGGTCACCTCTCAGACTCCTCCTCTCCAAGCTACAGAGCCCTCAGCTCCCTCAGTGTCTCCTCATAAGGAAGATGTTTCACTCCCCTAACCATTTTTGTGGCTCTGTGCTAGACTCTTTCAAGGAATTCCCTGAGGTCCTTCTTGACCTGAGGGGCCCAGAACTGGACACAAGATTCCAGATACAGCCTCACCAGGGCAGAGTGGAAGGAGAGGAGAACCTCTCTGGACCTACTAACCACAGCCCTTCTAATCCATCCCAGAATGTCACTGGCCCTGTTTTCTGGCAGTTAAAGTACTAGAAAACATTTCTGGTGTTTCTTGTGTGCATGGCTGCTCCTTGAGGTATCTGCAGGCACCTGGGACACTGACAAAGGACAGGAAAAAAAGCATCAGCATCTTCTTCCTGTGCACAAGGTGGAAATTCATCTACACCCTCCTAATTACTTTAACACCTGATGTGTGATTTCTTTACCTGATTGGACTCGAGGCTGAGTCGGGATCCCGTGCCATTACTGTTCCTATGATTGTCCCCAACTCGATATCTTCATGCACCTCAAAGAGGTAAGAAGACCTGCTGAAGACTGGAGGCTCATCTATGTCTTCTACAGAGATTTTCACAATGGTTGTGTCTTTGAAAGGCCCAAGGTAGTAGAAGCGTGGATCCACGTGGGTGTTCTCAGCTTCCACTTTCAGGGTATAAATCCTCCTTGTCTCATAGTCCAGTGGCTAAACATGAAGATGAGGACCAAGCTGATTAAATCACATTAGACAGGGACAGATGTTGGCCTAGATACATAATGGACAGTGAAGAGGGCTTGAGCCTTGCCAGATCTGACCTTGGGTTGGAGGAACCTCAGCACGGTTAAATTTTGTCATGGCACAGGCTTTGTTTTCCCTCATAAGAAATGATCTTTGTTTGGAAAAGAAATTTGTCTTCATAGAATGGCTTAGGCTGGAAGGGACTCCAGAGATCACAGAATCATAGAATCATAGAATCACAGTATCATAGAATCACAGAACCATAGAATCATAGAATCATAGAATCAGTCAGGGTTGGAAGGGACCACAAGGCTCAGCCAGTTCCAACCCCCCTGCCATGGGCAGGAACACCTCACACTACATCAGGCTGGCCAGAGCCTCATCAAGCCTGGCTGCAAACACCTCCAGGGATGGGGCCTCAACCACCTCCCTGCACAACCCATTCCAGGCTCTCACCACTCTCATGGGGAAGAACTTCTTCCTCATGTCCAGTTTCAATCTCCCCACTTCCAGCTTTATTCCATTCCCCCGAGTCCTGTCACTACCTGAGATCCTAAAAAGTCCCTCCCCAGCTTTCCTGTAGCCCCCATCATCTAATCCAACTTCCCTGCTGGGGGCAGTGATGCCTCTCAAGGCTCATCCAGCTTGGCCTTGAACAACCCCATGGAGAAATCACTCACAGCCTCCCTGGGCAGCCTGTTCCAGAGTCTCACCACCTCCTACTGAAGAACTTCTTCCTAAGCTGCACTCCAACCCTCCTCTCCTTCAGTTTCAAACCTCTCCCCCTTGGCCTGTCTTTAGACACCCTCATGAAAAATCCCTCTGCAGCCTTCCTGCAGGATCCCTTCAGATGCTGGAAGGCAGTTCTAAGGTCCCCCTGGAGCCTTCTCTTCTCCAGGTTGAACAACCCCAACCTCCCTCAGGCTATCCTCATAGCAGATGTGCTCCAGTCCTTGGCTCATCTTTGTGGCCCTCCTCTGAACTTGATCCAACAGGTCTATCTCCTTTTCTCTTTTTTTATGCTGGGGACACCAGAACTGGAGGCAGGATTGGAGGTGAGACCTCTTCCTAACTCCTTATTTGAATTACCATCGCACAAAGGGAAAAAAAAAAACCTTTCAGTGCAAATTCACCAATTCTTTAGTGAATCTTTGCTGCTGTTTCACAAGAATTAGGGATGTGAAACAATCACAAAAGAAAAAAAAAAAAAAACAACGCCAAAACATTTCAAACATTTTAAATACAGATTTGAAGTGTAGACATTTCAGAGCAAGGTCCTTAATTTCTTAGGAAATCCTATAAACTCCTGGATGCTCAAAGTAGTCTGAGTATCCTTATTGCCAAAGGAATGTAGCTGGCTTTAACATTAAGGAATAGTTTAGGTTTCTTTTAAGGAGGGTGAGTGTGTGTCAAAGTTTTCTTGAGAAACAGTAAGAGCTTCATCTTGTTCCTTTTCATTTAATTTGCTGAATCTAGCATCAGAGATTTATGGTTGGTTTTTGGTATTTAGTTTTGTGTTTTTTTTTTTTTTTCCCTAATAGTTTTGACATTTTTGTCAGCAGTTCTTTTTTTAAAATGGAAGGAGGAAAGGTTCAAGGCTATAATTAGAAAGTATTTTTTGGATGGAAAAGAACCTCTATTCCTTCTTTTTTTTTTTTTTTTTTTCTGGCTGTCATAGATGAGAATTGTGAGCTAATTAATAGTACTGAGGAAATGAGCAAGCTGAGAATTTACTTTTCTGACACGAGGAAGACTTCCACCAGGTCTCAAGGAGATAACAAACTGGTGATTCCCATTCATCAAAATGGTTAAAAGATTTGTTTTTAAGAGCTGTCTGCTTTTAAATACAAATTCATCTTCATGAAAGATGCCAGAGTGGCAGTCCAGAAATTTAACTTTTCTGTTTAAGAGCACAAAGATGCAGTCCAGTGAAGGAATCACCATCCCCACTGCCCCAAAATTCTTTGAGAACATCCAATTCTGGTGCCCCTAACATGAGAGGGACATGGAACTGATGGAGCAGGTCCACAGGAAGGCAGCAACGATGATTAGAAAGCTGGAAAGCCTCCAGAGAAGAAGACTCCTAAAAACCTCTCTGGGCAGCTTGCTCCAGGGCTCTAGCACCTTCACAGTAAAGAAGTTTCTCCTCATGCTGAGGTGGAACCTCCTGAGTTCTAGCTTGGTTCTTGTCAGTCTCACAGTCTCACAGTATATCAGAGGCTGGAAGGGACCACAAGAGATCATCAGGTCCAACCCTGCTCCAAAAGCAGCATCACTCAGGGCAGTCTGCACAGGAATGCATCCAGGTGGGGTTGGAAAGGCTCCAGAGAAGACTCCACAACCTCTCTGGGCAGCCTGCTCCAGTGCTCCAGCACCCTCACTGGAAAGAAATTTCTCCTCATGGTGAGCTGAAATCTTCTATGCTCAAGTTTGAACCTGTTGGTCCTTGTCCTATCACTGTGTACCACCCAGAAGAGGCTGGCCCCCTCCCCTTGACACCCACCCCTCACATATTGATAGACATTGATCAGATCCCTCTCAGCCTTCTCCTCTCCACACTAACCACCCCCAGGGCTCTCAGTCTCTCTTCACAGGGGAGATGCTCAAGTCACCAAATCCTTCTCCTGGCTCTCCCTTGGACTCTCTCCAGCAGGTCTCTGTCTCTCTTGACCTGGGGAGCCCCAAACTGGACACAGGATTGCAGCTGTGGTCTCAGCAGGGCAGAGTAGAGAGGTAGAAGAACTTCCCTAGCCCTGCTGGCCACAATTTTCTTGCTGCCCCCCAGGATGCCATTGGCTTTCTTGACCACAAGAGCACATTGTTGTTCCATGCAGAACTTGCTGCCCACCAGCACTCCAAGGTCTTTCTGTGTGGAGCTGCTTTCCAGCAGGGCAGCCTCTAACCTGTACTGCTGCCTGCTGTTATTCCTGCCCAGCTGCAGGACCCTGCACTTGTCCTTGTTGAACTTCATGAGGTTTGCCTGCAGCCAGCTCTCAGCCTGTCCAGGTCATGTTGGGCAGTGTCCTCTCACTGTGCACCAGTGAAAAGAGCCTGGTGTCTTCATCCTGACACCCTCCCCTCAGAGATTGATAGATATTGATCAGATCCCCTCTCAGCCTTCTCTTCTGCAGACTAAACAGCCCCAAGGCTCTCAGTCTCTCTTCACAGGGGAGATGCTCAAGTCCCCAAATCCTCCTCGTGGCTCTCCCTTGGATTCTCTCCAGCAGGTCTCTGTCTCTCTTGAACTGGGGAGCCCCAAACTGGACACAGGATTTCAGATGTGATCTCGCCAAGTGAGAGTGGAGTGGGAGAAGAACCTCCCTAGTCCTGCTGGACACATTCTTCATGATGCTCCCCAGCTGGGGGATGTTCAGCAGTTAGAACATGCCACCAAAATGCCATCCCTCCACCTAAGCACTTCTCATTTTGCCCAGAGCATGTGTAACATAGCAGTGACACCAAACACCACTTAGTGCAAGCTCTCGTGTGGGTACCTTCCTCACAGTGATGATGCCTTCCTGTGTGTCCTTCTGGGTCATGATATCAAACATATCTGTCCCATCTCCATCTACAATTCTGTACTCCACTTCTGCATTCTCCCCAGTGTCTGCATCTGTGGCCTTGACGCTGCCAATCGCTGTCCCAACGGGGGAAGACTCAGGAACGCGGAGGTGGATGGTACCTGCCAAAGACAGAAAGAGAAGCTCAGGAGTCAGGAGAGGTTGGAAAGGCAGAGGTTGGAAGGGACCTCCAGAGATCATTCAGTCCAACACCCCTGCCAGAGCAGGACCACATAACCATATGAGGAGGATTTGGGCAGGGGGGTTGGACCTGATGATCTCTTGTGGTCCCTTCCAACCTCTGATATACTGTGAGACTGTGAGACTGTGATATTCCAACCCAAATTCCTTTTGATGTACTCTGCTACAGGGAAGGTATCCTCAGGCAATGGGGTAAAGGGAGTCTCTCAAACTGGTTCACCTCTTTTCTCAGCACTGTGATGAAAACATTCAGGCCAATTACTCTCAAAATCCTCTTCTGCCCCTGGAAATTGGTACATTCATTTCCACCTTGAAAGTTCTCTTTAGTTTTCCCAATAATAACAATAAATTTCCCAATAATAACAAGAAATCCCTGACCACTTTGAGGTGATTTGAATGTGCTGCCCAGGGAGGTGGTGGAGTCCCCAAGTCTGGATGTGTCTCAAGGTGGTTTGGCTGTGGTGCTTGGGGCTGTGGTTTAGGGGTGAGCCTTGCAGAGTAGGGTTCTGAGTTGGACTTGGTGGTCCTGAGGGTCTCTTCCAACCTGAATGTTTCTGTGACTCTGTGACTCTGTGAGTCCCAGAACCCATCTAAGCACCACTGTGGCACACAAGAGCTGATTACATATTTCTGTCTAACTTTCATTCTAGATATTTAATCCTGGGAGGATGGTGGGGTGGAGGTGGGCAAAATATGAAGCAGAGAACTGAGCAGAGGCAAACTTTAGCCAGAAGGTTTCAACTAAAATCATGTAACAAAGTAAGTAATGGGAAAGTGAGATCCTAAAGGATCTTTATTCTCCTATCTCAAAGAAGAATCCTCTATGTCTGTACTTTTCTTCTCTGTGTCATTCCTGAAACATCTGGAAAGGCTGTTGTGTGTTCTCTTCAGGCTTCCCTCTGCCTTTTGTCCCTAATGTCTAAGGCGAGTCTTTGGGATCCATTTTCACGGAATCACAGAATGTTAGGGACTGGAAGGGACCTTGAAAGCTCATCCAGTCCAACCCCCCTGCCAGAGCAGGATCACCTAGAGCAGATCACCCAGGAAGACACCCAGGTGGGTTTTGAATGTCTCCAGAGAAGGAGACTCCACAACCTCTCTGGGCAGCCTGCTCCAGGGCTCCAGCACCCTCACAGTGAAAAAGTTTTTCCTTCTGTTCCTGTGGAACTTCCTTTGCTCCAGCTTGTCCCCTTCTAGCCCCTTGCCCTGTAATTGGACATCACCCAGCAGAGCCTGGCTCCATCCTCCTGACACTGCCCTTCACATCTTTATCCCCAGCAATGAGGTCACTCCTCAGGCTCCTCTTCTCCAAGATAAAGAGCCCTCAGCTCCCTCAGACTCTTCTTATAAGGAAGATGTTCCACTCCCTTCATCATGTGTTGGGGTTCTCTGTTGGACTCTTTCATGCAGTTCCCTGAGGTCCTTCCTGAGCTGAAGGGCCCAGAACTGGACACAACATTCCAGATGTGACCTCAGCAGGGCAGAGTAAAGAGGGAGGAGAACCTCTCTTGATCTACTAACCAGAACCCTTCTAATCCACCCCAGGATGCTCTTGGCCTTCTTGGCCACCAGAGCACATTGCTGGTTCACAGTCATCCTTCTGTCCACCAGGACTCTCAGGTCCCTCTCCTCTGTGCTGCTGTCTATTTTTTCATGGAAACAACACAAAGAGAAGAACCTCCTGAGTTTGCTGGCCAACTGCTAGCAACAGACTGACATTTTGGCTTTCAAACTAACTCATACTGAATAAATTTGAATGACATCTTCATTCAGGGGTCACAGGATCAGAAGATGTTAGGGGTTGGAAGGAACCTCTGGAGATCTCTTAAGTCCAACGCCCTGCCAGAGCAGGACCAGAGAATGCAGCACAGGGCACACAGCAACACATCCAGACAGGGCTGGAAAGGCTCCAGACAAGGAGACTCCAAGACCTCTCTGGGCAGCCTGTTCCCATGCTCTGTGACCCTTACAGGAAAGATGTTCCTCCTCATGTTGAGGTGGAACCTCCTGTGTTGGAGCTTCCATCCATTGCTTCTTGTCCTATCACAGGATGCAACTGAGCAGAGGCTGTCCCTGACCCTTCCTTCCTGACCCCCAGCCCTCAGCTATTGATAGACATTGATCAGATCTCCTCCTAGCCTTCTCCTTTCCAGCCCCAGGGCTCTCAGCCTCTCCTCACCAGGCAGTGCTCCAGTCCCTTCAGCATCCTCATAGCTCTCTGTTGGACTCTCACTCACAGATCCCTTGTCCCTTTTGAACTTGGGAAGCCCAGAAATGGATGCAACATTCCAGGTGTGGCCTTACCAGAGCAGAACAGAGGGGAACTGAGAGAGAATTTTGAAAACCCAGGAGTAGAAGGGATGGCTGTGCTTATAAAAGTTGTTAATTCCTACTCAAGTCTGGTCTACGAACATTGCAGTTTGGGGTTTTTCTACATTCCCTAGCTCAGCTTTATCATTTTTTTTTTCTGTGTCACACAGCTGGCACAGAAACATAGGAATAAAACTGTCAGCATTCAGACTTGCTGCAATAAAAGTGAAGTAAATATCTCACCATATATTTTAGTACTTTGTGTCTCAGCCTTTCTCTGAAAACTGTAAATAAAGGTTGAGATCTTTGATCCCATCTGTCAGAACATATGGCAGGGAATAAAAAAAAAAAAAAAAAGAAAAAAACATGTGGGACACATAAAGCACTATGAAGAATGCTCAGGAAAAAATAAAAACAGTTGCTAATAAATTCAGATACAGCTGTCATTCCAAAGATGAAAGGCAAGTCATCAAAGCTGCACTGAAAAACATTTTTCTTTTCAGGCCTTAGTTAAGTTGTCGCAAAATTCTCTGCTTCACTCTAAGACCTCCTGAGGTAAATCAAGAATTGATGGAATCATAGAATTATAGAACTGTCAGGGTTGGAAGGGACCTCAAGGCTCAGCCAGTTCCAACCCCTCTGCCATGGGCAGGGACACCTCACACTACAGCAGGTTGCTCACAGCCACCTCCAGGCTGGCCCTAAAATCCTCCAGGGATGAGGCTTCCACCACCTCCCTGGGCAGAGTTCAGCCAAAACTAACACAAAAGGGAAAGTGGTAAAGGCTGGTAGCCACCACAGGAAAAGGTTGAGCAGGTTACCCAACACAGAATCAAGAGAATCAAGCAGATTTGGAAGTGTAGTCTCTGCTTAAAGGTGTAATCATGGAGGATGTGGGAAAGGAATTACATGAAGGGAATCGAGCAGATTTGTGTTTTTCCCAGTTACAGTGCTACAAACCCTAATAGAGAATGACAAAAGGCAAAATAAATGGTGTTTAACCTCTTTTATCTTGTTTTCTGTTTATTGTTTTCTGATTGATCATTTTGCCACTTAATTTTATTAAAGCTTTTTGTAATGCTTTTAAACTTCTGCTAATATACCTGGCAAAAATTAATATATAAGCATTAGAATCATAGAATTGTCAGGGTGGGAAGGGACCTCAAGGATCATCCAGTTCCAAGCCCCCTGCCATGGGCAGGGACACCTCACACCACAGCAGGTTGCTCACAGCCACATCCAGCCTGGCTGCAAAAACCTCCAGGGATGAGGCTTCCACCACCTCCCTGGGCAGGTTGCTCAGAACCACATCCATCCTGGCCTTAAAAACTTCCAGGCATGAGGATTCCACTACCTCTCTGGGCAACCTCTGCCAGTGTCTCACCACCCTCATGGTGAAAAACCTCTTCCTAAGACAGGCAGCATACACATTCCTCTTTGCAAAGAAGAAGTAGAAAGAAGTCCATAATGTCCCCTCAGTTCAAGAAGGACCTCAGGGAGCTGCTTGAAAGAGTCCAGCACAGAGCCATAAAGATGCTGAAGGCAGTGGAACATCTCCCTGTGAGGACAGGCTGAGGGAGCTTGAGGCTCTTTAGCTTGGAGAAGAGGAGCCTGAGGGGTGCCCTCATTTATGGTGCTAAAACTGTGAGGGGATGGAGCCAGGCTCTGCTCAGTGATTTCCAGTGGCAGGACTAGGGGCAGGCAGTGGGTGAAAGCCAGAGCAGAGGAGGCTCCACAGGGACATGAGGAAAAACTTCTGTGTTGTATGAGTGACAGAGCACTGGAATGGGCTGCCCAGAGAGGTTGTGGAGTCTCCTTCTCTGGAGATATTCCAAACCCTTCTGGATGTGTTCCTGTGTGATCTGCTCTAGCTGATCCTGCTCTGGCAGGGGGGTTGGGCTGGGTGAGCTTTCAAGGTCCCTTCTAAGCCCTTACATTCTGTGGCTCTGTGAAAGGGAGTTTGGGTGATCAGGAAAGAACCATGGGGAGCGAGCAATGTGCAAAGGCCATTTGCAAGATGAGCTTCCCATACCTTCAAGAAAGCACAGAAGAGTCATGGGAGAATTTTGAGACTCTTAACAGAATTTATTGCAAAGCAGTTACAGAGGGAGAAAGGAATTGGTTTTGATTTGGGGAGCACTGATGGAACACAATCAAACCCCAAAAAACTATTCATCATTGGGACATGGGAGACTTTCTTACTACAGAAATATTCTTTTCAGTTCCACTGTGTATAAAGTACAAAAAAAATCTATATATAATTAAATAAATAAATAATAATCACAGTAAAAAATATAAAAATAAATAAGTAAGGGGGAAAAAATAATAGCAAAGACATAAAAATAAATAAATAAATGAGGAAAAATAATAACAGCAAAGACATGCAAATAAATAAATAAATGAGAAAAATAATAAAAGCAAAGCCATACAAATAAATAAATGAGAAAAAATAATAACAGCAAAGCCATACAAATATATAAATAAATTAGAAAATATAACATAGAAAACCCATAAAAATAAATAAATGTAAAGTCAACAAAAAAAAGGAAAAATTAATAACAGTAAAAAAAATAAGAAAAATTAATAAGAGTAGGAAAAAAATAAGTAAATACTAATACCACAGCTACTAATAATAATACCATAAAAATAAATAAAGAAGAAAAGTAATCATAGGAAAAATGTAAAAATAAATAAATGAGAAAAAATAATAGAACCATAAAAATAAATAAACAGCTAAGAAAAAACAACCATAGTAAAAATATAAAAATAAATAAATGAGAAAAATGGTACTAGTAAAAGACATAAAAATAAATAAATACACGAGAAAAAATAATCATAGCAAAAATACAAAAATAAATAAGAAGAATAACAGTAGTAAAAATATAAAAAGAAATAAATAAGAAAAAATAACAATAACAAAACCATAAAAAATAAATAAGGAAGGAAAAAAATCATAGTGAAAACAGAAAAATAAATAAATAAGGAAAAAAACATAGAAAACCATAAAAATGAATAAATAAGAAAAATGTAATCATAGCAAAAATACAAAAAATAAAATAAGAAAAATAAAAAATAATTAAAAAAACTAAATAAAGAATAAATAAGAAAAAATAAGAAAAATAAGAGTAGTACAACCACATAAATAAATAAATAAAAAGAAAAATCGATTATAGTAAAAATTGTAAACAAACAAACCTCAGATACAGCTTGTAATGAAATATTGAATGGAAAGTGTTGAAATTTAAGTTCTCCATTGATTTTGGTTTTAGGTAGCTTTTGATAGGAAGCTGATAGACAGGATCAGAATGAATACTTTTATGGCTGTAAACATTTCTGCTTTCGATTCCTAGCAATTACTTTTGGCTCAGTTAATTTTTGCTGTTTCAATGAAGTGATTTATCAATGACATTTTCATTACCTTTCTCTAATTACCATTTTCATTACCTTTCTGCTTTGTTATGGCAGGTTATAATCTCTCTGCAATCTCCTAATGGTTAAAAATAAGAATTAAACCTAACCTCTGCTCCCATTTAGTATTTATTCAGGACTATGTGAGACTATGGTGAAAAAACATTTTTTTCCCCCTATTAAAATTTACATATTTAGTTTTATAGTGTTCCAACTGTTCTCCACATTACCATTTTTTCACAGTCTCACAGTATATCAGAGGTTGGAAGGGACCTCCAGAGATCATCAGGTCCAACCCCCCTGCCAGAGCAGCATCACTCAGGGTAGTCTGCACAGGAATGCATCCAGGTGGGGTTGGAAAGGCTCCAGAGAAGGAGACTCCACAACCCCCCTGGGCAGCCTGCTCCAGGACTCTGTCACCCTCACTGGAAAGAAGTTTCTCCTCATGTTCAGCTGAAATCTTCTCTGTTCAAGTTTGAACTCATTGTTCCTTGGCTTATCACTGTGAACCACCCAAAAGAGCCTGGCCCCCTCCCCTTGACACCCACCCCTCAGCTATTGACAGACATTGATCAGATCCCTCTCAGCCTTCTCCTCTCCACACTAACCACCCCCAGGGCTCTCAGTCTCTCTTCACAGGGGAGATGCTCAAGTCCCCAAATCCTCCTCCTGGCTCTCCCTTGGCCTCTCTCCAGCAGGTCTCTGTCTCTCTTGAACTGGGGAGTCCCAAACTGGACACAGGATTGCAGCTGTGGTCTCAGCAGGGCAGAGTAGAGAGGTAGAAGAACTTCCCTGTCCCTGCTGGACACAGCTTTCTTGATCCATCCCAGGATCCCATTGGCTCCTTTGGCCACAAGAGCACATTGTTTTCCTAGAGTGTATGAAACTACATCCCCAAGCTATGCCTGGTAGATGCTCCTTTGACTTGCACTACAATAGCCAACTCAGTAATTTAGTCTGTGAAGTGGGAAGAGCTCATCTCTTGAATAGCTAACAAGGTATTGGAAACAGAGAGTGGAAATCATGGAATCACAGAATCAGCCAGCTTGGAAGAGACCTCTGAGATCATCGATTCCAACTGATGACCTAACCCTATCTAACCAACTTGACCATGGCACTAAGTGCCTCATCCAAGCTTTTCTTAAACACCTCCAGGGAAATTGACCCCACCACCTCCCTGGGCAGCCCATTCCAAAGGGCAATTTCTCTTTCTGGGAAGAACTTCTTTCTAAGCTGAAGTCTCAACTTCCCCCTGCACAGCTTGAGACTGTGCCCTCTCCTTCTGTTGCTGCTTGTCTGGGAGAAGAGCCCAACCCCCACCTGGCTACAACCTCCCTTCAGGGAGTTGTAGAGGGCAATGAGGTCTGCCCTGAGCCTCCTCTTCTCCAGGCTAAACACCCCCAGCTCCCTCAGCCTCTCCTCACAGGGCTGTGCTCCAGATCCCTCCCCAGCTTTGTTCCCTTTCTCTGGACATATTCAAGCAACTCAACATCTTTCTTAACCAGAAACCTGTTGGCTGAAAGATGATTTTATACCTAACCTCTCTATTTCTAGAGATCTCCACCATGAAATAAAGATACAGTATCTGAGGTCTTTGGTGACCTTTCTGTGCAGAAGCTAGATAACATTTTATATTTTATCAGGTTTCCTCAAAGGAACAGGGTGGTGGAACACTGGAACAGGTTGCCCAGGGAGGTAGTTGAGGTCCCATCCTCAGAGATATACAAGATGAGGCTCAACAGGGTTCTGGACAACCTGATCTAGTTGGGGATGTCTCTGCTGACTGCAGGAGAGTTGGACTAGATAACCTTTGGAGCTTCTCTCCTAGGAAGACAGGCTGAGAGAGTTGGGGCTGTTCAGTCTGGAGAAGAAAAGGCTCCAAGGAGACATTCTTGTGGCCTTCCAGGATGTGAAGGGAGCTACAAGAAAGCTGGGAAGGGACATTTTGGGGTGTTGGGTAGGGATAGGAGCAGGGGGGATGGAACAAAAATAGGAACATGTAGATTCAGATTGGATGTTAGGAAGAAATTGTTCCCCATGAGGGTGGTGAGACACTGGCACAGGTTGCCCAGGGAGGTGGTGGAAGCCTCATCCCTGGAGGTTTTTGCAGCCAGGCTGGAGGTGGCTATGAGCAACCTGCTGTAGTGTGAGGTGTTCCTGCCCTTCGTATGGGAGGTTGGAACTGGGTGAGCCTTGAGGACCCTTCCAACCCTGACAATTCTGTGATTCTAAGAGCAGCCACTGCTATCTCTATGGTTTTCAGGAGAAAAATATTCTGCAGAGTCCTTGCCCTGCAGTTTCAATGCCAAATATTAATGGCCCTTCTGGATCTTTCTTTTGTAGAACTTTCCCGAGTTCTGAGTTTCTCCTGGGAGAAGCTTAACACAGAAAGGTGTAGCTGTAATTTTCTGAGCCCTGTGAAAACATAAATGGACCTTTTAATATTCTTTTTTTTTTTTTCCCCTGGTGATTTATAAGTCTGGTATGAATATGATCGTCTCATGAATCTAATTGTGGCAATGCCACTAATGCACATCTGTTTTTTTTTTATTAATGCAACAGACTAAGAATAATTTAATTTAATCAGGAGTCATTCCACCAGTCTCATTGATCTCTATTAAACGAGAATCATTCTAAGGCCTATTTGCATTTTGAGATTAAATATAAAGATTTTTTTTTTCAGAGTTAGTAGCTATTTTTTATTTGTATATGTCTGGTAAAATCAGTCAGCTTTAGAAAATCTTTCATTTTCAGGGAACCACACACTTTTACCTATCAAAGCTACTGACAGAAAGGAGAGAGAGAACAAAAAAATTGAAACAACAACAACAATAAAGGAAAAATCCTCAACCCATCAGAAAAGCTTCTTTAAAGCAAAGGTCAAATCTGATTTACAATGACATTAAGAGGAAAAAAAAAAAAAAAAAAGAAGAGATACTTCTACATCTTATCTGACTCAAATATGATGTCAGACTGCCAGATAAATTGTGTAAAATTGGTCCAGGATGTTTGTTTGACCATTCTGAATGTTCATAGGTTCGTTAGAACACAAGGACAGAAAGGACCTCAAGGATCATCTAAGTCCAAACTTTAATTTATTAATATTAATTTAGCACAAAATGCTTAAAGAACAATAGACAACAAAAAAAAAAAAAAGGGGTATAAACATAGAATCATAGAATCATAGAATCAGCCAGGGTTGGAAGGGACCACAAGGCTCAGCCAGTTCCAATCCCCCTGCCATGGGCAGGGACACCTCACACTACAGCAGGCTGGCCAGAGCCTCATCCAGCCTGGCTGCAAACACCTCCAGGGATGGGGCCTCAACCACCTCCCTGCACAACCCATTCCAGGCTCTCACCACTCTCATGGTGAACAACTTCTTCCTCACATCCAGTCTGAATCTCCCCACTTCCAGCTTTATTCAGTTCCTCCCAGTCCTGTCAATACCTGAGATCCGAAAAAGTCCCTCCCCAGCTTTCTTGGAGCCCCCTTCAGATCCTGGAAGGCCACAAGAAGGTCTCCTTGGAGCCTTCTCTTCTCCAGACTGCACAACCCCAACTCTCTCAGTCTTTCCTCACAGCAGAGCAGCTCCAGCCCTCTGCTCATCCTGGTGGCCCTTGTCTGGACACCTTCCAGCATGTCCATAGCCCTCTTGGAACAGAGGCTCCAGAACTGGATGCAGTACTCCAGGTGTGGTCTCAGCAGAGCTGAGCAGAGGGGGAGAATCCCCTCCCTGGCCCTGCTGGCCACACTTCTCCTGATGCAGCCCAGGCTCTGCTTGGCTCTCTGGGCTGCAAGTGCTCACTGACAGCTCCTGCTGAGCTTCTCCTCCCCCAGCACCCCCAAGTCCCTCTCCTCAGGGCTGCTCTCCAGCCAGTCCCTGCCCAGCCTGGACTTGTGCTTGGGATATCCTCCACCCAGCTGCAGGACCCTGCCCTTGGTCTTGTTGACCCTCCTGAGGTTGTCCTGGGTCCACCTCTCCAGCCTGTCCAGGTCCCTCTGGATGGATCCCTTCCCTCCAGCCTGTCTGCTGCACCACACAGCTTGGTGTCAGCAGCAAACCTGCTGAGGGTGCACTCAATGCCTCTGTCCATGGCACCAACAGAGATGTTGAACAAGCCTGGTGCCAGGACTGATCCCTGAGGGACTCCACTTGTCCCTGGCCTCCACTGGGACATGGAGCCATTGACAGCCACTCTTTGGGTGCTTGTTGGATGCTTGAATTGAACTGCTGAAATTAGCTTTCAGGTAAATCTTTGAAGATGACACTTCCTTAAATTGTCTTCCCTTAAGAGGTTCAAAAATAAATTTACAATAAATTAAAAAAAAATATATATATATAACATTCCTCACCACCACATCACTGCAATTACCAAAATCTTCTCTGAACAAGTAGGAACAAGAAAACATAATAACTCAAAAAAAAAAAAAAAAGTTGTGGAAATACAAAAACCCCAAAAATAACAATGAATTCTATCTAGAATAAGGTCTGTGTGTAAAATCACAAAGAGTAACTGCTCAATGGTTCATCAAATTGTGGAGTTATAGAACAGGCTGGGCTGGAAGGGATCTCCAAAGCTCATCCAGTCCAACCCCTCTGCACTCAGCAGGGACATCCCCATCCAGATCAGGTTGCTCAGAGCCCTGTCCAGCCTCACCTTGAAGATCTCCAGGGATGGAGCCTCAACCACCTCCCTGGGCAACCTGTTCCAGTGCTCCACTACCTTCATGGTGCAGAATTTGTTCCTCACATTCGATCTCAATCTGCTCTGCTCTAGTTTGAAGCCATTGGCCCTGGTCCTGTCTCTGCAGGCCTTTGCAAACAGTCTCCCTCCATCCTTCTTGTAGCCTCCCTCAGGTATTGGAAGGTTGCTCTCAGGTCTCTCTAAAGCCTTCTCTTCTCCAGGCTGAACATCCCCAGCACCCTCAGCCTGTCCTCATAGCAGAGCTACTCCAACCCCTAAACATTTTCATGGCCCTCCTCTGGACCTGCTCCATCAGCTCCATGTCCTTCCTATATTGAAGGCTCCAGACCTGGATGCAGTACTGCAGGTGAGGTCTCAGCAGAGCTAAGTGGCAGAATCACCTCTCTGGATCTGCTGCTAATGCTGCTTTGGATGCAGCCCAGGATGCTTTTTCTATTTTGAGTCAGTTTATGAGACAAACATCTTGGCTAAACAGATCAATATTAACTACAACATTAAATTGAACACAATTATGGACTTCATTTGTGCCATAAAGAGCATATTAAAACCAGAGGCAGTTGAAGCTGACTGTGTTATGTTGACCTGAAGGCTGATCATCAGTAACTACTGGATTCATGTAGAAAAAAGCTTTGGAGATGTGGATACTCTGAATCCCTTAGTTGTTAAGCAGATCCAAACCATCTTTCAAATGTTACAAAGTCAGTAGAAGCAAAAGGCTTCAAATGTGCTTAAAATGCTTAATTTTAACAAGTTTGGTGCTATAAAGTTTAATTTACTTTTTTTTTAGGGTCCTGTTGGGTTGGAGCAATCCCAGGCACTGATATAGGCTGGACAGGGACTGGCTGGAGAGCAGCCCTGAAGAAAAGGCTTTGGGGGTGCTGGGGGAGGAGAAGCTCAGCAGGAGCCAGCAGTGAGCACTTGCAGCCCAGAGAGCCAAGCAGAGCCTGGGCTGCAGCAAGAGAAGTGTGGCCAGCAGGGCCAGGGAGGGGATTCTCCCCCTCTGCTCCACTCTGCTGAGACCAAACCTGGAGCTCTGGGTGCACTTCCAGAGCCTCTGTTCCAGGAAAGATCTGGTGGGGCTGGAAGATTGAGGGCCACGAGAATGAGCAGAGGGCTGGAGCTGCTCTGCTCTGAGGACAGCCTGAGAGAGTTGGGGTTGTGCAGTCTGGAGAAGAGAAGGCTCTGAGGAGACCATTTTTTTGGCCTTCCAGTATCTGAAGGGGGCTCCAAGAAAGCTGGGGAGGGGTTTAGGATATCAGGTAGGGATAGGAGCAGGGGGAATGGTTCCAAGCTAGAGGAGGGTAAATTTGGATTAGTTGATAGGAAGAAGTTCTTCCCCATGAGGGTGGTGAGAGACTGGCAGAGGTTGCCCAGGGAGGTGGTGGAAGCCTCATCCCTGGAGGTTTTTGCAGCCAGGCTGGAGGTGGCTGTGAGCAACCTGCTGTGGTGTGAGGTGTCCCTGCCCATGGCAGGGGGGTTGGAGCTGGCTGAGCCTTGAGGTCCCTTCCAACCCTGACAATTCTATGATTCTATGATTCTAATGCTTTTATAATTTAGGTTGAGTATATTAATTTTTGCCAGGTGTAGTAGCAGAAGTTTAAAAGCATTACAAAAAGCTTTAGTAAAATTTAGTTGTAAAATGATCACTCAAACAACAATAAATAAAGAAAAAGAGGTTAAATGCAATTTATTTTGCTTTTTGGTCATTCTCTATTAGGTTTTGTAGCACTGTAACTGGCAAAAGCACAAATCTGCTTGATTCCCTTCATGTAATTCCTTTCCCACATCCTCCATGATTACACCTTTAAGCAGAGACTCCACTTCCAACCTTTCTGCCTGTCCAGAATTACTACATGTTTTCTGTTCCAGTGGGAGGGGATGTAGGTTTTAAGCAGTAGATCAGGGAAAACAAAACAAAACAAAAAAAACCACAAACAAACTATTGTTGTAATGCTCTGATGAGTCCACCTACCATCCCCTCCCACACTGCTGGAAAGAATTCCAGATCTATTTGAGCCTTTCCCTAAACAAACAAATGCTCTGACATTTAATATTCTGCTTTAATCATAGCAAATAAATCAGTACCTAAGCCTTTTGTTCATGTGTGCCTCGTAATCTAGATTTAGTCTAAATGAAACCATCTGGTAATTGTTTAACTCTTGAGTTTGGAGGTCTTGCAGTACAAGGAAACTATTAAATGCAGCTTACTCTGGGGAAATCGAGGTGGATTGTCGTTGACATCAGTTAAAGTGATGTTCACGGTGGTGGTCCCTGATAATCCACCCATCTGGCCTCCCATGTCCTTTGCCTGGATGACTACTTGATACTGCTCCCTGTTTTCTCTGTTCATGTTTGGCAGGGCAGTCCTGATGATGCCTTAAAGAAAGGGAAGAAAACAAAAAACAACAACAAAAAGAACAGCAGCACAAAAATTATTGACAGCCTCTTTCTTTTGAATGTGCAGCAGTTTGCTGCTTTCGGTTTTTGTAGCATCAGGCTGTGAAATAGATTTCTAAAGCATTAATTTCATGTTTTTTAATTTAATTTAACATTTTTAAAGCTCTCATAACCTTTCAAAATAGTCTTCAGTACGAGCTGCCTGTGGGTTGAACAAAGCTTAGTTCCACATCACAGCTCCCTTTCCAGTTGTGGTGGGTTGGCCCTGGCTGGACACCAGCTGCCTACCAAAGCCACTCTCCTCCTCAACTGGACAGAGAAACCATAACAAAAGTCTCGCTGGCCAAGGTAGGGACAGGGAGAGCTCACTCAGCAATTATCAATATGGGCAAAACAGACTGAATTTGGGGAGAAGTTGGTTTAATTTACTACCAATTGGGCAAAACAGACTGAACATGGGGAAAACTTAGTTTAATTTACTACTAATTGGGCAAAACAGACTCAAAATGGGGAAAAGGTGGTGTAATTCACTACCAATTGGGCAAAACAGACTCAACTGGGGGAAAAGTTGCTTTAATTTACTACTAATTGGGCAAAACAGACTCAACTTGGGGAAAAGTTGCTTTAATTTGCTACCAATCGAATCAGATAATGAGAAAGGAAATAAAAAGATCACAGTTTGTCTTAAATTAAAGGAAAAATATGACTTTCCTGACCTGTTTCTGGTTCCACAGAGAAGTATGGCTGTCCTTGAAGGATGCTGTAAATGATTCTGGCACTGTTCCCATAGGAAGGGTCATCAGCATCAGTAGCTGTAACTTGCACCACAGAAGTACCTGAAACATCCAAAGTCAACTTAGTTTCACATCACACTAGAAGGAGGCTCAAGAACTTCAATTTCCATTCAAGCAGACCCCAAAGAAAATGTCAAGTGAGGTGGTCTGACCTTTTCAAATATATTTATCACCTTATAGTCAACTTTAGGTACAATCTTCCCTCTTTCAGGATCTCATTTCACATAAATCTAGTGTTGATCTGCACCAGGGGAGGGAGGCTCTACAGAGGGACTTAGACAGATTGGATCCATGGCCAATATTCACAGGAGGAGCTTCAACAGGAGGCCAAGTGCCAGGTCCTGCATTTGGGTCACAACAACCCCAAGCAATGCTCCAGACTTGGGGCAGTGTGGCTGGAAAGCTGCTGGCAGAAAGGGAGCTGGGGGTGCTGATGGCCAAGCAGCTGAAGGGGAGCCAGCAGTGTGCCCAGGGGGCCAAGAAAGCCAAAGGCATCCTGGCTGGGATCAGCAATGCTGTGTCCAGCAGGAGCAGGGAGGGGATTGTCCCCTGGCACTCAGCTCTGCTCAGGCCACACCTGCAGTGCTGTGTCCAGCTTTGGGCATCTCAATGCCAGAGAGATGTGGAGGTGCTGGAGCCAGGGAAGAGGAGGGCAAGGAAGGTGGGAAGGGCCTGGAGAAGAAATCTGATGAAGAGTGACTGAGGAAGCTGGGGCTGTTTCATTTGAAAAAGAAGAAGCTGAGGGGAGACCTCATTGCTCTCTATAGCTACCTAAAGGGAGGTTGTGGAGAGGGTGGTGCTGGTCTCTTCTCACAGTTCATTAGTGACAGGACAAGAGGGAATATCCTCAAGCTGCCACTGGGTGGGTTTAGACTGGACAGTAGGAAGAAGCTTTTCCCAGCAAGAGTGGTCAGGGATTGGAATGTGCTACCCAGTGGCAGCATGAGGCCATTCCCTCTTGTTCTGTCACTACTGACCTGTGAGAAGAGACCAGCACCAACCTCTCCAAAACCTCCTTTCAGGGAATTGTAGACAGCAAAGAGGTCTCCCCTCAGCTTCCTCTTTTCCAAACTAACCCTCCCCAGCTCCTTCAGTCTCTCTTCATCAGGTTTATTCTCTATTTATCCCAATCCTTTCCCTCCACCAAACACTGCTGAATATTGTGAAATAAATCACCAAGGCACTTGGCACAAGTGTTTATTCCCTCTCCTGGTTTGATAATGTTGCATATTTTTGCTAACATGCACAGAAAGGCAAATAAAAGTAAATGCTAAGCTTCCTCAGTTTGGGATTTGACAAGAAAATGGCAAATCTGCTTTTGACAAGTCCATTGTCCAATAATGTGAACAATTGGACCAATATGAATGGGATGAACACATCCCTAAGTGCTGCATCACAAATGAGTTCTCAGAAACTCATTCAGTTTTCAATTGCTTTGCAACAGAAACTCTTCTTCCAGTGATTCCCTGAAAGCATTTGCACCTCATAAAAATAGGCACCACAGGCAAATTCCTGGTTAAATTATTACTGATATTAAAACCAGGATGGATTGTGGATTAAGCAGAGCAAAGCCTCAAACACCAGATAAGATTAATAACAGATAAAAAATTGCTACTCAGGGGCAATAAAAAATAAGATGAAATCACAAATCCTTTCCATTGCACCAATGATTGCTTTTGTGATCATCTAGAGTGGGGCTGAAACTGAAAAGCTGGACTTGCTTAAAATGGAAGAAGGTAAGGGTGTTAGAGATGGCCTAAAAAATTCATCTGTTCCTTATTCATAGATCCATAGAATGGTTTAAGTAGGAAGGGATCCTAAAGATCATCCAGTTCCAACCATGCTGCCATGGGCAGGGTAGATTTGGATTAGATTTTGGAGTGAAGTTCTTCCCCATGAGGGTGGTGAGAGACTGGCAGAGGTTGCCCAGGGAGGTGGTGGAAGCCTCATCCCTGGAGGTATTTGCAGCCAGGCTGGATGTGGTTCAGAGCATGTGGTGTGAGGTGTCCCTGGCCACGGCAGGGAGGTTGGAACTGGATGATCCTTGAGCTCCTTTCCAACCCTGACAATTCTGATTCTAAAACTCACAAATCCCCCATTTTCTACCCAGAGAACAGTCATGATCAAGGCATCTATCATAACACCACAATGTATTAGCCAGGAAAAAAAAGAACAACAACAAAAAAACTATTTTACAAGCCTTGAAAGGTGATATTTTGTCAGCATTACATATTCCAGTTATTTCTTGTTTCTAATTTTCACATCTCCTTTGTGTGTTCCTATCAGCAGCAGTTATTAGAGGGCCAATTGCATGAGACTTCACTTCATGTTAAAGCAACATCCAAAA
This sequence comes from Indicator indicator, assembly GCF_027791375.1. NCBI lineage: Eukaryota > Metazoa > Chordata > Aves > Piciformes > Indicatoridae > Indicator > Indicator indicator. The sequence continues at coordinate 1,923,456 of NC_072015.1, forward strand.
TCAGATAATTTGGGGGGGGGAGAAGTGAAGAAGAGGTAATAGCTTTAAAATAAATGAAAACCAACTCCATTTGCAGTGTAATCACGTGTCTAATAGTTATAGCTGCACCAGTTGAGTGCCATAATGCACAAATAAAATATGAATTAATGTTATTTTAATACACATAAACATGAAACTGATGAAATCATATCAGAGAAACAGAAAATTAGAGAATGGTCTGAGTCATCCTTCTCTCTTGCTGCAATGAGCATGGCTGCACAAAGACCAATTAGAATCTCTCAGAGACTTCTTCTAAACCCTGTAGATTAGATCCTGTTCCCTTTAAGGTCTCAGTGGGAAGAGTCTTGAGTTTCTTAGTCATAAAATCATAGAGTCATGAAATCCTAGAATCCTAGAGTCATAGAGTCATAGAATCAGAGTCGTAGAATCATAGAATCATAGTCATAGAATCATAGGATCAGAAAGTCATAGAATCATAAAATGGTCTGGGTTGGAAGGGACCTCCAAAGGTCATCCAGTCCAACCCCCTCTGCAGTCAGCACAGACATCCTCAAATAGATCAGGCTGCCCAGAGCCCTGTTGAGCACCACTTTGTGTATCTCCAGGGATGGAGACTCAACCACCTCTCTGGGCAACCTGTTCCAATGTTCAAGCAGCCTCATAGTGGACTCCAGCACTCAATGTATTTCTTGTAGTGAGAAGCTAAAACTGAACCCAGCATTTGAGATGTGGCCTCACACTCCTCACACATTGTTGGTCTGCACGGAACAACAATGTGCTCTTGTGGCCAAGATAGCCAATGGGATCCTGGGATGGATCAAGGAAGCTGTGTCCAGCAGGGCTAGGGAAGTTCTTCTACCTCTCTACTCTGCCCTGCTGAGACCACAGCTGCAATCCTGTGTCCAGTTTGGGGCTCCCCAGGTCAAGAGAGACAGAGACCTGCTGGAGAGAGTCCAAGGGAGAGCCAGGAGGAGGATTTGGGGACTTGAGCATCTCCCCTGTGAAGAGAGACTGAGAGCCCTGGGGCTGTTTAGTCTGGAGAGGAGAAGGCTGAGAGGGGATCTGATCAATGTCTATCAATATGTGAGGGGTGGGTGTCAAGGGGAGGGGGCCAGGCTCTTTTGGGTGGTTCACAGTGATAAGACAAGGAACAATGGGTTCAAACTTGAACATAGAAGATTTCAGCTCAACATGAGGAGAAACTTCTTTGGTGTGAGGGTGCTGGAGCCCTGGAACAGGCTGCCCAGGGGGGTTGTGGAGTCTCCTTCTCTGGAGCCTTTCCAACCCCATCTGGATGCATTCCTGTGCAGACTACCCTGAGTGATGCTGCTCTGGCAGGGGGGTTGGACCTGATGATCTCTGGGGGTCCCTTCCAACCTCTGATATCCTGTGAGACTGTGATACTCCAACTATTCTTAGACAGCTACTGGAGAATTTGGCCCCAGCTATGTTGTTCAGAAAATTCTGCAATTTTTCTCCTTGTATACTTGTAAATTTTATTATGCTATGGTCATGAGCTGGGGCCAGAAATAAACTGCAATCTGTCAGATTATTGCAGCTCTAAGGAGGCAGATTTTAACATAATTTCAATTTACAATGTTTGAATCTCCCCAGAGTATGGTACAATGATCATGGAATCATAGAATTGTCAGGGTTGGAAGAGACCTCAAGGCTCATCCAGTTCCAAACCCCCTGCCATGGGCAGGGACACCTCACACTAGAGCAGGTTGCTCACAGCCACATCCAGCCTGGCCTTCAAATGGTAGTAATTAATATATTTGGCCCTCTTTTTAATGTGTTTCTTGCAAGCAAACACCATTCAAGAAATAATGACTTTAACCTCGTAATGCATCTATGATGTAGACATATCAGCTAAGAATCACTGAGGTAATTAACTAGGAGAAAAAATCCACAGAATATCCCTTTCAAAGCTGAATTGGAAATTTATATTCCCCTTCCCTTACTTCCAGCTGAGGTATGTGGCATTTACCTGGAGCAAGTCTTATCCACACAAATAACAAGTCAAATTAATAGAAATTTTCTGCTCTTTCTAGCAGAAAAAAAAAAAAAAAAAAGGGAGGAAATAATGACCCATGTTCTGCCTTGAAATTAGCTGTTTAACACAGCTGAATAAGAGACAGAAAATCACCTGGAAATGAACACATAAGAATCATAGAATCATAGAACATTAGAGGTTGGAAGGGACCTCCAGAGATCATCAGGTCCAACCCCCCTGCCAGAGCAGCATCACTCAGGGTAGTCTGCACAGGAATGCATCCAGGTGGGGTTGGAAAGGCTCCAGAGAAGGAGACTCCACAACCCCCTGGGCAGCCTGCTCCAGGGCTCTGTCATTCTTACTGTAAAGAAATTTCTCCTCATGTTGAGCTGAAACCTTCCATGTTCAGATTTGTATCCATTGTTCCTTGGCTTATCACTGTGAACCACCCAGAAGAGCCTGGCCCCCTCCACTTGACACCCACCCCTCACATATTGATAGACATTGATCAGATCCCTCTCAGTCTTCTCCTCTCCAGATTAAACAGCCCCAGGGCTCTCAGTCTCTCTTCACAGGGGAGGCTCAAGTCCTCTAATCATCCTCGTGGCTTTCTGTTGGATTCTCTCTAGCAGATCCCTCACACCACAGCAGGTTGTTCAGAGCTACATCCAGCCTGGCTGCAAAAACCTCCAGGGATGAGGCTTCCACCACCTTCCTCTTTGGGCAACGTGTTCCAGCTTCTCACCACCCTCATGGGGAAGGACTTCTTCCTAACATCCAATCTCCATCTCCCCATTTCTAGTTTTGCTCCATTATCCCTGGTCCTATCCCTACCCAACACCCTAAAAAGTCCCTCCCCAGCTTTCTTGTATCCCCTTCAGATCCTGAAAGGTCACAATGTCTCCTTGGAGCCTTCTCCTCTCCAGACTGAACAGCCCCAACTCTCTCAGTCTGTCCTCATGGCAGAGCAGCTCCAGCCCTCTGCTCATCCTTGTGGCCCTTCTCTGGACACCTTCCAGCACCTCCAGATCCTTCCTCTAATAGAGTGTGCTGGTTTGAGGCCAGCCAGAACATCTCTTGCCCCGAGAGGGACAAAAGAATGACACTCACACAAACGGATTGGAGAGTGATGGAAAGTTTAAATGGAAAAGCAATTGGTGAAGCTACAAAAGAGTACAAAGCATAGTGGCAAAGAACATCCTAAAGCATACAGAGTCCCTTACACAATTCCCAGAGGCTTCCAATCCTTCCCTTCTTCCCACCTGAGGGTCTACCCAATCCCTCAGGGCTCTTTCTTCCCCCCTCCTACTGCTAGGCAACTCTCAGGCTGGCCAGGTCTGAGACTGCCCCCCCCCTCCATTCTCCTCCTGGCATTAGGCCTAGACAGGCCTAAGAGGCCTGAGATACTCCCCCGGCATTACCCGATAAGAGAGGACATCTCCCATGGGAGCAGAGAGGGAAGAAAGAGGAAGAGAATGACTCTGCAGATGGCCTTATAGGGCACAGGATTTATGGGTAGAAATACGTCGTTTCTGTGTCCACCCCTCTTGGGTGAGCACCCAGGACACCAGAGGTGTATCTCATGCAGCACTGGCAGGGGGCACCCAGCCCAAACTGCCACATAGAGGCTCCAGAACTGGACAGAGAGCTCCAGATGGGGTCTCAGCAGAGTGGAGCAGAGGGATATCCAGAACTGTCAACATATCAGAATACGTTAAACCAGGTTTTGATCTAGGTTAGGCTGTGGTAGCAATTAAAATAGGCATAATAGCAAAACAGGTGTTGAAGTTATTGTGTGATTTCTGAATATTTAGAAG